>NC_090649.1:283603893-283914173 GCF_040937935.1 Hyperolius riggenbachi
GATGCAGGAGATTGGGGGTTTGAACAAAGAGCCCCTCTCTGTCAGCATGACCAAATAAGTGAGCAAGCTGCAAGCATGGTCTGATGGGCAGAAGCACCTCTCAATGGAAGACCAAGCAATGGAGGAGGAGGGACACCTGAGGCCTGAGCAAGCAATTGAGATGTGATTAGGGAAGTCGGTTTGCACTTTGGCATCTTTGCCTTGGGCGCGCTTGTCCCTTCTCCCAGCCATAAATGTTAGATGTTACTGTCAAGCATACAACTTGAAATGCCGTATACATAGAGGATGACCACCATAATCTTGTCAAACCATGTGAAAAAGAGCACATTAAAGGAAGAGGATCATTGTTTGATGCTGTCTACAGTGTGAAAAATTATTAGGCCTCTATGTACTCTATATTACAGATAGCACTATAGACAGAAAGATGAATTGCTTCATAAACACTTAGCTACTAGATAATCATGCTTCTTTCATTGTTATATAGTACCTATCCTGTAAGATGTGCAGCTCCTTTGGGATTATAATTTCTTCAATTATAAAGCCACAGATTAATTTATGTAGAGGCATTTAATAATGTCATCTGAAATGTGACAGTCTGTTCCTGTGCAGTACAATTAATGGGATGTGCTTCACAATTTGCTGTGTCTATGAAAGACATACACATAATTAGATGTCTCAGAACGTTCCATTCAAGTTGGTTAAGGTAGCCGAAGGTTTAAAAAACTACATTGTCTGTCAAGGGGAAGTGTTTCAAGTTTATGAAATATGGCTATTGCTTTACCTGAGTGAAGAATATTTATAACTTTATATACCTTTTATTTGAGGTATTTTTAGGAAAATTCCCATAGCTCTGAATTACAAATGGTTGATAACAAAGCACATATCGGTTTATGGGGAACATTTGTTCTAGTTACAATTAGCCAGGTCCATCATGACTGTATTTACCCATGATTTGTTGTTCCCCTAATCTTTATGTGTTACAACTGCAGACTTTCAGTTTTGTGGCCTGTAAAATGTGAGAAAATTATCCATTCGCAGCTTAAAAATTCTGCTATGGAAGATTTTCCAGATGGTGGTTGAAGAAATTAAATGCCGTGAAACTGATAAAGCCATAACCAATAACCATAGCAACCCTAATGAGGAGAGAAGGAGCCCTGGTACCTGAAGAAGGTGCTGGGGGAGAGGGGCAGCCATGCTTACTCATGTCACACTATAATGAAAATATTTTATTGAGCAGTCTTCAAAAACAGAGTAAACTGTTATCCAACAATAGGGGGAAAATCCATTCAAACATTAAAAAGAATAAAAGAAACATAAAATTGACAGACCAGGTAGGAACGAGTTCATAATTATTTCAGAAATGTCCTCCTAATTCATAATAAATAAATTATCTCATACTAATTTAAAATAATTTAGCATAAATAGGCTGTTGAGACTATAATTATATATAATATATAAAAATGCAGGTGCTTTTTAAGGTATATTGCACATGTACTGTATAAGAAAGCTGTGTTGTGCATAAAAAGGGGTAATGCAAATATGTATGTCCCTCCAAACATTGCAAAAGTGTAGACCTATACAGATTACTTTTTGATATCTAAAGAGTTCTTTCATAAGGTTCTGTCCAAGGAGGCAGAGGCCCACCCAGTTGCACTGACATATTGTGGAGAATTTCCCTTTTCTATATAATGCTAAAAAGTACAATGATGCTGCAGGTACCATTTCTTCATAAGAGGCCAACAATAATTGCAGATACAGATAATATAGATCTTCTATAATAAGTTAATCGGTCACTTAACCCATCCAGGTCTACCAACTCTTGGCACTGCAGCTTGGGACCTCATGGTGTCCATAAGCTATCTCTTCTATGCCCTTGAAAATGAGAACTGTGAATAAACGTTATTTCTGGATAAACTTCATTAAATATATATAAACCTTCTACTGCAAGCCTACAGCATATTTGTCAGTGCTAAATAAGACAGGGATACCCATTTCCCAATCTTATCTTTATTTGTGTAATAGAGCCCTTAGCAATCCTTTGTAAGAGATATTCCATTTGTGAAAGGTGTAGAGATAGTTGGCAATCTACATAAAATAATCACTATTATTTAGTATTTATATAATATTGACATCTTCCACAACACTTTACAGAGTATATATAGACTTGTTACTTGTAACGTATCTGTATGTTTTTGCGATGGGGAGGAAACCAGAATGCCCAGAGGAAACACATGCAGACATGGAGCAAACATACAAACTTTGTGCAGATAGTGGCCTGGCTGGTATTTAAACTTGGGACGCAGCGGTGCTATTAACTACACCACCATGCTGTTCATTCAAAGACAAAATATATTTGTAGTTCATACGTGATTTGAAAACAATAATAAGACCCCAATCTGCTAATAGGAAACTTCTAAAGGACTAGATGTCTTATGCTAGGTACACATGATACAATTTTCTGGCAGATTTACCTGCCAAATCGATTTTTTCCAACATGTCCAATCTGAATTTCTATTGATTTTCCGATCAATATTCGGATCGATTTCCATAAAAGTGAACGGAAATCAATCGGAAAATCGAATTATGAAAAATACTTAAATGTAAAAAGTAAAGGTATGGCCCAATCCAATTCACTTTTCCTCCTAAGTATTCTTCTTGGAAACAATATGTAATCTTCTGTTTAAATAACTTTTCAGCACTCTATAATTGAAAAACTACCAAAATTAGGTGAAAAAGTTACAGGTTATCACTGGAGATGTCCCGAACGGTTCGCTGGTGAACGGTTCCAAGCAAACTTCCGGGGTTTCGCGATCGCAGAGAACTGCAAACTTTACCGGAAGTTCAATTCGCCCCCACAGTGCATCATGAGGGTCAACTTTGACCCTCTACATCACAGTCAGCAGGCACATTGTAGCCAATCAGGCTACACTCCCTCCTGGAGGCCCTCCCCCCCTTATAAAAGGCAGGCAGCGTCATGCATTGGACTCATTTGTGTGCTTGCAGTAATTAGAGAAGGGAAAGCTGCTGCAGACTCTCATAGGGAAAGATTAGTTAGCTTGCTCCTTGCTGATTCTTATTGCTAAAAAAGCACCCCTCAACAGCTCTTTTGAGAGCTAATCTTGTTCTTGATCTATTTTGTGTGTGTGTGTGTGTGTGTGTGTGTGTGTGTGTGTGTGTGTGTGTGTGTGTGTGTGTGTGTGTGTGTGTGTGTGTGTGTCCCACTGACACTTGCATTGCATAGACAGCCTTGGTAATTCCTACTGTGTGTGCCCTGCCAGGCCAAGCACATTCAGTGACTACTACCTGTGTGTGTGACAGGTGCACATTGTAATACCCATCACTGCATATACTTACCTACCTGTTGTTCACAGTGCACCCACCTACCTGAGCTGAGCGCACACAGTCTTACTGTGCCTGCCCGGTACCTGTCTGTGTGTGACAGGTGCACATTGTAATACCCACTGCATATACCTACCTGTTGTTCACTGCGCACCCACCCACCTACATGAGTGCACGCAGTGTCACTGTGCCTGTCCAGAACCTCTCTGTGTGTGACAGGTGCACATTGTAATACCCATTGCATATACCTACCTGTTGTTCACTGTGCACCCACCCACCTACGTGAGTGCATGCAGAGTGATATACCACTCCAAGCATACCTGTTAACTGCACCTGTGTGATTGCACATTGTATTAGTCAAGTCAGTGCATACCTTTCACTTCATCCCCCCCCCCCCCCCCCCCCCCGCTATGGACAAAACGGAGAAAACAGGTAGAGGTAGAGGCAGACCCAGAGAAAGACCACCGACAGGTCTGTGCGAGGTCATCTTGATGTGATTTCGTGCGGCCCTGGCCCAAAGTACAGTGCTCAGAAGAAGGCACGTACCATCAATTCCCAATATTGTCAGGACGTGGTTGACTATTTAACACAGAACACCTCATCTTCCGCAGCCACCAGCACTACTACAAGCACCACAGCCACTGCATTTGACACTTCGCAGGAGTTAATTAGTGGGGAATAAACTGATTCACAGCCATTATTGTTACAACAAGATGAAGGCGCTAAGCAAGTTACACCACCTCATATGTCTGCAGTTAGGCGGCGACACTATGGACGTAACGTGTGAGGATGAGGATGATGAAGTACCTGCTGTTGGTGCAGTTTTGGAGGTGTCTGAGGCAAGCGAAGCTGGGCAGGATGATGATGATGATGATGATGATGATACGGATACCACGTGGGATCCTAAGAGACAAGATGACCAAGGGGACAGTTCAGAGGGGGAGCCAGAGAAGAGTAGGAGGAGAGGAGTTTCTGAAAGATGCAGGGGGAGCTCGTCATCATAAACATTTGGTGGCAGTGTCCGGCGCCAGCCACCATGCCCTTCAGCATCAGCTGCTGATGCCACCATAGTGCCATCACCCCAGGGGGGCTCAGCAGTTTGGAAATTTTTTAGTGTGTTGTCCGTAGATCAGAGCAATGCCATCTTTTCTCTCTGCCTCCAAAAACTGAGCCATGGAAAGGCCAACACCCACGTAGGGACAACTGCCTTATGAAGGCACCTGCAGAAAAGGCACAAACTGCAATGGGAAGAGCACCTGAGCAAAAGCAGCACACAAAAGCAAAGCCACCCTCCTTCTCCTGTTCCTCCTTTAGGTGCAGCATCTTCAGCCGCTTGCTCACTTGCACCTTCACAGCCACTCTCCTCCAATCCGCCTCTGTCCTTGAGAGGTTCCTGCTCCTCTGCCCACAGCAGCCAGGTGTCCACAAAGGAAATCTTTGAACAGAAGAAGCCAATTTCTGCCAGTCACCCCCTTGCCCGGCATCTGACAGCTGGCTTGGCAAAACTGTTAGCTCGCCAGCTGTTACCATACCAGCTGGTGGACTCTGAGGCCTTCCGTAAATTTATGGCCATTGGGACACCGTAGTGGAAGAAACCAGGCCGCAATTATTTCTCTAAAAAGGCAATACCCAAACTGTACCGTGAAGTTGAGAGGCAAGTGGTGTCATCTCTGGCACACAGCATTCGGTCAAGGGTCCACCTGACCATGGATGCCTGGTCTGCCAAGCACGGTCAGGGCAGGTACATTACTTACACAGCCCATTGGGTCAACCTGGTGACCGCTGACAACAAGCAGGGAGTACGTGGCTGTGCAGCAGACCAACTTGTGACCCCTCCACGGCTTGCAGGCAGGCCTCCTGCCACCTTCTCCTCCTACTCCTCCTGCTACATCCTCCTCGCTATCGTCCTCCTCCTCCTCCTTGGCTGAGTGGCAGTTCAACTCTACTGGTGCTGTGATCTCCTCTCCAGCTACACAACCCCATCTCCCCAGGGCATATGCTGCATGCCAGGTACAACGGTGTCACGCCATCTTAGACATGTCTTGCCTCAAAGCGGAGAGTCACACTGGAGCAGCTCTTCTGGCTGCTCTTAACAAACAGGTGGATCAGTCAGCCCCGCACTAGCTGGAGATCGGCAACGTGGTGTGTGACAACGGCAGCAATCTCATTTCCGCTTTGAATTTGGTAAAGCTGACACATGTACCCTGCATGGCACATGTGCTGAATCTAGTCATTCAAAGATTTGTGTCAGTACCCAGGCTTAGAGGACGTCCTGAAGCAGGCCAGGAAGTTGTGTGGGCATTTCAGGCCGTCTTACGCGGCCATGGCATGCTTTGCGGACATTCAGCGGAGAAACAACTTGCTGGTAACACGCTTGATATATGAAAGCCCGACTCGCTGGAATTCGACCCTGGTCATGTTCTCTCGCCTGCTAGAACAGGAGAAAGCCGTCACCCAGTACTTGTACAATTACAGTAAAAGGACACAATCTGGAGAAAAGGGGATGTTGTGGCCCAACAACTGGACACTGATGCAAAATGCATGCAGGCTAATGCGGCCGTTTGAGGAGGTGACCAACCTGGTGAGTCGCAGTGAAGGCACCATCAGCGGCTTGATCCCGTATGCTTACTTCCTGGAGCATGCCATGCTTAGAGTGGTGGATCAAGCTGTGGAGGAGTGTGAACAGGAACAGTTACGGGAGGAACAGTTGTGGGAGCAATCTTCATCAGAACCAGATGTTTCCTCAACACCAGTGGCAGCACAGAGGGGGGAAGAGGAGGAATAGTCGTGAGGGAAGAGGAGTCAGACTCGGATGATGAGGAAGGTGTTTCTTTGGAGGAGGAGGAGGCGGCGGCAGAAGAACAACCGCAGCAGGCATCGCAGGGGGCTTGTGCTGCTCAACGTTCCCATGGTATTGTTCGTGGCTGGGGGTAGGAGAAGGACTTACCTGACGTCACTGAGGAAGAGCAAGAGGAGATGGATAGTACGTCTGGATCCAAAGTTGTGCAGATGACGTCTTTCATGCTGTTCAGCCTGTTGAGGGACCCCTGTATAAAAAAACTCAAGGGGAAGGAGCTGTACTGGGTGGCCAAGCTACTAGACCCTCGGTATAGGCACAAAGTGGCGGAGATGTTTCCAAATCACCAGAAGGCCGAAAGGATGCAGCACTTGCAGCACCAGCTGGCAACTATGCTTCATATAATGCGTATAAGGGTGATGTCACAGCACAACGCAATAAAGGTACCACTGCTAGTAATCCTTCTCCCATGTCCACACAGACAAGGACAGGATGCTCCAGCGATCTCATGGTGATGTCGGACATGCGGACATTCTTTAGTCCAACGCGTTCGCCTTAGCCCTTCTGGATCCACCCTCCACCAACGGCTGGACCGGCAGGTAGCCGACTACCTGCCGTTAAGTGTGGATGTAGATACTGTGAGCAGCAATGAACCCTTGGACTACTGGGTGTGCAGGCTTGACCTGTGGCCAGAGCTGTCACAATTTGCCATCCAACTTCTGTCTTGCCCTGCCTCAAGCGTCCTGTCAGAAAGGACCTTCAGCGCAGCTGGAGGCATTGTCACTGAGAAGAGAAGTCGCCTAAATCACAAGAGTTCTCAGTACCTTACCTTTATCAAAATGAATAAGGCACCTGCAGAAAAGAATAAGGTCGTTGCTTCATTGTGGACAGACCAAATTTGATTAGCTGGACAGTCACTGTTCTGTCATTCAACTACCTCCGCCCGGTGACCATATTGGCTGGAAAGCCGCCGTAACCTGCACTCTCGTCATGGTGGGCACCAGTCCAGCACAGCCGTCACTACACAAACAGATTTTTGCAGTCACTGCATACCTTTCACTGCATCTTTGACTGCACATTGTATTATACCTGGCAGTCAGTGCATACCTGTCACTTAAATGGATAGCAGACTTGCCCTCCAAAACAGATTCTCGTTAAAGGTAGTACAGTCTATCAGTGTCATATACAGCAGGGCCGCGAAAGTCTTCCTGTATTGTTATTTTTAATCACTACCTCGGGACGTGCATGCCGTGGTCATGCCTGCTGCCGTTCTTGGATGTGTGGTAGCCGTTCCTGCTCCTTTGCCCACAGCGTGCCTGCTGCCTTCCTTGGATGTGTGGTGGTGGTAGCCATTTCTTAGGCTCCCACTCTGGACCAGAATCGAACCAGGATTCCCCGGCCATTACCCGTGGTCACCATGCTACTGGGAAAGTACCAGCAGCCAGACTCATCTACTCCTCCCACCGCTCTGTCTCCACAACTCCCCTATGCAAATCCCTTCATTGGCTTCCAATTCACTTCAGAATCAGCTTCAAGATCCTATGTTTCGCATACAAATCCATACACAAGTCCTGCCCAACCTACATCTCTGACCTGGTCAGCAGATATACACCTGGCCGCCCACTTCGCTCCTCCAACGACCTCCTCTTAACCACCCCACGCATCTCGCACTCCCATGCCAGACTGCAGGACTTCACTAGAGCTGCCCCTATCCTGTGGAACTCTCTCCCACTGCCCATCAGGCTCGCTCCCACCTTCAACACCTTCAAAAAAGCACTCAAAACTCACTTCTTCAAGGAGGCCTACATCAACTCAACACTACCCTAATCCTTTCTGCCAATAACTTCTTGATGCACCCCCTCCTTTTGTGTCACCAGCCCCTCCCTCTAGATTGTAAGCCTTTGGCAGGGCCCTCTCCCCTTGTGTATTATACTTGACTGTGTGCACTTTACCCAGAATTTGGAACTGGTAATTTTTTACCACTACCATTCCAGTTTATGATCTGGCATTGTACTATTATCTGCATTGTGTTGTGTATCTTATTGCTATTACCTGCATTGTTGTATCTATGGTCTGTTACCTGTATTGTTCTGTCAACCCTGTTATCATTGTCTGTAATCCTATTTATTGTACAGCGCTGCGTAATATGTTGGCGCTATATAAATCTAATAAATAATAATAATAATAATAATAAAATTAAAAGTTTCACACAGTTGAATGAATGGCAGACTTGCCCTCCATAACAAACTCTCATTATAGGTAGTAAAGTCGCCGTAACCTGCACTCTCGTCATGGTGGGCACCAGTCCAGCACAGCCGTCACTACACAAACAGCTTTTTGCAGTCACTGCATACCTTTCACTGCATCTTTGACTGCACATTGTATTATACCTGGCAGTCAGTGCATACCTGTCACTTGAATGGATAGCAGACTTTCCCTCCAAAACAGATTCTCGTTAAAGGTAGTAAAGTCGATCAGTGTCATATACAGCAGGGCCTAGAAAGTCCTCCTGTATTGTTATTTTTGGTCACTACCTCGGGACGTGCATGCCGTGGTCACCATGCTACTGAGAAAGTACCATAGAAAGTTTCACACAGTTGAATGAATGGCAGAATTGCCCTTCATAACGCATTCTTGGCAAATGCTTTTGATTTGGTTTGTCTTGCGCTGTTTCAAGGGTCCATCTGACCACAGATGCCTGGTCTGCAAAGCACGGCCAGGGCAGGTACATTACTTATACAGCAAATGGGTCCTTACTTGGATGTGCGGTGGTGGTAGCCACTAGCCAGTTCTCAGGCTCCCACTCCGGACCAGAATCAAACCCTGATTCCCCGGCCATTACCCGTGGTCACTCACAATGGCAAACTTGCTCTCCATAAAAGACTCTCGTTGCAGGTACTGAAAAGCAAGCAGAACAAGTATTTAAAAAAATAGATGTAAGCTTTAACAATGGTAGAGAAAGAACCCTTGAAAGTTGATAAGGCAGTCAGACATTACCTGACATCACTGAGTGAGGAAGAGCAATGTCGCCATGGCGCGCACCAGTCCAGCACGGCTGTCACTACGCAAACAGCTGTTTGCGGTGCATTACACAGTGAGTTTGGTGTGTCAATGTGAAGCAGTACTCTAATTACACTCCCTGATTGATGTATACACATGCAAGATCTTTCAAAGCACTTTAGGCCTGCAATTTAGCAGTCAATGGCCTCAATTCACTAAACTTATCTCCTGTCTTTAATAACTCTTCTAGAGTTGTTACCATGGTGATAAGGCATGTAGTATTCAGGAAACATTTTACCTCAGGCAAGCCTAAAGTGAACTCTTCTGTCTTTAAATTAACTCTCCAATCCTTAAAATAACTCCAGAGTTAAAGACAAGCTGTTAATTAACTGCGTGTGAAAATAACTACAGAGGAGGTAAATTAACTACAGAGGAGGTAAATTAACTACAGAGGAGGTAAATTAACTACAGGAGAGGTAACGTAAGGAATGAAGAGGTAAGATAACTCTCATGTGTGGAGGTAAGTTTTCTCTTGCCTTATTATCTCTAGCATGATCTTAGTAAATTGAGGCCAATGTGATTTCTGCCCTTAAAACGCTGCTTTGCATCAAATCTAGATTTTTCCCCGGGACTTTTGGCATCTATCTCACTCATCCATGCAAAAACTCATATGGTAGACCCCTTGAAACATCTTTTCCATCACTTTTCTGGCCAGCATAAGTGTTTCTAGTTTTCAAAGTTCGCCTCCCTATTGAAGTTGATTGCGGTTCGTGAAAGTTTGCGCGAATTGAACGTTTGGCGAAGGTTCGCGAACCCGGTTCGCGAACTTAAAATCAGAGGTTCGGGCTATCTCTAGTTATCACAGGTAAAATTAGGGAGCTGATATAATTTGACACTTTTACAGTATGAAGGTTGAGTACACCGTTTTAGAGGTATGTGCAGCCATAGCTTTTTAATGAATTTATTAAATATAACATGAAACAAGCTATATATACTGTGGCACCCAATAATTTTTGTTTTTAGGCAGCATGGATATCGGCAGGGTTTTTTTTTAGCAGCGATGGTGGCACAGATATCAGCGGATATTGTGGCAGGAGGGGTCAGTTAGTGTTAAGCATAGGGAGGGAGGGTTCAATTGAGAATAAGGTTAGGTTTATCAATAGTGAAATATCAGTAAAAAATACTGACATTCTACTATCGTATTACCCATTGCCTAATAGTAGAATACAGGTAATTTATACAATATTCTACTAACGACCATCCCCGGTGCCGAAATTACCATGACACCGGTTTTTTACATGTGTGCTTTGCAGACTTCACATCCTCAGGGATTTCCCTTCCAGAGCAGATATGGGTTAATCACTGATCAGACTTAACTTCTGTGTTTCTATGTAGAAATCCATAAAACAGGAGTTGTGGGGAAGGCTTGAGGAACGGTTTGAGAACCACAAGACTAAATAAGTGTCACTTATTTGTAAAATATGTCCCTAGGAAAATTATAGTTTAAAAGGTGGTCTACATTCCTGCTGTACATTTCTAGGTTGGATCATATGATCTCAAGGTAATGAGTTAGCACTACAGTTTGAATTTGAGTGCAACACTGGCGTGACCTCTGAATGTTGTGCCATGGCTAAGAACAAGCCTGTCAGTTAGCTGTAAGTAATTTCATATCCACTTTTCTTGACATCTAGATTTGGTAAAGTCCAGGAACCTATGGTTGGTTTTCCAATGGATTCAACAATAGTAATCTGCTTCATATAGAACTAACTACAGTATATAATTTGTTTAGAATGTCTTGTGGTTACAGCTGTAACTAGTGCATTTGAATTACATTTAAATAAAGTATGTTACATAATTTGTATTAGATGGTTTCTCAGTCTTAAGATATATATTGTTATAAACTTAGTTACATTCATTTATACATTTAGAGTACATTCATTTGTGTGCATTTGCTTCTCTGCACAGAGCAGATGGAAAGGTGACCTCGAGAGAGAAGGCTGGTAAACTATAAAGTGTTTTAGCACTGACAGGTGCAAAGTTGGGTCTTAACAGCAGATCCCAAATTCAGCATGGAGCTCAAGATCTCAATCTCTTAAGGGAGGGAAACCAACTACCTTCAAAGCTGCAACCTACAAGGTATTATAACATAATAAGATTATCATGACTTTGAAATAGAGTCCTTCATTTTATTTATTTTCTAAACAAGACTTTCTTTGACAACCCAGCTGCTGTAATATTACTCCATAGATGTCCTATAGGCAAAAACAGAGTGTAGAAACTGCAACTTTCTGTATGGCGTCTTGCAGGACGTTTCCAACCTCTGAAAATCAAAATGTGTGTCTCTATGTTAGGTAAATAGAGAGTTTCAATATAATTTGTAGAAATCCTCCCAGGGAAAAATGCAGAAAATTTGTAGTGAAGAACGTCATTGGTTTAATCAGATCATTTATTTGTAGGTCTCTCCTTGGTTGGAAATTATTGATGGTGGACAAAAAATATGCTATCATGCAAATCTCCACTATCCCAGGGAGCAGGGCCGGTTCAAGTAACAATTGGGCCCTAGGGCAAAATTAGCCTCGGGGCCCCCAACAGGCACCCCCGACCAAAAAGCATCATTAGAGGCCCTTTGTTGCAGCCAAATTTCCCTCCTGGGCCCCTGAGCTGGCTGCTGACCCTCCCCCCAATCACCTCCCAACTTAACAGACTCTGCAGAGTCCCTGGGGAGCAACAGCTAAGATGGGGGAGGGACACCCTGGGGGCCCCTACAGGCTCTGGGGCCCTGGAGCAATTGCTCATTTTTCCTATGGTAGCTCCGGCCCCCTGCCAGGGAGGAAATCAAATGTATCCAATCAAAGCCTCTAGTCAACTGGTTTATTAACCAGCCACCTAATTGATTGGCAGCTGCTGAGTTTCATAGTCTTGATTATTTTTCTTCCCTCATAATCAGGAAGTTGCATGTTAAGAAAAAGGTTTGCTTGTCACCAGTAATGATCATGTCTTACTCTTTCCTCCCCTAATCAGGTATCATACATGATAAACCCTAAATTAGATTATTTGATCAGGCAGCTTCCTTTTGACGGGTTGCTAGCCAGGTTATGGTCTATCCTCATTATAAGATTACTTTGGAAAGTGCTATACTTACAGTCTAAACCACTTCACTTTGTTTTCTTTTCCTGCCATGTTCTACCACTCACTGAGCATCACATCAGGTACAGTACACTTGTATGATATTTTTTCCAATGCTATCAGTTTTTCTGACTTTCCAATGCCAAATGTTAATATTTTATGCTTTGGATTTGCAATCTTGACCACACATGGACCAATAAGAAGCCCCAACAGAAAACTCAAGTGCCTACCAGGGAGGGTCCTGTTACTATTTTGGCAGGTAGTAGGGTATGAACCACACACAGCAATCTCCAATCAAGGTATAATAAGAAAAGTAGACAGAATACAGAAAAATAGAGGAATTTAAATAACAGAAGAAGAAAGACACGTGGTTTCTATATTATACTATAAGCCTCCCAGGCCCTTCCTCCACCTACAATATATGCGAGAGTTGGTTATAAATTCCTATAGTCTTGGACAAGGGCAATTTGCAAAGGAAGGCAGGAATTTTCCCCTCCCTTGCAAATTGCTACCAATCTTACGGACTATGAATGACCAGTCTTTATAAGGGTTTAAAGAGACTTGACAGAGGGAGAATATTGAACACATCATTTTATTTAAAAAAAATATATATTAATATTCATAAAGTACAATACAATAGAACACCACCTTAAATGGAACATGACATGAGAAGGATATTCATTTACATTTATTTACAGTACCTGGCTGTCCTGCTGATTTTTCTTTCTTTTTTTTCTTTCAAATTCCAATTATTTTTCCAATTAGAGATTGAAATATGGTCACACACTCAAACGGTGGCCAGTATTTTGCATATCTGATCGGAAAGAGCCACAACTGATACAATGTAGCCAAGACCTAAAAAAATATAGCCATCCCATATGCAGTTTCCTGCATGAAGGTCCAACAAAACGTTAAAAAGAACAGGGTCAGGAACAGAGCAGAAAGAAAAAGAACAGAAACAGCATCTCGAGGCTATGGTGTAGCAATATTAATACAGAAACTAATAACAGTATCTAGGCTCATTAATTAATAAAGAATAAAAATATACATCACTCAACAACACAGTGCACAGCACAGAGTTAATGAACACAAGCAGCAGGAAACCACAGTACAGAACTAGTTATGCATAAACAACAGTACACAGGGTCTTTAATTGATACAGAATAAAAACCACATTACATGACAATGACAAAACAGCGCATAACATTGCATTAGTTATACAAAAACAACAGAAAAATACAAAACTGTGGTAATTTGTCAGCACCATAGAGCTGCAGTTAATAAATAGTTATATGACTTTGAATTCAATTATGAATTTCTACATATTCTAGTTAATAAAAGAACATTTTAGAGCAAGGACACAAACAGCAAGATCGCTATTACTGCCTTAAAGTATTACTTTTCTTGTTTTCAATATGTCAGTCTTTACTAGCGTTAAATACCACATTTATTGAAACCGTACCTTTTAAAATGTTAATTAAAATACTATTTCTTAACCATCCAACCAAAATCACTTACTTTGAATATATGTGTTCCATTTTATCTACAGAACTTGTAAGTAAAGAAGTAGCTCCTAAAAAAGAAGCCATAACAACAGCACCACCATGACAATAAACCATCTTTATTTCATCTTACAAAAAATCATGCAATAATTGATCATAAAAACACTCCTGCATAAATTCATATATAAATTATGAGTACATATGGTACATAAAGTAAAGATAAACACTTATTATTTTTTAATAATCTTTATCGCATTACATTTTCCACTGAGTTTCTTCCAAGGAGCTATTTTCAACCATTATCAATAAAACAAGTTTAAAGCTCCCACCAAGCAATTACTCAAAATAGGTTTTATAATACCTTTTAACCTGCCTTTTAATAATATATTCAGTTGCTTACGGCAGCACCGTTATTTTTTAGATAAGATAAAAACTTAGGAGAAAGCTAGTAGGATATGGCCCATATGATCTGTAGATAAGTAATCTGTGCTCAAATGATTCTTTCACTTGCAAAGCAGTCATACTTTTCCTCACTCATTTCTTCACATTCCCATAAACCTAAACAACTTTTTAGCACCTTCAACTCCCTTCTCCACTCCTCCAACCACATGCTTCTCTGCAGAAGACTTTGCATCATACTTTGTGAACAAAACTTAAACAATACAGTACAGCTTTAAAAGGCAACTCTTTTCACCAGTCCAATCACCTCCTCCTTCCCTCTTCTCTTCACCTAGATGCTCTCCAACTACAAATTCTGCCTCCCCCTCTCTACATGTCCAGTAACTCACTCAAACCTCCTCCCTATTAACAACTCTCTCTGCCTTAACTGAACAGCTTCGTCTCTAAAGCACACTTCACTACCTGTGCCTTGGACCATATTCCCTCATATCATATCTTCAACACACACAAGCAATAGAACACAACAGTACATGCATCCAGGTACATTTAAAGTGGTCAGCAGGTGCTTGTCAGCCAATCAGGATGCACTATCATACACCCTTTACCTGCCATACCACATCTAGCAGCCATTAGCATTCAGGTGGGAGGCTTCAGTTGGACGCCATCGCAAGATTGCATCGCTAGCAGGACCGCCCCGTGCAGGCATCCCTCCCACAGGGGTCCCTCCCTAACCGCTCACCTGTCCGCCATGTCCTAGAGCTGAAAGAAAAAGTTTAAAAACACACGTTTGGTTCGCACTATGGCCAGGGGCCCCGGACCTCTCTCACTGGCCGGGGCCCCAAGGCCAACATGCGATACCTGGAGGGGAGTGCAGGTGGGCCTGGACCTCTCACACCCAGGCTCTGGACCTCTCACATCCAGAAAACCCACCAACACTGCCTCCATACTGAATGCTAAATTCAACACACACAAGCAATAGAACACAGCAGTACATGCATCCAGGTACATGTAAAGTGGTCAGCAGGTGCTCGTCAGCCAATCAGGATGCACTATCATATACCCTTTACCTGCCATACCACATCTAGCAGCCATTAGCATTCAGGTGGGAGGCTTCAGTTGGACGCCATCGCAAGATTGCGTCGCTAGCAGGACTACAACACTATGGAAAATGTTGGCCATATATAAATACAAAATAATAATAATAATAAATTGACCTCATTAGAATAGAAACCTAAGTTTCTAAAGTAAAGTGCTGAGAAGACGTGCTAAGCCTGATATGTCTATAGATATATATAAAACAATATGAAGGACCACAATAGAGCAAACATAGTCAGACAATTCCTTCTAAACCACGGAGCTCTTGCTTTGCCAGGACATCATAAAGCATGAATATAGCAAAGCAAGTGAGGAATTAGTAAAGTCTTGTACACATGTATAAGTAACAGTTGCACATAAAGATGTGGACATCGATCCTTCAGGGAACAGTTTAGGACTGCATTCCATACATCTTTTTTTGTTGCTCTGGAGGGGGGAGGGAGGGCAAATGGCATGGCGCTCGATGGAGGGACCAGGGTGATTAAGTACAGTGCCCTTAGCCTACGCTTGGCCAAGACATCAGCCCATAAATCTTATCTCTCATTGGTGCATTGACTAGGATCCAGACACTGACTGGCTTCCTTGCCCAAGAACCATCTAACAATTCTTGAGTAACGGGAGTAATAGAGGCACCAAACAAGTATAAAATAAATTAAAAACCGTCTAAAAGGAGGGAAATGGGTGAATTCACCTCCCCCAGATGCAAATGACCAGGCTAATATAGCCGTAAGATTTATAATTCTATTTATTAAAACAATTCTCCAATAGTGATGCAATGCCCCTAGAGGTGCTCTGGCCACAGATTGACCTACATATGTGTTCTCCTTGTTATATTGCCTGATGAAGCGGGATGTTTGCCCGTGAAACGAGTTGCATCACTATTGGAGAATTGTTTTAATAAATAGAATTATAAATCCTACGGCTATATTAGCCTGGTCATTTGCATCTGGGGGAGGAGAATCCACCCATTTCCCTCCTTTTAGATGGTTTTTAATTTATTTTATACTTGTTTGGTGCCTCTATTACTCCCGTTACTCAATATCTTAGTCCACCCTTGGTGGAGGAGTGTATACCCATTCTTCCTATCTATAGAGAGCGACTTTTTAGACCTGAGTGGGGTCAGGTTACAATTCTCCCCACCTGCTGTATCAGTGGTTGCCTGTGTGGTAACCCTGACTTGTGAGTATAACTTTTATTTCAATATATTCCCAACTTTTCAAAAAATACTACACCAGATTTGGCTCTCGGTTTCTCTTTCTTGTCCTTCTAAGCATCTAACAATTCTAGCCAATGTATTGTATAAAGCTTAATTTTGAATAATATTTGTTATTTAATACTTGTTGGAGCATTTACATACTTTACATGTGGACATTCATTGTATATTTGATTTTGTAGTTGTTTTTACCTCACAGAAAGACAAACCTTATGTAATGATCTGCTCTGCTGTCTGCACAGGCAGACAGCGTTTTGACCATTTTTTAGGTCTGAGTGCTGCAGGTCCCTGGAAAAGAGACCTGTCTTCATTCTGCAGGTTTCAGAGTTGCTGTTCTGGTGAGGAATTTGCATCCACTTGTCATGTAAATTGCTTAGCTGCTTCCTTTGATGGCTTGCAGTATAAATACCACTTCCTCCCAGAATTCCCTGCTGGTCATGAAAGTTTGTTCCTGCTAACTTACCTGGAGCCTCAGCCCTTTGCTTATTGTTTGCTAATATTGCTATCTTATAGTACTTCCTTGGGAGTGCACTTGCATTCCTTCTAGCTTAGTGAGGTTATATTATCTGTATTGCCTTGTTCTGTCTTTCTGTGCGATTGTACTATTGCCAGCGGTGGCTATTAGTAAATCGTTCCGTCTGTCTTAGATCGCATTAGCCCTAGCGTTAGAGGCAGTGGGTCTTTCTTGTCTGAACCTTGGAGTATAGCCTTAGCTGCGGTTGCTACTGGTTACTCCTTCTGTCTGTCTTGCGGATCGCACTCGCTCTTGCGGAAGAGCAGTGGATCCTTTCAGTCCTGTTCCTGTGTACGGATCGCACTCGCTCTTGCGGAAGAGTAGAGGATCCTATCTGACCTGTTCCTGTTGTCTGTTTGTCTGTCAATCTAGAGCAAACGCTTGCTGTTGCCTGAGGTAAGGCAACCGATTAGCAAGCGTTTCTGTTATTTGTTTGTTTGTGTTTTTTGTGTTCATTAGTTAGTCAGGGTTGGCGTGTTTTTGTCTCTGTTGCGGAGACCGTGCCATTAACGTGTTTTGTCGCTGTTGCACTTCTCGTGCCGCGACCGCGTTTAGCTAGTGCGTTTGTTATTTTCCTTGGCGTTCTGATTGTATGGTTTGCTGTGTCTTTCTTACTACCCCTATGCTCTGTCTTTACTCAGTCTTGTGTCGCTATTAGCAATCGCAATTCTTGCGATTGCTTTCCCACTTGGTCTTCGCTGTTGTGTGTTCACTGTCGCCAAATGGCGACTAGATTGGTGGACATACATACATTCTGTCTCTGTGGTCACTCTCTCTCACTAGGGGCTATCTTGCCCTGGATTGCATCCCCTCGTACAATTCCTAACTGGCATCTGTGGCAGTGCAGAGGGTTCATTCCTCTGCACTCCACAGCTCCATCTGCCGGTGGGAATTCCCCTCTACAGGTGCATTGCACCAAAGCTGGGTTCTGTTATTCAAACGCTTGTGGAGGATTTCCGCAGTGTCAGCGCACCACGGAGATAATTCCACAATCGTTACACCTTACCAATTTGCTTCCTTATTGCTTCCTAGTTAGAAGTTATTTTTCATTTATTTATACTGTCACTTAATTTATTTCTGTGACAGAAGAAGAAAAGCGTCGGCACTACAGTATTTGCGCTGAATTTGGAAAGATATAGCATAAAACACACACCATTTCATCCACACTTCTGGTATTGATAGCGAGCTCTGATTGATTAGAAGTTGCAATACAGTAAAGGAGAGGAGAGGGAGACAATCGACACTGCTTCTATTGCTGTTTAATCCAGAGTGCGGTGGAACACATGTAAAAAATCCAAGACAGTGTATCTTCAAATTGTGGCATCAAAAATATTCATTCAACGTAAACATGCATGAACGTACCATTATCTGAGGTGGTGTGGGGCTATCTGTGCCCAGCACCCACCGCCACCCACCGCCACCACCGCACTCTGCATTAAACAGCAATAGAAGCAGTGCCGATTGTCTCCCTCTCCTCTCCTTTACTGCAATTAATTTATTTGTTGTAATAACTTTGTAATTACTTCTGTTTTCAACATTCTTCTGTTGCAGATTATACTTCAAGTGCTCATATCAAACATCTTCATTCTTTGTTACTGAACAATATCAAGGGTCTTCCATCTATGCATAAAGTATTGTGTTGATAACATACAGTCAAGCAAGGTTATCTACATTTTTATAATGCCACCTTTTACAGTATAAGGGAAGAAAAGTGAACCCCTCTTGAGTAAGATTACCAGTGAATGAATAATCGGAAATACATTTATTTCTCAGTGCTTTTTAATGTTTGAACAATACATTCATTTATTTTTATGTGGTTTTCTGCTGGGTTTTTTTTTTAGTGCTTAGTGCCTTTGATATAATATAAACTCAGTACTTCAGGTGTAATTGTTAAGTTAATCTAATTTGCTTTAATAACTACTCGTTAGTAGAGATGGCACGAACGGTTCGCCGGTGAACGGTTCCAGGCGAACTTCCAGGGGTTCGCGATCGCGGAGAACCACAAACTTTACCGTAAGTTCGATTTGGCCCCATAGTGCACCATTAGGGTCTACTTTGACTCTCTACATCACAGTCAGCAGGCACAATGTAGCCAATCAGGCTACACTCCCTCCTGGAGCCACTTTCCCCCCCTTATAAAAGGCAGGCATCGCCGGCCATTTTACTCACTCGTGTGCCTGCAGTAAATAAAGAAGGGTCAGCTTCTGCAGACTCTCTCATAGGGAAAGATTTGTTAGGCTCTTGTAGGCTTCTTAGCTTGCTCCTTGCTGATTCTTATTGCTAAAATAGCACCTCACAACAGCTTTTTTGAGAGCTAATCTTGTTCTTGTGATCTATTTTTTTTCTGTGTGTCCCACTGACACTTGTGTTGCATAGACAGCCTTGATAATTCATACTGTGTGTGCCACTGCCAGGCCCAGCACATTCAGTGACTACCTGTGTGTGTGACAGGTGCACATTACCCATCACTGCATATACCTACCTGTTGTTCACTATGCACTCACCCACCTACGTGAGCGCACGCAGTGTCACTGTGCCTGTCCGCTACCTGTCTGTGTGTGACAGGTGCACATTGTAATACCCATTACTGCATATACCTACCTACCTGTTGTTCACAGTGCACCCACCTACCTATGTGAGCTGAGCGCACGCAGTGTCACTGTGCCTGTCTGCTACTGTCTGTGTGTGACAGGTACACATTGTAATACCCATCACTGCATATACCTACCTGTTGTGTTCAGTGCATCCACCTCATCACTGCATATACCTACCTGTTGTCTTCAGTGCACCCACCTCATCAATGCATATACCTACCTGTTGTGTTCAGTGCACCCACCTCTTCACTGCATATACCTACCTGTTGTGTTCAGTGCACCCACATACCTACGTGAGTGCACGCAGTGTGATATAACACTCCGTGCATACCTATTAACTGCACCTGTGTGACTGCACATTGTATTAGTCAAGTCAGTGCATAGCTTTCACTTCATCCCGCTCGATATGGACAAAACTGACAAAACAGGTAGAGGCAGAGGTAGAAGCAGACCCAGAGGAAGGCCACCCGGCAGGTCTGTGCGAGGTCGTGCTGATGTGATTTTGTGCGGCCCTGGACCAAAGTACAGTGCTCAGAAGAAGGCATGTCCCATCAACTCCCAAGATTGTCAGGATGTGGTTGACTATTTAACACAGAACACCTCATCTTCCGCAGCCACAAGCGCTACTGCAAGTACCACATCCGCTACATTTGACAGTTCACAGGAGTTATTTGGTGGGGAAATCACTGATGCACAGCAATTATTGTTACAACCAGATGAAGGCCCTAAGCAAGTTACACCACCTCATATGTCTGAGTTAGGCGACACTATGGACGTAACGTGTGCAGAGGGGGAAGATGAAGTACCTGCTGTTGGTGCAGTTTTGCAGGTGTCTGAGGCAAACGAAGCTGGACAGGATGATTATGATGATGACGATGATACGGATCCCATGTATGTTCCCAATAGAGGAGATGAACAGGGGGACAGTTCAGAGGGGGAGTAAGAGAGAAGTAGGAGGAGACGAGTTCCTGAAAGAAGCAGGGGGAGCTCGTCATCAGAAACATCTGGTGGCAGTGTCTGGCAGCATGTATCGCCAACTATGGACAGCCAGCCAACATGCCCTTCAACATCAGCTGCTGATGCCACCATAGTGCCATCGTCGCAGGGGGGCTCAGCGGTTTGGAAATTTTTTAGTGTGTCTGCCTCAGATCGGAGCAATGCCATCTGTTCTCTCTGCCTTCAAAAATTGAGCTGTGGAAAGGCCAACACCCACGTAGGGACAAATGCCTTACGAAGGCACATGGAGAAAAGGCACAAACTGCAATGGGAAGAGCACCTGAGCAAAAGCAGTACACAAAATAAAAGCTACCCTCCTTCTCCTCTTCCTCCTTCAAGTGCAGCATCTTCAGCCGCTTTCTCCCTTGCACCTTCACAGGCACCCTCCTCCACTCCGCCTCTGCCCTTGAGCAGTTCCTGCTCCTCTACCCACAGCAGCCAGGTGTCCGTGAAGGAAATCTTTGAGTGGAAGAAGCCAATTTCTGCCAGTCACCCCCTTGCCCGGCATCTGACAGATAGTTTGGCAAAACTGTTAGCTCGCCAGCTGTTACCATACCAGCTGGTGGACTCTGAGACCTTCCGTAAATTTGTGGCCATTGGGACACCGTAGTGGAAGATACCAGGCCGCAATTATTTCTCTAAAAAGGCAATACCCAAACTGTACCGTGAAGTTGAGAGGCAAGTGGTGTCATCTCTGGCACAGGCGGATTCCTGAATTGTTGCTAGCAGCGGCTGCTATAATAATTTTTCTGGTGCGTGTACACGCCTGCCTAATTTCTCTGGCTGCACTGCAGCTGCAACAACAAAACAAGGCATGTACATGTGCCCATTCCCCTTGGTGATCATTACCTTGCCGCGGTGAAGGGGCTTGCGTATCACAATGAAGCAATGACCGCCGGCTATATGAGTGTCTCCGGGGATGGCACACCAAAGATAATAAGGTCGTTGCTTCATTGTGGACAGACCAAATTTGATCAGCTGGACAGTCACTGTTCTGTCATTCAGCTACCTCAGCCCGGCAACCATATGGGCTGGAAAGCCGCCATCACCTGCACTCTCGTCATGGTGCGCACCAGTCCAGCACGGCTGTCACTACACAAACAGCTGTTTGCAGTCACTGCATACCTTTCACTGCATCTTTGACTGCACATTGTATTATACCAGGCAGTCAGTGCATACCTTTCACTTGAATGGATGGCAGACTTGCCCTCAATAACAGATTCTCGTTACAGGTAGTACAGTCTATCAGTGTCATCTACAGCAGGGCCTCGAAAGTCCTCCTTTTGGTCACTACTTTGGGACGTGCATGCCATGCCTGCTGCCTTCCTTGGATGTGTGGTAGGCGTTCCTGCTCCTTTGCCGAAAGCATACCTGCTGTCTTCCTTGGATGTGTGGTGGTGGTAGCCGTTTCTTAGGCTCCCACTCCGGACTGGAATCGAACCAGGATTTCCCGGCCATTACCAGTGGTCACTCACAATGGCAGACTTGCCCTCCATAAAAGATTCTCGTTGCAGATACTGAACAGCAAGCAGAACAAGTATTTAAAAAAATAGATGTAAGCTTTAACAATGGTAGAGAAAGAATCATTGAATGTCGATAAGGCAGTCAGACATTATCTGACATTACTGAGTGAGGAAGAGCAATGTCGCCATGGTGCGCACCAGTCCAGCACGGCCGTCACTACGCAAACAGCTGTATGCGATGCGTTACACAGTGAGTTTGGTGTGTCAGTATGAAGCAGTACTCTAATTATACTCCCTGATTGATGTGTACACATGCAAGATGTTTTAAAGCACTTTAGGCTTGCAATTTAGCATTCAATGTGATTTCTGCCCTTAAAACGCTGCTTTGCGTCAAATCCAGATTTTTCCCCGGGACTTTTGACATCTATCCCACTCTGCCATGGCCCCCTCCAGGTGTTAGACCCCTTGAAAAATCTTTTCCATCATTTTTGTGGCCAGCATAAGTGTTTCTATTTTTTAAAGTTCGTCTCCCTATTGAAGTCTATTGCGGTTCGTGGAAGTTCGCGCTAACCGAACGTTTGGCGGAAGTTCGCGAACCCGGTTCACAAACCGAAAATCGGAAGTTCGGGCCATCTCTACTCATTAGCAAACCATTTTGTTAATAACTATTTGTATTACTTTTTGTGCATGAATATGATCAAATGTAAGAATGTCCCTGGTTCACTCCTGTTATGTACACAATACACGCATTGCTAATATTATATGCAGTACACTATTTGTGTAATGGGTGTTATACAAGCAATGCAATCTTTGAGCACAAATTGAAGTTTGCGCAGCACTCCACTCCTAATGTTGCTTGCGCAGTTGCCGGTAAAATTGCTGTGAGCTACGCACATACATAAATAAGGGCCAATATTTATTTTCTAGCTTTTTGGAGCATACATCATGCCAGCTACAATGACTAAATGTTCAAAGATTTTGAATTCAGACATTATTTTATTACAAAACTGCCCAACATGGCAAGGATACTTAAAGCGTACCTGAGGTGAATAGATAGAAAAAAAATATATATCGGTCACTCACCATCCTCCTCCACTGCCTAGATCCTCTAGTAAATGCCCCGTTATCTTCGCCAGTCTGGGCCAGTCGGCACAGGTGAAGTCCGGCTCGTTGTGCTCCAGTGGCTGGGAGTGTTCTGCCCTGCACAAGATGCTCCCGGCAAGGGGAGCAGGATGGGGGAGGCGCATGCAGCCGTCTGACCCCAACTAGCAAAGATAATGGGGCATTTACTGGACGATCTAGGTGGTGGAGGAGGATGGTGAGGGACTGATTAGTCTGAAGGGTGCTGGAGGAAGCCCCAGGTATGTATAATTTTTTTGTTTATCTATTCATCTTAGGTTTACTTTAAATCACTCAAATCCAACATGAGAATTATCCAATAGCTTGCTGCTTTAGCTTCACAGTAAACAGAGACAACAAATGATCTTATCCAGCGATTCAGAGCCATTAGCCTCATTGTAGTCCCTTACACACTCCAATGAGTTCTGGGTCACCATGAGCTTGTTGGTTAGTCTGTCCCACACATATACAAGAACTGTCACTTACAGGAATCGGGACTCAATCCCTTTGACAGTTTGGGACCAAGTGCTGTACGGATACATCGCTAGCCTACAGGCTAGTGTCATATTCTGTTGCTATGAAGAGAGGCGGTAGGACAACTCTCACTACTAAAAGTAGCTGTTTATTGTTGTTTTATATTTTTACGGTGAAAAAGAACAAATATTCACATATTGTTCAGTTCTGCATGGAATCATATCGATAAATGTCAGGGGTAGGGTATACATGCTTTCAGAAGGTACTAAGGTCACCAGGGGTAGCAAAAAAACTTGCACCAATCATCTCTGCATTAGTAGGAAAAACAATCTTACACAGTTGTATTTCTCCCACACCACCAACACTCACTCAGTTCAAATTAAAACTATACAATGTACCAAGTATTGGAAAGTTTAATGGATACATGTTCCATCAAAGAGCAAATGATTGAATCATTTAGATTAACGCAATGATATTTAGAAAGAGAGCTCTTGGGATAAATTAAACCAAGAGGTACCGGTAATTGAAAGTGTGCCACAGCAGGTGGCTGTTTACAACTCTGTTTAGTTTATTCTAATTCTAAACTGTAAGGAGTGCTAATGCATGAGATAAACAAATAAGAAAAGATCATTCATGAGAAAAATAGATAAGGAGAGCTAAACCATGAGTTATGTCAAATAAGGAGAGCTAAATCATGAGTTGTGTCAAATAAGGAGAGTTAAACCATGAGTTATGTCAAATAAGGAGAGCTAAACCATGAGTTATGTCAAATAGGGAGAGCTAAACCATGAGTTATGTCAAATAAGGAGAGGTAAATCATGAGTTAAGTCATTTAAGGAGAGATAAATTGTAAGTTAATAAATAAGGTGAGATAATTTAACAGAAAAGCTTTGTGAATCAGGCCCAATGAGTGTGAACTGCAATGGAGACAGGACATAGGCTTTAATTCAAAGCCTGCATACAGTGAGTTAGAATAACGCTGATCTGTAACAATGCAGTACTGTGAACAGGTCCATAGAATTGTATAGGTAGTGAGCTGACATATGGAACTGAGCATGGTGAACTAACCTTAACAGATAAAATTTAACATAAAATAATTAAATTCAACATACATCATTATGCAATTTTAATGTATTAAATAACCTTTTCATTGTAATTTGGAGACACCTTGATTCTCTCAAATGCCAGGAAGTGTAAATTACAGCGAGTTAGAATAATGCTGATCTGTAACAACGCAGTACTGTGACCAGGCCCATAGAATTGTATGGGTAGTGAGCTGACGTAAAGAATTATTCTGAAACGCAACTGAGCACGGTGAATTAACCCTAACAGATAAAATTTAACATAAAATAATTAAATTCAACATACATCATTATGTAATTTAAATGTAGCTTTGATTCTCTCAAATGCCAGGACGTTTAAATTACACTTCTTTTAGACGATGGCAAAAACTTTCTAGTGTTGTATGTAAAGAACTTCCTCCAACAAAATCATTTTTTAAATGTATACCAGAAAAGGATATGTTTCTAGAATAACATTTGCTAAAATCCATGTCCATTTTTATTTTATTTATTTATTGTATTTATAAAGCGCCAACATATTACGCAGCGCTGTACATTAATTTAGGTTACAGACAATATTTAGGGGTGACATACAGCAATATGACAACACAGGAATACAAGAAAACCAGATCACACAGCACAGTATGAGTACCAGGTAATGCTTAGTCAGTCACTGGATGGAGTATGGAGATTAGGCAAGTGAGGTTCACTCAGATGCATAGCATGGGTTCACAGTAATGGAGGTGCATGATCAGGTTGGACACAAAAGGAGGAGGACCCTGCCCAAAGGCTTACAATCTAAAGGGAGAGGTAGGGACCTGAGAGGTAGGGGACCAGAGTTCGGCTGTGGGTTTAGAGCAATTGTGAGGGGTGGTAGGCCAGAATGAAAAGGTGAGTTTTGAGGGCTTTCTTGAAGATGTTGAAGGAGGGGGCTGCCCTAATGGGTGGAGGTAGGGAGTTCCATAGTGTTGGAGCAGCTCTTGAGAAGTCCTGGAGGCGTGCATGGGACTGGGTGATGCGGGGGGGGGGGGGGGCGGTTAGACAAAGTTCATTGGAAGAGCGGAGTGAGCGGCTAGGTGTGTACCTCTGAGTAAGATCGGAAATGTAGGTTGGACAGGTTTTGTGGACAGATTTGTAGGTCAGACACAGTATCTTGAATCTTATTCTGGACTGGATAGGAAGCCAGTGGAGGGATTCTAGGAGGGGATCCGCCATGGTGGAACGATGGGAGCAGTGGATAATTCTGGCTGCCGCATTCATGATTGACTGCAGTGGGGCTGTTCGGGTCATAGGGAGACCAGACAGCAGGGCATTGCGTTAGTCAAGGTGGGAAATTATGAGGGCATGGATGAGGAGTTTGGTGGTGGCAGAGGTCAGGAAAGGGCGAATCTTACAGATGTTATGAAGGTGGAAGTTGCAGGACTTTGTGAGGTTTTGGATGTGGGGAGTGAAGGAGAGTACGGAGTCCAGGGTGACACCAAGACAGCGGGCTTGAGAGGTAGGGTGAATGGTAGTGTGGTTAACAGTGGCATGCACATCTGGGAGGTTTATGGATGTCCAGGGTGGGAATATCATAAATTCCGTTTTGTCTAGGTTTAGTTTCAGGAACCTAGCGGACATCCAGGAGGAGATGGCTGATAGACAGGAGGAGACCTTGTCCATGGTAATGGTGGATATGTCAGGGGTGTGGAGGTAGATCTGGGTGTCATCTGCATACAGATGATAGTTAAAACCCATGGAGGAGATAACCTTGCCAATGGAGGATGTGTATAGGGTGAACAGTAGGGGGCCAAGGACCAAACCTTGGGGGACTCCCACCGAGAGGTGGTTGGGGGTGGATGAGGACTCATTGAAGGCGGTCGTGAAGGAGCGGTTAGAGAGGTAGGATGAAAGCCAGGACAGGGCAAGATCGTGAATGCCCATGGACTGGAGGGACTGGAGGAGTAGGAGATGATCTACTGTGTCAAAAGCTGCTGAAAGGTCAAGAAGGAGGAGAATGGAGTATTTACCTTCAGCTTTAGCTAAGGCAAGGTCATTGACCACTTTGGTGAGAGCAGTTTTGGTTGAGTGGGCAGGCCGAAATCCAGATTGCAGTGGGTCTAGCAGTGAGTTGGCATTGAGGAACTGGGTCAGGCGTTTGTGAACCAGACGCTCAAGGAGTTTTGAGGCAAAGGGGAGGAGGGAGATAGGACGGTAGTTGGAGGGTAGTGAGGGGTCGAGGGAAGGTTTCTTGAGCAGGGGTAGTACAGTGGCCTGCTTGAAGTCTGAGGGGAAGGTGCCTGTGGATAGGGAGAGGTTGAACAGGGTAGTGAGGACTGGGGCCAATTCCGTGAAGTGAGACTGGGGTAAATCAGAAGGGATGGGGTCAAGGGGGGAAGTAGTGGTATGGGAAGTCTGCAGTAGGTGGATGACTTCCCCGGTGGTAGTAGGAGTGAAGGATGTGAGGGGAGGATAGGGTGGAGGAGGAGCTGGTTGGGAGGGGGTGGGAGGTGAAGATTTGAGATTGGATATTTCCTGGCGGATGGAGACAATTTTGTTGGTGAAGTGGGTGGCTAAATCTGTGGCAGAGAGGGAGGAAACGGAGGGTGGGGGGGGTTTAAGCAGGGAGTTGAAAGTGGCAAAGAGAAGTCGGGGGTTGGAAGCTTGTGCTCCGTTGAGCTTGGTAAAGTATTCCTGCTTCGCATGAGCAAGGGCAGTGTGTAACTGCAGCAGGTTGGTCTTGTACTGTAGGAAATCCTGGTTAAGTCTAGTTTTCCTCCATTTCCGTTCAGTGGCGCGTGTTTCCCTCTGGAGGTTGCGAGTATGGGTAGTGCGCCAGGGCTGGGGGTTAGGGGGTCGGTTGCGTCGAAATATTGGTGGAGCAGTTTTCTCTAGGGCTGATGAGAGAGTTTGGCGATACTGAGCTGCAGCAAGATTAGGGCAGGTTAGGGTGGGGAGAGTGGAGAGGAGGGCATGGAGGAGGTCAGCAAGGACGCTAGGGTTGAGCTTGCGTAGGTCTCGCTGCCATCGACCAGGTGGGTGGGCGATTAGTTTGGAGGTGCCTTCCGTGAGGAGGTTGAAGGTGAGAAGGTGATGGTCTGAGGGTGGAAAGGGTGAGATGTCAAGGTCTGCAATAGTGGTGGATTTAGTGAATATAAGGTCGAGAGTGTGACGTGCAGTGTGAGTGGGGGTGTTGGTGTGTTGTACTAGTCCAAGTGAGTTGGCAATGGTGAGTAGCCGGGTCACAGCGGAGTTCTGGGCTTCATCGATGGGAATATTGAAATCCCCAAGGATGATGGTGGGGAGGTCAGAGGAGAGGATGTAAGGGAGCCAGGAGGCAAGGTCATCGAGAAATTGTGGGGTGGAGCCTGGAGGACGGTATAAGACCGCAACAATGGCAGGGAGGGGGTGGTAGAGGCGGATAGTGTGGGCCTCGAATGATGTGAATTGTAGGGAGGTAGGTGGGGTGAGGACACGGAAGGTGCAGGATGGGGAGAGGAGCAGACCCACCCCTCCCCCGGTCCTGTTGTCTGGTCTGGGGGTGTGACTGAGGTGAAGCCCACCATAGGAGAGGGCAGCCTCTGCGGCAGAGTCAGAGGGGGTGAGCCATGTCTCAGTGAGTGCGAGGATGGTGAGGGATTTGGAGAGGAAGAGATCGTGTACTGCTGTAAGTTTATTGCGGACGGATCTGGCATTCCAGAGACCGCAGGGTAGGGGGAGCATTTGTTTGTGGGTGGGATGGATGGAAATAAGGTTGGAGCGAGGATGAGTGTTGAGGTTATTTGTGGACAGAGGGCTTTGAAGTGTATGAAGCAGGTCAGCAGGGGATGCTTGTCTGGCAGCAGGCTGTGGTCTAGGATTGGGTGATATATCACCAGCTGCAAGAAAGAGTAGGAGGGAGAGAGTAAGCAAATGTGAATGGGATTTAAATGTTTGTGAGGTTTTTGAGCTGCTGGATGGAGAGAGAGATTTCAGGAGAGCTAACAGTTCATGAGAAGCTGAGTAAGGTGAGGAAAGCAGAGCAGGTGAAATTAATATGGAGTGTGGTACACTGGGAGGATGCATATTGCAATGCAACTTGTAGATATTTGCAGACAGGCAGAACATAAGAAAAAGTGCAGTAAACATAGTAATGGTCTCTGATTATAACCAGGAAGTTTCCAACCACTAAACAGTTTATATAAGTATGCAGTTAGTGCAAGCAAACCTGTGTAAATAAAGAAGCAGAGTCTACTTGGCTGTGCAACATATATCCAGCAGTGGCATTTTTAGCAATAGCATTGGAGGAAGTTGTGGATGCAGAGTAGTAGTTTCCAGCAGAGTCCATACAGTACTTATTCACCAGTAAAAGTAGAGTTTTACTTTAAGTTATCTATTCTGGATGGTCATTAGCCCTTTCTGCCAACTGGCTCCACAGAAGCCAAATGTGATAAAATAAGATAAGTAAACACAGAGTGGTATTTGTAGTAATTTTACACCTCTGATACATTTCTGTGATTTACTGCAGCTCAGCTTCACTTGTCAAATGAATGTCCTCCCCTGCTGTGCCCTCCACTCAGTGAGTTTACACACATCTTGAAGAAAGAGCTGCACCAATTTCATACACACAAAATACACTAATGTCAGCCTCTGGAATATGTCCCCCCTGCATGACTCCTGACACCATATTATGCAGTACCCTCAAATTATCTAAAGCTTGCAGGCATATAAATCATGTAGGTTGTCTCATGTTTCTCCGTAGGTCAGGAGCCTGGTAGGATCTATCACTGGAGCTTTGAAGTTCTATTTAGATCTGTGCCAAACATCAGCTGAGCTTAATCCTGGCTCTCTGAAAGGTTGGAAATAAACAGTGATTTTGGACATGAAGCCCTATTCACAGTGGTTGTGAAGCTAAATTTATAGCCTGTCTGGGTCAGTAATGTAAAAATATGTCATCTGAAGCTCCAGCACCTCAGGTGCCTATCCTAATGGACAGAAGAAAGAACAAGACATACACGCAAGGTTCTTTTATTGCATGTCAGATTCAACTATCAAGAATTGGGGTGAACCTACATACTTAGATGCAACTGGGGACCTATTGGGGACAAGATCAGTATCAGGTTCTCGTCCCACTACAATGATGTGTGCATGGTAAAATGCAAAGTCTCACAGTCCTCATTTCCCATTTTGCAGTGAAGAAGAACAGCGATGATTGTGATTGCTCACAAAATGAGTGTAGTGTTTTATTTTAGTTTTGAATAAAGTTGAGACAGCTTAGAACTCCTTTCAGGTTTTTAGTTTTGTCTGTGTCTAGTTTTTATACCTACATACATGTTTGTTCTCATTGCCTCTTCATTGGACCAGCAAACAATGGGAATCTACTCAACACACATGAAGCAATAAGAAACTCAAAGATGTTCTTTCTTTACAGCATTACTTGAATGTTTTTATTGCTGGATGCATATCTATTGGAAAGTTTTTGCTGTGCTTCCTGTGAGTTAATATAAGAGGACGTGAGGATAAATTTCCCAGCAACTTTGCTCTTGATCTTGAACAATTTTCTAGTCTTTCACAGGTAAGGTATACCCTGTGTATAATGTATGGACAATTCTTTCCTGAAGACACTTTTCTCTAACCTCTAAATGTTCTTTCCAGTACTCTTCATTTAAAAAGCGTATATCCTAATTCCTTCTCAATGGAATGTGTTGTCAGTAATGAGAAATATACCTTTGAAATAATTTAGGGAGCTGGACCTTTCTACAGTGAATTGACCAATAGGAAATCTGCTGTGTCAATACTGGAGTTATGTTAAGCTGGTGTTTAAAGCAAACCTGAATTGAAAATAAACTTACAGTATAGGATAATTAATTGTATGTTTAGCAGTAATAGTATACAGAACCTCCCTGCATTTTCATATTCCAATTTTCAATTTAAGAGGTTAAATATTAGCGCTGAAGTTTCACAACAGCCTTTTCAGTGTGACATACAATCTGGTTCTGATTTTTTTAACTGCCAACAAAAAGAAATAATGAACATTTAAACATGCTTTTGTTATCAGAAATACAAAAACAAAAGTTTGCTTTCTTAAAACAGAAAGAATTTGCGATAATTCAGGTTGGAGTGAGCTTGAGATGCCTCCCAGTGCAACACTGCTGAATATATGCAAATTAACCATTGTACCCTTAGAAGCTAAACACACCTGCAGAACCGCTACAAGCCCTACAGCATAGAGCCAAATTAATCCATGCCATGCACTGATGAGGATCAAACAATCCGAAACAGTCTGTATGCATGTTGGATTATCATGGCTCTGTACAAATTAACAAGCTGACACATCATTGCATTCCAGCGGTTCTGGAGGTGTGTTTAGCTTCTAAGGGTAGAATGGTTAATTTGCATATATTCAGCAGTGATGCCCTGGGAGACATCTCAAGCTCACTCCAAACTGAATTATCGCAAATTCTTTCTGTTTTAAGAAAGCAAACTTTTGTTTTTCTTAACATTTTAGTAAGGCTTTTAGGACCATTGTAGTCCCTTACACACTCCAATGAGTTCTGGGTCACCATGAGCTTGCTGGTTATTCTGTTATCAGAAATGTTTGCTCATCTAGAAAAAACTAATCTAAAGGTGGCCATACACTTATAGATTTGCAGCAGATTCGACCATCAGATAGATTTCTGTCAGATCCCTGAATCTGACAGAAATGTATCTGATATGTGCCACACACTAGGATCAGACTGAAATCTATTGAAAATTGATCTAAATGCATTATTGCACCATTCAATCCAATGCAACTCTATGGGTCTTGACCTAAATTTTCCATCCTGTCCGATAGATCAAATTGATCGAAATCGGCAGATTTGAAAGAATTGATGTCTGATCGATAGCTGAAATCTATCAGTGTATGGGCCCCTGAAGTCTGTCTTTGCTTTAGGAGAGTAGTGGCTGCATTTGACTGCTTCATGTGCATATACATAACACTGCTCTACTAATACTTTCAAGCACATACAGGTTCTATGAAGGCTTTGTGCTATATGTACCCATGTCTAGCTCATCATGTCAGATGTCCTTAACAATTCCCTTATTTGTAAAATAAAATTTTAACAGATCAAAGGAAATAATTTCACTATTAAAAATTATATTTCAGTTTGGTCTAGGAATCATACACCTCCCGGCCTGCCAAAAAAGAATGCCAGGTTGTTTACCAAATTGCTCAAAGGAAATCAAAATTTAAAAAAATGCCTATTTACTTACCCAGGCTTCTTCCAGCACCCTGAAGTCTTCCTGGACCCTCACCGTAATTCCGCACTCTGACGTTCCTCCAGTGTCCCCCTCCAGTGCTGGATGCACAGCCACATGCCGCATGCCTCCTCCAATACACTCCCATGGCCGGGAACACTCTGCACTTATGCAGTAAGCAAAAATGAATGCTTCTGGCTGCAGGAGCGCGATCAGGGGCGTGCACGGCCAGTGCTGCGTGTTCACAGTGGCCGGACAACTCGTCAGTCACCCAGATTATGGAGGGGGACAGTGAGGAACAGCTGAGCGCAGAATCACAGCGAGGGCACTGAGCACCTCAGGAGGCTGGAAGAAGCCCCAAGTAAGTAAATGGGCAAAAAAAATTCACTTAAGTTTTACTTTCAGGTTAATATTGTTGCAGACTGCATTGTAAAATCAATCAAAAATACCTTGAACATTATCTACAAGACAAATTGAGCCTGTTCACAAATCATAAAAGATGTAGAGGTTCTTCCAGCGCTAGCTTTAAGGAGCTCATGTAAGAACAGTTTGGAAGCATAGCTGTACTTACAACTATACAGCTGTGCTTTATGACCAGTGTTAGGGGCAAACCATCTGGTGAAAACAGGTAATATTTCCAGATGTTAGGCATAGCTAAACCCCCATTCCAGTGAGTTAGTGAAATGTGTTTCCTAAGATGAAGTCGCTTAGCATTTTATATAGATAAATGAGATTAAAATGTAATTTTTTTCAAAAGCTAAATGTAAAGGATTTTTATTAGTTGTGACTGAAGAATATAGTAAATAATTTTCAGGAATAATGTCATCTTGAAGAGATCTATATGGCATTATGTAGACAAAGTCAGCTTGGACCAGGCTTGTGATTATATATTCCTAAGCCCATGTATAAGTGGAAAAACATTGTCAGATAAATAATTCTTAGGAGATTTAGATACAGTTACCCCTAAATATACTTATTCAAATTTCTCTTTCTACAGTGGCAAAACAACAACAACAACAACAAAAACGAAACATTGGTAAAGCGCTTTCCTGCCATAGGCCCCAAAGCACACTCATTCTATTTAGGTTATCTATAGCCATTGTATTGTACTTATTCCAGCTGATCTAGATACCCGAGTACTGATCAGACTCTGGCCCATATGCAATTCACTTTTTTGTTATCTCCTAGGAGATGATGTTTATATTCTCTTTAAAACATTGTTTGTTAGAATAGATGTGTGAACCTCCTTCTCACCGACTGTGCAGGACTCAGGTTGCTCAGGCCACCAATATCCAACAGTGAAGGTGAAGTCCGCACAAATCGGATGAAGATACAATTTTTTTATTCAATCAGGCATCATAAAAGCTAAAATCCAAGAACACCACGTGCTGACATGTTTTGGACGATCTCTGTCCTTAATCATAACAAAAAAATGTTACAATTGTATCAAACTTTACAATTGAAAATTTACCCAAAAAGAGGTAAACTTACTATTATTATTTTATTTTATTTATTTATTTTTTTTTTGGGGGGGGGGGGTCGCTGGTGGTTTAAAAGACATGTATTGATAAGATGTAAAAATATCACCTAGGAGAAAACCCAGGAGAAAACGTGAATTGCATACAGGTGGCCTCTATATTCATGACCAGGTCTAAAGATGTGCAAAGCTGGTTATACATTGTTCAGTTTTTCCAATCTATTTCGGAATGATTTTATCTCTTTGATCTGGTCTGCTAATCTATTGCTCCATTATATCTGATAAGCTTATTGACTGAAAGTCTGAATAGACATGTTGAAAATCTCTGTGCAAAGGGGCACGGCTGAAGCGGTGTCATTGAGCTCATGTCATTGCACTGTATGAAGTAGTACAAAACTTAAGTTTCCCATGTAGGGTAGGAATCAGTCACTATCCACTCAAATTCCATTTGGATAGGAATCAAACAGATTGGCATATCGGGCCATATCTGACCCATGTATGACAAGTTTAAGGATCATCCAACAGGAATATAGAGTATATTTGTAAATCATAAACTTGTTTGTACATTCCCTATATGTTATGCTTATCACTTGCAAATTAGTTGAAAGTTTTATTTGTGAGAGCAAATAACAAAGGGAGAAGGGGTGCCTCTTCCTGCTCTCACAACAGAAGAAGTAGGCAATATCTAACCATTGGTTGCTATTCTGCTAACTGGTAATAAGAGTACTAATAAAAATGATAAATCCTGGACCAAAGTCAAACCTGGATAAGGCTAAACTCAAATAAGATCACTTAATTGAAGCAAAGTCAAATTTGTACTGTACTTCACGTTTTAAGATAAGAAAAAGGGAATGCCCATAAGACACTCATTTGTGACAATTCTGAACATGCCCTGCAGGACCACTCATCCCATATACCACAGGTGTTGAACTCCAGGCCTGGAGGGCCAGATCCATGCCAGTGTGTAGGATGGACTGAGAAAGAGAGGAATGTGTTCTACCCAATGGACCACACCTTTCCTGATTCAGACCCATCAATTCATTGATCTGTGTCAAAAATGTGGGAGGACCATGGCCCTCGAAGGACCGGTTTGACATCCCTGCCATATACTGAAAACAATTCATGAGCAAGGTTATGCATATTTTTACCACACTGGTTCTTTCTCTCATCACTTTTTGCCTGTCTATTAGCATCACCAATACATCAATGTAGAGGAGGAGAATAGAGAATAGAGTTTAGAAACACATAAAAAAATATTTTTAGTAGAGGAATACAGTTAGGGGAAAAAGGGTGACAAGAACGAGCTTTCAAACTATGGACTATCTCTCCAAAGGAGAGGCAGTTGGAATTATGGGTATCAAGAATGTAATGCAGAAAGCCCACAACAATAATACCGTTACTACCATCAGCAGGTTACCGCAAGTTATGCTATTATGCTGGGTACACACGATGAGATTTCCCGTTCGATTCCCGGATCGATTCGATTAAATCAAACATGTTCGATTGGATTTCGATCGTTTTTTCCGTCGATTTTGCATACCCATCATGAAAAAATCGATCGAAATCCAATCGAACATGTTTGATTTAATCGAATCGATCCGGGAATCGAACGGGAAATCTCATCGTGTGTACCCAGCATTAGCCTGACCCATGGTATTCAAGTGCTGCGAGTTTTGCTATGGTAACGTAATGCCTCTACCATAGCAATGCTCACAACACTCTAATACTGTGGGTTGTGCTTATAGCATAATTTGCGGTAAGCTGCTGGCAGTAGTAACAGTAATATTGCCACAGTTACTTGCATCAACTTCAATACCTATCTTAGATTTTTCTGTGTGCACTGGTTACATGTTGCAGATAACATTACACTCTTACTATTGTCCTGGAGACAAAGTCTTATTAGGCATAATGCTTTTATGCTAAATGTTATTATTAGTGTATATTGTATTCTTAAAGTAGGTGTAGCTTGATGTTTCCACCATGTGTTTGTACCAAGAAATCTATAGCTGTAATGTATTAGAATCACTTTTATCATATTGTCATACAGGCATTATGGCAAATAAAGATCCCTTTTGCCAAGCCAAAGTGTTGAAGGAGAGCAAGAGAGACTGCGGTGACATTAGCATTCTTGCAGATGGTGTTTGTGTGTAATTGTATCTGGGTATTTGCTCAAGCAGTGCAGTTAGATAAACAGTCTACCTTCATTACCATTTCCTTCATTCCCCACCTCCTCAGAATAAAGTGAGTGGAATGCTGTCACAATGCACAGTTTCCAGCACTGCAGCATCTAAAGTGCTCTCTTTTCTGCTTTCATCTCACACCAGCTCACATACCCACAAATGATTATTCCTGTCTCACCCCACTGACTCGGGCAGACAGCTCTGCTTGCTCTAGGCTGCAGCTTCAGCCTGCTGGATCAAGGAGAGATACTTGATAGCTGCTGTTTCCGTGGTTGAAATATTTGTGAAGTTAACGCATAATCTGAAAGCAGAAGCTAATAAATTATAGGGTGCTAATTGGGGCTGGAGTGGGGCTGTCAATCACGTTATCCTAAACATACAGAGACCCTCATAACCTAAAAAGGCAAGAGAGAGTCCGAGAAGAGATCCCAGTTGTTTCTAGCCCTGACCTCCACATGAAGGAAGAGCAGCGGCAGCACTGAATGAATTGTAAATAGCTATGCGCCAAGCGTTTAGGATTAAGCAAGACACATTGTAGTTGGCAGGTCTATGTATAACCGTGAAGGTGGTGAAAGTATAGCACAATTAATATTTCTAATTAAACATACCTCTCTGGGCCAGCAATGAAACACGCAAAGCTTTTTTGTACTTGCAAAGTAATGTTTAGAAATCATTTACCTTTCCGAAAGTTTCCAAGTTTGAAATTTGTGTTTACATGTTGTAGGGTTCTTGTTTCAATCTTACATTACAAACAAATATTTGATACAGTGTACAGCCTAATAAAATTCAATTTGCATACTGGGCCTTTGATAGTTAGGGAGTAGCAAATAGAGCAAATAGGGATGATTGTAGGATGAAAAGTAAATGCAAATAGCAAATTATGCAAATCTGAAAGGCAAATGTATGCAGTTTGAAAATGGAACAATTGTTGAAAATGGAACAATTGAATTCTGCCAAGGTGGAGTTTGAGTGGTCCAGTTCAAGCTGCATAAATCTGCATACAAAATTTGCGTAATCCTGCGTCAACTTGTAATTATTTGCATCTCACTCACAAACCTTAATAGCAACCCCACAGAAAATAAAGCAGGTTTGTGCAGGCTACAACCACAGCCGGTTGTAGCCTACATAGGCAGAATTAGCTTTCTTTGCTATGCAAATTGTGAAAGCTTTATTGAGACTTTTATGTAAAGAAAAAAGTGCTTTATACATTGAAACCCTTGGGTGCACCATGTATAAATTAGTTTGTAAAAATAAAATATTATTTGCCAAATATCTTTACATTCAGTGTAATTTGGCTTATTTTTCCCATACCTCACTATTAAATATTGGGATCCTTCACTTTTCCTTCCTCATATTAGTTGTAAAATAGAAATTCAGCCAGTCACTATAAAAGTGTCCTGAAAAATTCAATATGAATTCAATATGAGATCTAGCATCCACTATAAAAGTAATTTTGTAACTGAATGCCATTAAATAGTATCTTTCAACATTAATCTGCAGCTGTTACAACTTTTTTATATGTACTGGAAAACAAGCCAATAGCATTCAGCTTGGTGTTTAACCACTTGAGGGACGCAGTGTTAAACCCCCCTAAAGACGAGGCCTTTTTATTGTTTATTGGCCACTGCAGCTTTAAGGCCAAGTTGCAGGGCTTCACAACACAGCACACAAGTGATCCCCCCCCTTTTCTCCTCACCAACACAGCTCTCTGTTGGTGGGGTCTGATCCCTCCACAGTTGTTTATTTTTTTTTTATAAATATTTATTTTATTTATTTTTAATACATTTTACTTTTTTTTATTTATATTCCCCTGCTCCCTCCCTCCCTCCCTCCCCCGCCAGCCAATCAGGGTGATCAGCTGTCATAGGCTTCAGCCTATGACAGCCGATCAATACCCACTGAGGGGACAGCCGTGTCACACGGCTGTCCCCAGTACAGCGCTGCTGCCGATCGCAGCGCTGTACATGTAAATAGACGGCGATCACACCGTCTAAAAGTCTCCTAAGCGGCGATTGCCAATCGGAGACTGAAGAGGGGGCGAAGCTCCGCCCCGAGCAGGAGATGCGGGTGCAGCCTGTGCGCAATCTCCTACAAAATGCAGCCCCAGGACTTGATGCGATCACTCCCATTGGCATGAGGCGGTCTTTAAGTAGTTAAGATACACAAAAATCTCATGTCTCTTTTGTCTCATTAGTTCATAACCGTGAACACCAGGAAGTAAAATGTATTGCATCTCTTTTTATCCCTACAGCTTCCCTATGTGTACTGCAATAAAAAACATAAAATTGCCTTTAATTAGAAGGTATTTGTGATTATTCAGGTTGGAGTAAGCATATGAAGGGTCCCACAATGCATCACTGCTGAATATGCAAATTGTCCCTTTGCTGTCCCAAAAAGCCAGACACACCTCCAGAACCGCTGGAATGCAATGATGTGTCAGCTTGTTAATATTACAGAGACACACTAATGAATGGGTGGTTGGTCCTCATCAGTACATGGCATGGATAGAGGTTCTCCTCGCTGTTATTGCTGGGAGAATCTAGAAAGCTGCTGTCTTGCCATTGGAGAGTGGAAAAGAAGCAGGGACTGAAGTGTTCAATCACACGTCAATCCAAATAAGTATGTGCCCAAACGTTGCCGTACCCCACCGACAGTGCTTTGCAAAAATATTCACCACATTGTTTTAAAGAAAAAAACTGAAAACTGAAAATTGACTTGTGCATATGTATTTACCCTCCTTGCCATGAAGCCCCTAAAAAATCATGGTGCAACTAATTACCTTCAAATGTCAGAGAATGAGTGAAATAGAAACAGTACCACAACAAACCTGGCAAGAGAGGGCCGACAAAGGGGTGAATACTTTCCAATATTTGCCAATTCATAGATTTTCCTCTTTTTTTTCCTGTGGCATTTTTTTTCCTATTGCTATGGCAGCTGAAGACATGCCACCCTACTGACTGATAGCCTATCATGACTGGCAGTCTCTAGTAGGAGACATAGACTCAGACTCACTGGGTTGGGCATGTGCAGGCAGCTGGAAGCTGTTAAGGAGGATCAATGATATCCACTGCAGGTTTTTTTCCTCTTTTATTTTGCAGAAACTGTAATGCATTTTAAAATACTTTTTTATGCTTATGCAAGATGTGCAATACATCATTTTACATAATTACCTTGGGAGAGGAAAGCCTCTGGATCCTCCCCCTGTTCTCCTCCATCAGGCTGTTCCAGCATAGCTTTCCTTGGGAAAAAACAGATGGTTCCTGCATCTGCAGTAGCAAGGAACCCACAATGGTCAACAAGTGGTTTTGTGGAGGGGTCAGAACTGGAACGGCCCGGCGTTTCCTTTAACTACCTTAAATTACATGATCTGTTAAATGCAGTGAAATCTATGTCAGTGCTTCGGCTTTAGAAAATGTTTAAACATTTTGGGTCAATGTTAGTGTGAATAGATCTAGGGTTTTAGGTGTCTATGTTTGCCAGGGACAGATTCTGAAAAGAGCTGTATTTGTTGTCACAGGCATTAGCCATTGTAAACTGCATATGTATGTTCCCAGTGGTGGTGAATTGGGCACAGGGAGAAGCCAAGAAATGGCTCTCCTTGCGCTAAGTTACATAGTGGTATATAACAAATATATCCCCCCTACTGACTACCTAGTTTGTACTTTTGGACACGTAATTCGGGGTCTGGCTATTGTCGTCACCCGAATTACAGTTATTTTATGGAAACCCCCCTGCACAGCTATAGCTGTAATTAACATTTCCGTCTACGGTGGCGCCCAAATCATGTGCTTTGTGGCACTGAGCAGGGGCCAGAAGGATCTGACTCAATGTAAACTTACTGCATTTAAAAGATTAGATATTGCTAATACAGTAGTATGTACTGAATACTGAACAGTACAACAAACACCGGAATCTCATTTTAATGTTATTAAATTACAAAATAGTGCATTTTTTCATGACATTTTTTACAAACATTTTATCTGATGGTTAGTTTGCTTTTAATATATATGTTTAGAAAACGATACACTTTCTGTGCTGTCGGTAAACATTTTCTCATTTTCTTCCTTTACACATTTTGGCCACACTGTCCTTTACTATAATGTACTGAAGACTGCCAAGAATGTGAGCAATGCATTGGTTGCAAAGCATCTCTCTATTATACTTTAGCAGTACACATGTCCTGCATGCCTGGTGATTTGCACACTACTAATACCACATTTTCTGCATAATTCAAAGATAGCGTTTCATAAAGCTTTTACATCTAATGTTTTCTTTCAAAATCAAACTGCTGTTTACATTGGCTGGCAAATGACATGGCATCATTGCAGGAGATTAAAGTGGTCATAGCATAAAAAGAAAATGAATGCCTACACATAACAGCAAAAAAATATTAAGGGAACCTGAAGCAAGAAGTATATGGAGACTGCCATATTAATTTTATTTTAAACAATACCAGTTGCCTGGCAGCCCTGCTCATCTAGTTGGCTGCAGTACTGTCTGAATAACAACAGAAACAAGCAATGAAGCTAATCTTGTAAGATTTGACAGAAATGTTGGCTATATATCAATAAAAAGTCATAATAATAATACTGTTGGTAGCATCATCTCAAGTACCACTTAACCACTTAAGGACCGCCCCCAGCCGATGGGCGGCGGCAAAGTCCGGGCCCAAACGACCGCAATACGCCCATCGGCGGGGGCGGCTGTGGGAGTGGTTATGCGGCGATCGCGTCATTCGTGACGCGATCAGCCGCCGGGGACTGGCTCCGCCCACCGCTCGTAGTAACCCGCCGGCCGTTCGGAAGCGCCGGCGGGTTACTAGCACCCGGATCGCCGCACTTACATTGTATAATAGGCTTTGTAATGTATACAAAGCCTATTATACTGGCTGCCTCCTGCCCTGGTGGTCCCAGTGTCCGAGGGACCACCAGGGCAGGCTGCAGCCACCCTAGTCTGCACCCAAGCACACTGATTTCCCTCCCCCTGCCCCCTGATCGCCCACAGCACCCCTCAGACCCCCCCCTGCCCACACCCCAGACCACTGTTTGCACCCAGTCACCCCCCTAATCACCCATCAATCACTCCCTGTCACTATCTGTCAACGCTATTTTTTTTTATCCCCCCCCCTGCCCACTGCCCCCTCCTGATCACCCCCCCACCCCTCAGATTCTCCCCAGACCCCCCCCAGACCCCTCCCCCCGTGTACTGTATGCATCTATCCCCCCTGATCACCTGTCAATCACCTGTCAATCACCCGTCAATCACCAGTCAATCACCCCCTGTCTCTGCTACCCATCAATCAGCCCCTAACCTGCCCCTTGCGGGCAATCTGATCACCCACCCACACCAATAGATCGCCGGCAGATCCGACATCAGATCACCTCCCAAATCCATTGTTTACATCTATTCTCTCCTCTAAACATCCACTAATTACCCATCAATCACCTATCAATCACCCTCTATCACCACCTGTCACTGTTACCCATCAGATTAGACCCTAATCTACCCCTTGCGGGCACCCAATCACCCGCCCACACGCTCAGATTGCCCTCAGACCCCCCTTTATCAATTCGCCAGTGCAATATTTACATCTGTTATTCCCTGTAATAACCCACTGATCACCTGTCAATCACCTATCAATCACCCCCTGTCACTGCCACCCATCAATCACCCCCTGTCACTGCCACCCATCAATCAGCCCCTAACCTGCCCCTTGCGGGCAATCTGATCACCCACCCACACCAATAGATCGCCCGCAGATCCGACATCAGATCACCTCCCAAGTGCAGTGTTTACATCTCTTCTCTCCTCTAAACACCCACTAATTACCCATCAATCACCCCCTATCACCACCTGTCACGGTTACCCATCAGATTAGACCCTAATCTGCCCCTTGCGGGCACCCAATCACCCGCTCACACCTCAGAACGTCCTCAGACCCCAGCCCTGATCACCTCGCTAGTGCATTTCTTGCATCTATTTCCCCCCTCTAATCACACCTTGAGACACCCATCAATCACCTCCTGTCACCCCCTAGCACACCTACCCATCAGATCAGGCCCTAATTTGCCCCGTGTGGGCTCCTGATCACTCGGCCAAACCCTCAGGTCCCCCTCAGACCCCCTTCCGATCACCTCCCCAGTGCATTGATTGCATCTATTTTCCCCTCTAACCGCCCCCTGAGACACCCATCAATCACCTCCTGTCACCCCCTAGCACTCCTATCCATCAGATCAGGCCCAAAACATCCTGTCATCTAAGAGGCCACCCTGCTTATGACCGGTTCCACAAAATTTGCCCCCTCATAGACCACCTGTCATCAAAATTTGCAGATGCTTATACCCCTGATCAGTCATTTTGAGAAATTTGGTTTCCAGACTACTCACAGTTTTGGGCCCGTAAAATGCCAGGGCAGTATAGGAACCCCACAAGTGACCCCATTTTAGAAAGAAGACACCCCAAGGTATTCTGTTAGGTGTATGATGAGTTCATAGAAGATTTTATTTTTTGTCACAAGTTAGCGGAAATTGATATGTATTGTTTTTTTTTTCACAAAGTGTCATTTTCCGCTAACTTGTGACAAAAAAAAAATCTTCTATGAACTCACCATACTCCTAACAGAATACCTTGGGGTGTCTTCTTTCTAAAATGGGGTCATTAGTGGGGTTCCTATACTGCCCTGGCATTTAAGGGGCCCTAAACCGTGAGCAGTAGTCTAGAATCCAAAGGCCTCAAAATGACCTGTGAATAGGACGTTAGGCCCCTTAGCGCACCTAGGTTGCAAAAAAGTGTCACACATGTGGTATCGCCGTACTCAGAAGAAGTAGTATATTGTGTTTTGGGGTGTATTTTTACACATACCCATGCTGGGTGGGAGAAATCTCTCTGTAAAAGGACAATTGTGTGTAAAAAAAAATCAAACAATTGTCATTTACAGAGATATTTCTCCCACCCAGCATGGGTATGTGTAAAAATACACCCCAAAACACATTATACTACTTCTCCTGAGTACGGCGGTACCACATGTGTGGCACTTTTTTGCACCCTAAGTGCGCTAAGAGGCCCAAAGTCCAATGAGTACCTTTAGGATTTCACAGGTCATTTTGCGACATTTGGTTTCAAGACTACTCCTCACGGTTTAGGGCCCCTAAAATGCCAGGGCAGTATAGGAACCCCACAAATGACCCCATTTTAGAAAGAAGACACCCCAAGGTATTCCGTTAGGAGTATGGTGAGTTCATAGAAGATTTTATTTTTTGTCACAAGTTAGCGGAAAATGACACTTTGTGAAAAAAAACAATTAAAATCAATTTCCGCTAACTTGTGACAAAAAAAAATAATCTTCTATGAACTCACCATCCTCCTAACGGAATACCTTGGGGTGTCTTCTTTCTAAAATGGGGTAATTTGTGGGGTTCCTATACTGTCCTGGCATTTTAGGGGCCCTAAACCGTGAGGAGTAGTCTTGAAACGAAATTTCTCAAAATGACCTGTGAAATCCTAAAGGTACTAATTGAACTTTGGGCCCCTTAGCGCAGTTAGGGTGCAAAAAAGTGCCACACATGTGGTATCGCCGTACTCAGGAGAAGTAGTATAATGTGTTTTGGGGTGTATTTTTCCACATACCCATGCTGAGTGGCAGAAATATCTCTATAAATAGACAATTGTGTGTAAAAAAAATAAAACAATTGTCATTTATGGAGATATTTCTCCCACCCAGCATGGGTATGTGTAAAAATACACCCCAAAACACATTATACTACTTCTCCTGAGTACGGCAATACCACATGTGTGGCACTTTTTTGCAGCCTAACTGCGCTAAGGGGCCAAAAGTCCAATGAGCATCTTTAGGCTTTACAGGGGTGCTTACAATTAGGCACCCCCCAAAATGCCAGGACAGTGAACACACCCCACAAATGACCCCATTTTGGAAAGTAGACACTTCAAGGTATTCAGAGAGGAGCATAGTGAGTCCGTGGCAGATTTCATTTTTTTTTGTTGCAAGTTAGAAGAAATGGAAACTTTTTTTTTTCTTTTTTTTGTCAGAAAGTGTCATTTTCCGCTAACTTGTGACAAAAAATAAAATCTTCTATGAACTCACCATGCCTCTCACTGAATACTTTGGGATGTCTTCTTTCCAAAATGGGGTCATTTGGGGGGTATTTGTACTATCCTGGAATTTTAGCCCCTCATGAAACCTGACAGGTGCGCAGAAAAGTCAGAGATGCTTGAAAATGGGAAAATTCACTTTTGGCACCATAGTTTGTAAACGCTATAACTTTTACCCAAACCAATAAATATACACTGAATGGGTTTTTTTTTTTATCAAAAACATGTTTGTCCACATTTTTCGCGCTGCATGTATACAGAAATTTTACTTTATTTGAAAAATGTCAGCACAGAAAGTTAAAAAAATCATTTTTTTGCCAAAATTCATGTCTTTTTTGATGAATATAATAAAAAGTAAAAATCGCAGGAGCAATCAAATAGCATCAAAAGAAAGCTTTATTAGTGACAAGAAAAGGAGGTAAAATTCATTTAGGTGGTAGGTTGTATGACCGAGCAATAAACCGTGAAAGCTGCAGTGGTCTGAATGGAAAAAAAGTGCCTGGTCCTTAAGGGGTAGAAAGACTGTGGTCCTGAAGTGGTTAATGCATATCAATCTATTAAGAGTACTCCATAGTTGTTTCTAAATGGGTTTCAAACATTCCTTGATCTTTTTAATAAATTATAAATAATTATTCAGGTTTGATAATATACAATTTATCATTTTTGATCTCAAATTTTACTATAATATATTGACTGTGACAACATAAATACCTCCTGGCACAACTAAAGCACACCCTGGTGTACACATGCCATGTGTTGAAACCCTATGATATGGTTCATATATTGAGCAGGCAATTTTTTCACAACCTAAACACTGATATTATAATATTCTTTACCTAGATTACATCTACAGTCTAAGATGGGACCTCCACAGATTAAGCTAGGTACACATACTAGATGACAGTTGACCCCGACATCATAAAAAGATTTGGCACACTGAATCTTTAGTGATAGTGACACACAGCTGACACCTGAGGCCATTGTTCCTCTCCTTTCCCCTCCCACTGGAAGCTGCTCCATCATGCATAGCAAGAGAACATCTGTACAGCACCTGGCCCCAAACTGTCACCCTGAGGGATTGGGTCTCGATCTCTGCAATAAAAAAGCTTTAAAGGATACCCGAAGTGACATGTGACATGATGAGATAGACATGTGCATGTACAGTGCCTAGCACACAAATAACTATGCTGTGTTCCTTTTTTTCTTTCTTTGTCTGAAAGAGTTAAATATCAGGTATGTAAGTGGTTGACCCAGTCCTGACTCAGACAGGAAGTGACTACAGTGTGACCATCACTGATATGAAATTCCAACTATAAAACACTTTTCTAGCAGAAAATGGCTTCTGAGAGCAGGAAAGAGATAAAAAGGGGAATTTCTTATCAGTGAGGGTCACACTGTAGTCACTTCCTGTCTGAGTCAGGACTGAGTCAGCCACTTACATACCTAATATTTAACTCTACAGCATACAGTCTGACCTATAGCAAGTATCCAGACAAGCCTGACAGCAGCTATGTTTGTACCTTATGTTGCACAGCCCCATGAAATATGATTATGCATGCAATAACAATTATTATTATTTACTTTAAAGAGCACCTCCAGCCTCCCCCCTCCCCCCAAAAATAAAAAAAGTCAATGGCAATACATATATGTAGTCTATGCACTAAGTACAGTTAGATGAACATATAAAGTTTACATCTGGTACATCATAGTGGATAGAACAGACTCACATTTATATCTGTAGCAGCACTTCCTTCTTTCTCCTTATGATAAAGTACACCCTCAGTATTGTGTCTCCCCTCCGGCCTGGTTCCCTCCCCTGTCCCTCCCTCCTCTGCTCTCTGCCTGCCAGGATCAAATTACATCTCTTTTCTCAGAGAGGAGAACAAACTTTTGTTTTCCTTAGTATTTTAGTAAGGGGGCTTTTAGGACCATTGTTGCCCCTCACACACTCCAATGAGTTCTGGTTCACCATGAGCTTTCTGGTTAGTCTGTACCTCTCGGTGTTACAGGCCCTACTCCATAGAGCCAAATAAATCCATACCATGCACTGATGAGGATCAAACAATCCAAAACAGTCTGTATGCATGTTGGATTATTATGGCTCTGTACAAATTAACAAACTGATACATCATTGCATTCCAGCGGTTCTGGAGGTGTGTTTATCTTCTAAGGGCAACAATGGTTAATTTGCATATATTCAGCAGGGATGCACTGGGAGAACTCTCAAGCTCACTCCAACCTGAGTTATCGCAAATTCTTTCTGTTTTAAGAAAGCAAACTTTTGTTTTCCTTAGTATTTTAGTAAGGGGGCTTTTAGGACCATTGTAGCCCCTCACACACTCCAATGAGTTCTGGTTCACCATGAGCTTGCTGGTTAGTCTGTACCTCAGAGAGGAGAGAAAGTAGAACTTCTGCAGCCTGTCTTGTCATGTCTGTTTGCTATAATTCTTATTCCACATTTCTGTCTGTCTGCTTGGATTAGATCACATCTCTTTTGGTTGTAGGCTGGGAGAAGGACATGGGGAGTGGAGTAATGACGCCAATACCCCAGCATCCTTTGCACCTATGGTTTGGAAAGAAAGAAAAATCACCCGCGCCCAGTTTCACACCGAGGGCAGGGATTTCAAGACCATATGTGGTATATACGGACCCTGGGGGTGAGAAAATCATACTTTATTATGTGTGATTTCATATATCTTTGCAACTTATTACATTTAAAGCAAACTTTCATTTATAATTTAGATACTCTTTAAGCAATTTTATTTTTTGGAAGCTTTTTGTCTTTGCCAATGTATTTTTAACATAGCCATATAATTTTATAATATCGATGAGTTTGGTGTCACCCACTGAAAAAGAATGATCTCAGATGCTTTGTTGCATATGGAATCTATCCATTCATTGAATGATAGATGCATTACAGCTTCAATCAGACACAGCGACAAGAGGTGCATAATGGCATTGGGCATCATGGTCCTCCTTGATGAAGGTCCTATGCATGAAAAATTCTTCACATGATGCAGGCATGTCTGTATATCTATATATTGCAAAACCGCATATACGGTTCTGCTTCCCGGATCGTAATTTTTGTTTGTTTGTTTACATTAATCCAAAGCAAAATATAAAACTGTTTTTTTTTTTCAGGAAAAAAGAAAAACTATAAAAGAACCGATTAACAAAGAAAGTTAATGCACATTTCAGCATTTTAAAGTAACAAAGCGGTTACGGATTGAGAAAGAAGGACAAACGGAAATGGACGTTTTACTAAACTGTTGCATTAACCTCATGGCTTTGTTGCTTAAAACTGCAATGTGAAAGACACATTTGAAAGCTTCATGACAATAAAGCGGAATACTTGTCTTGTCCTTGTCCTTGTCTCAAGATCTGAAAGAATTAAGCACACCTGCATACTTCCTTTGTGCAGCCGTACTAAAAGTTAAGGGCCAAGGAAAAAGAAAATTCCTCTCCTGTTTTCATGTCACTTGAAAAGGTCACCCATGATCAAGGACAAGGATTTATTTTTTTCATTTCAATAACTGATTTTTTTGCTTAAAAGACATAACTTCTATTCTCAGCTCTGCACAGAACACATAAACACACTGTAGACACAGTAGGGGAGAAAAAAAAGTTTTGTTTGTATTTGCATTTTGAAAAAGAAGAAATCATGTTCAATTCTGAATTAGTGTGTGAACAGCCTTGATAAAAAAAATAATAATCAGAGGGGGGATGTTGAGTTTAGAAATGAGAACAAGGGCAAAGCTTACACATAGATTGAGTTATGTATCCCAGATTCACACCTAGACAATGCCTATAGAATGTACATACGCATCTTGCAACAACAGAAAAAGAAAATTGTCTGTCACACTTAATTAATGATTCATTAAAGATAAAATTATAATTCATTAGAAGGAGCTCACGTTTATGTTCCATAATGTGACATTTAAAGAGATTTTATTATTTGAAAGGAGAACAATGCAAGAAATTCTATACAAGAAATAACACTGCCTACAGAAAACACCAGTCATTAACTGGAACAATGCAAATTCAAGTTTTTCCCCATACTCGCTAATTTTCAGTTTGATATTCATGTTAACTGTATGACCCATCAACAGTGTAGAAAATCTTAAACACTGAATCTAGAAACTAACTTTTTATTGAATTTGTTCTGTGTTCCCTTTTATCTGAATAAAAAAAATATATAAAATGTAGGAATTAAACTCAGGCCAACGGAAGAAACCGTGGCTCCGTATTCACTGATTTTCAGATTTTGCCATTTTAACCACTTCCCGACCGCCTAACGCACAGAGGCGGCCGGGAAGTGGACCCCACAAGGACCAGCTCATGCCCAAAGGCGGCGGTCCTTGAAGGCAATCCACAGTGGAGTCGGCACCATCCAATGTATTAAAGCTCTTTATTTAAAGCAGCATGATGAGCAATCTGTAACAGCGACAGCCCTGCTGTTTCGGTCTATGCGACCTTTCTCAAGCCGTTCAGCATCACATCTACTGACATCTAAAATCATTCCTCCTTATATACTCCACCACCTTTAAAACACCAATCCATTCAAAGATCCTTCAGCCAATCAGGAATTGCAGAGGTGTCCACGGACCTGATAGAAAACTGCAGCACCTAACATGCTAATTCAGTACCTCCCACAGCGCTGTCACTCAAGCCCTTCTATCTTACAGACTTCCCTCCCCCGCATGCAATATGCCTGGGAACTTCTCCATTAAACAAACATCTGTGTATGAGGCTTCCTTACCCAATCACCATGACGCAAGGAGCAGCCGTATGTTCTCCGCCCCCAGCCGCCTCTGCTTCCGTCCATCTCACTACGGTGTTAGCATGCGTGTGTAGTCATGTGACTAACCAGTCACATGACCTCCAATATCATCGTCGAGCAAGCGTGTAATAATCACGCCCCTATCTCCATAGCGACGTTTGTATGCGTAATTTTGGCATCCATGCCAACATTATCACGCATCTTACTCACTAAACTTTGCTATCATGCTTTCATATAAATATAAGTAAGCGGCTTTGAGGGAAAAGACTCACCAACTGCCCCCTGCTGCACGGTAATGGTACTACACCTTCGCTTGGGATACCAATTTCTTTATGGGACAACCAATGCAATCCTTCCAGCTTCTGGATCTCTTGATAATGTGCAAACTGCAAAATATAAATACAATATTATGTTACAATCTTATGTATTCACAAGTAAATCAGCAACAAGAGCCCTTACATCAAACCCCCTTATATGCAAGGTAATAAGTCATATTCCTTATTTAATCCCCCCTTCCCCAAAGTACCCAATCTCCGTATCCATCCTGCCTCCTTAATCAGTAACATTTTGTTTCTATCACCCCTTCTCATATTAAAGGGGACATGATCTATTACCTGTACCCTCAATTGCGCAACTGAGTGTCCAAATTGTTTAAAATGTAAGGAGACCGCTTGATCCTCATCCCCTCCCCTTATAGCAGTTTTATGCGACGAGATCCTATCTTTTAGTGGTTGGGTGGTTTTTCCCACATATCCCAACCCGCATGGGCATTTAATTAGATATGCCACATACGTTGATTCGCAGTTATAATTGCCCTCTATATAGAACTTCCGTCCGCTAGAGGGGTGAGTAAAGCAATCTCCTTTTGAAACCTGACTGCACATGTGGCAATTAAGACAGGGGTATGTACCCTTCCTATTACTTCTTATTCTCAAGTTGCCCCTATGATGTTCAAATAAGAAGTAATAGGAAGGGTACATACCCCTGTCTTAATTGCCACATGTGCAGTCAGGTTTCAAAAGGAGATTGCTTTACTCACCCCTCTAGCGGACGGAAGTTCTATATAGAGGGCAATTATAACTGCGAATCAACGTATGTGGCATATCTAATTAAATGCCCATGCGGGTTGGGATATGTGGGAAAAACCACCCAACCACTAAAAGATAGGATCTCGTCGCATAAAACTGCTATAAGGGGAGGGGATGAGGATCAAGCGGTCTCCTTACATTTTAAACAATTTGGACACTCAGTTGCGCAATTGAGGGTACAGGTAATAGATCATGTCCCCTTTAATATGAGAAGGGGTGATAGAAACAAAATGTTACTGATTAAGGAGGCAGGATGGATACGGAGATTGGGTACTTTGGGGAAGGGGGGATTAAATAAGGAATATGACTTATTACCTTGCATATAAGGGGGTTTGATGTAAGGGCTCTTGTTGCTGATTTACTTGTGAATACATAAGATTGTAACATAATATTGTATTTATATTTTGCAGTTTGCACATTATCAAGAGATCCAGAAGCTGGAAGGATTGCATTGGTTGTCCCATAAAGAAATTGGTATCCCAAGCGAAGGTGTAGTACCATTACCGTGCAGCAGGGGGCAGTTGGTGAGTCTTTTCCCTCAAAGCCGCTTACTTATATTTATATGAAAGCATGATAGCAAAGTTTAGTGAGTAAGATGCGTGATAATGTTGGCATGGATGCCAAAATTACGCATACAAACGTCGCTATGGAGATAGGGGCGTGATTATTACACGCTTGCTCGACGATGATATTGGAGGTCATGTGACTGGTTAGTCACATGACTACACACGCATGCTAACACCGTAGTGAGATGGACGGAAGCAGAGGCGGCTGGGGGCGGAGAACATACGGCTGCTCCTTGCGTCATGGTGATTGGGTAAGGAAGCCTCATACACAGATGTTTGTTTAATGGAGAAGTTCCCAGGCATATTGCATGCGGGGGAGGGAAGTCTGTAAGATAGAAGGGCTTGAGTGACAGCGCTGTGGGAGGTACTGAATTAGCATGTTAGGTGCTGCAGTTTTCTATCAGGTCCGTGGACACCTCTGCAATTCCTGATTGGCTGAAGGATCTTTGAATGGATTGGTGTTTTAAAGGTGGTGGAGTATATAAGGAGGAATGATTTTAGATGTCAGTAGATGTGATGCTGAACGGCTTGAGAAAGGTCGCATAGACCGAAACAGCAGGGCTGTCGCTGTTACAGATTGCTCATCATGCTGCTTTAAATAAAGAGCTTTAATACATTGGATGGTGCCGACTCCACTGTGGATTGGTGACTGGAATATCGGAGTGTGGAGATATTGGGAGTCAGGGGCACATCAACCAACTCTCTCCTGGGTGCTAGCTTCATACCGAAAATTTCGCGGTCCTTGTAGGGGCATGGGCGGAGCGATCGCGTCATCCGTGATGCGATCCTCCGCATCCGCCTGGCGCCGTTCACCCGCCGCAACATCCCGCCGGCCATACGGAAGCGCCGGCGGGATGTTAAGTCCGCGATTGCCGCATACAAAGTGTATAATACACTTTGTAATCTTTACAAAGTGTATTATACAGGCTGCCTCCTGCCCTGGTGGTCCCAGTGTCCGAGGGACCACCAGGGCAGGCTGCAGCCACCCTAGTCTGCACCCAAGCAAACTGATTTCCCCCCCCCCCCGCCCCAGATCGCCCACAGCACCCATCAGGACCCCCCCTGCCCACCCCCCAGACCCCTGTTTGCACCCAATCACCCCCCTAATCACCCATCAATCACTCCCTGTCACTATCTGTCCACGCTATTTTTTTTTATCCCCCCCCTCCCCCCTGCCCCCTCCTGATCACCCCCCCACCCCTCAGATTCTCCCCAGACCCCCCCCCCCTGTGTACTGTATGCATCTATCCCCCTGATCACCTGTCAATCACCCGTCAATCACCCGTCAATCACCCATCAATCACCCATCAATCACCCCCTGTCACTGCCACCCATCAATCAGCCCCTAACCTGCCCCTTGCGGGCAATCTGATCACCCACCCACACCAATAAATCGCCCGCAGATCCGACATCAGATCACCACCCAAGCGCAGTGTTTACATCTATTCTCTACCTTAAACACCCACTAATTACCCATCAATCACCCATCAATCACCGCCTATCACCACCTGTCACTGTTACCCTTCAGATTAGACCCTAATCTGCCCCTTGCGGGCACCCAATCACCCGCCCACACGCTCAGATTGCCCTCAGACCCCCCCTTATCAATTCGCCAGCGCATTACTTACATCTGTTCTTCCCTGTAATAACCCACTGATCACCTGTCAATCACCCATCAATCACCCCCTGTCACTGCCACCCATCAATCACCCCCTGTCACTGCCACCCATCAATCAGCCCCTAACCTGCCCCTTGCGGGCAATCTGATCACCCACCCACACCAATAGATCGCCCGCAGATCCGACGTCCGATCACCTCCCAAGTGCAGTGTTTACATCTATTCTCTACCCTAAACACCCACTAATTACCCATCAATCACCCCCTATCACCACCTGTCACTGTTACCCATCAGATCAGACCCTAATCTGCCTCTTGCGGGCACCCAATCACCCGCCTACACGCTCAGATTGCCCTTAGACCCCACCTTATCAATTCGCCAGTGCAATATTTACATCTGTTCTCCCCTGTAATAACCCACTAATTACCTGTCAATCACCTGTCAATCACCTATCAATCACCCATCTATCACCTCCTGTCACTGCCACCCATCAATCACCCCCTGTCACTGCCACCCATCAATCAGCCCCTAACCTGCCCCTTGCGGGCAATCTGATCACCCACCCACACCAATAGATCGCCCGCAGATCCGACGTCCGATCACCTCCCAAGTGCAGTGTTTACATCTGTTCTCCACCCTAAACACCCACTAATTACCTATCAATCACCCCCTGTCACTGCTACCTATCAGATTAGACCCCTATCTGCCCCTAGGGCACTCAATCACCCGCCCACACCCTCAGAACGCCCTCAGACCCCAGTCCTGATCACCTCGCCAGTGCATTGCTTGCATCTATTCCCCCCTCTAATCACACCTTGAGACACTCATCAATCACCTCCTGTCACCCCCTAGCACACCTACCCATCAGATCAGGCCCTAATTTGCCCCGTGTGGGCTCCTGATCACTCGGCCAAACCCTCAGATCCCCCTCAGATCCCCTTCCGATCACCTCCCCAGTGCATTGATTGCATCTATTTTCCCCTCTAACCACCCCCTGAGACACCCATCAATCACCTTCTGTCACCCCCTAGCACTCCTATCCATCAAATCAGGCCCAATACAACCTGTCATCTAAAAGGCCACCCTGCTTATGACCGGTTCCACAAAATTCGCCCCCTCATAGACCACCTGTCATCAAAATTTGCAGATGCTTATACCCCTGAACAGTCATTTTGAGACATTTGGTTTCCAGACTACTCACGGTTTTGGGCCCGTAAAATGCCAGGGCAGTATAGGAACCCCACAAGTGACCCCATTTTAGAAAAAAAGACACCCCAAGGTATTCTGTTAGGTGTATGACGAGTTCATAGAAGATTTTATTTTTTGTCAAAAGTTAGCGGAAATTGATTTTTATTGTTTTTTTTTCACAAAGTGTCATTTTTCACTAACTTGTGCCTGGCATTTTAGGGGCCCTAAACCGCAAGGAGTAGTCTAGAAAACAAATGCCTCAAAATGACCTGTGAATAGGACGTTGGGCCCCTTAGCGCACCTAGGCTGCAAAAAAGTGTCACACATGTGGTACCGCCGTACTCAGGAGAAGTAGTATAATGTGTTTTGGGGTGTATTTTTACACATACCCATGCTGGGTGGGAGAAATCTCTCTGTAAATGGACAATTGTGTGTAAAAAAAATCAAACAATTGTCATTTACAGAGATATTTCTCCCACCCAGCATGGGTATGTGTAAAAATACACCCCAAAACACATTATACTACTTCTCCTGAGTACGGCGGTACCACATGTGTTTACACCCTAAGTATGCTAAGGGGCCCAAAGTCCAATGAGTACCTTTAGGATTTTACCGGTCATTTTGCGACATTTGGTTTCAAGACTACTCCTCACGGTTTAGGGCCCCTAAAATGCCAGGGCAGTATAGGAACCCCACAAATGACCCCATTCTAGAGAGAAGACACCCAAAGGTATTCCGTTAGGAGTATGGCGAATTCATAGAAGATTTTATTTTTTGTCACAAGTTAGCGAAAAATGACACTTTGTGAAAAAAAACTATTAAAATCAATTTCTGCTAACTTGTGACAAAAAAATAAAAACTTCTATGAACTCACCATACTCCTAACGGAATACCTTGGGGTGTCTTCTTTCTCAAATGGGGTCATTTGTGGGGTTCCTATACTGCCCTGGCATTTTAGGGGCCCTAAACCGTGAGGAGTAGTCTTGAAACAAAAATGACCTGTGAAATCCTAAAGGTACTCATTGGACTTTGGGCCCCTTAGCGCAGTTAGGGTGCAAAAAAGTGCCACACATGTGGTTTTGCCGTACTCGGGAGAAGTAGTATAATGTGTTTTGGGGTGTATTTTTACACATACCCATGCTGGGTGGGAGAAATACCTCTGTAAATGACAATCTTTTGATTTTTTTACACACAATTGTCCATTTACAGAGTTATTTCTCCCACCCAGCATGGGTATGTGTAAAAATACACCCCAAAACACATTGTACTACTTCTCCCGAGTACGGCGATACCACATGTGTGGCACTTTTTTGCACCCTAACTGCGCTAAGGGGCCCAAAGTCCAATGAGTACCTTTAGGATTTCACAGGTCATTTTGAGAAATTTTGTTTCAAGACTACTCCTCACGGTTTAGGGCCCCTAAAATGCCAGGACAGTATAGGAACCCCACAAATGAATCCATTTTAGAAAGAAGACACCCCAAGGTATTCTGTTAGTAGTACGGTGAGTTCATAGAAGATTTTATTTTTTGTCACAAGTTAGCGGAAATTGATTTTTATTGTTTTTTTTCAGAAAGTGTCATTTTCTGCTAACTTGTGACAAAAAATAAAATCTTCTATGAACTCACTGTACTACTAACGGAATACCTTGGGGTGTCTTCTTTCTAAAATGGGGTCATTTGTGGGGTTCCTATACTGTCCTGGCATTTTAGGGTCCCTAAACCGTGAGGAGTAGTCTAGAAAACAAATGTCTGAAAATGACCTGTGAAATCCTAAAGGTACTCATTGGACTTTGGGCCCCTTAGCGCAGTTAGGGTGCAAAAAAGTGCCACACATGTGGTATCGACGTACTCAGGAGAAGTAGTATAATGTGTTTTGGGGTGTATTTTTACACATACCCATGCTGAGTGGGAGAAATATCTCTGTAAATGGACAATTGTGTGTAAAAAAAATTAAAAAATTGTCATTTACAGAGATATTTCTCCCACCCAGCATCGGTATGTGTAAAAATACACCCCAAAACACATTATACTACTTCTACTGAGTACGGCAATACCACATGTGTGGCACTTTTTTGCACCCTAACTGCGCTAAGTGGCCCAAAGTCCAATGAGTACCTTTAGGCTTTACAGGGGTGCTTACAAATTAGCACCCCCCAAAATGTGAGGACAGTAAACACACCCCACAAATGACCCCATTTTGGAAAGTAGACACTTCAAGGTATTCAGAGAGGGGCATGGTGAGTCCATGGCAGATTTCATTTTTTTTTTTTTGGTGCAAGTTAGAAGAAATGGAAACTTTTTTTTTTTCCTCACAAAGTGTCATTTTCCGCTTACTTGTGACAAAAAATAATATCTTCTATGAACTCACTATGCCTCTGGGATGTCTTCTTTCCAAAATGGGGTCATTTGGGGGGTATTTATACTATCCTGGAATTCTAGCCCCTCATGAAACATGACAGGCGGTCAGAAAAGTCATAGATGCTTGAAAATGGGAAAATTCACTTTTTGCACCATAGGTTGTAAAAGCTATAACTTTTACCCAAACCAATAAATATAGGCTGAATGGGTTTTTTTTTATCAAAAACATGTTTGTCCACATTTTTGCATGTATACAGAAATTTTACTTTATTTGAAAAACGTCAGCACAGAAAGTTAAAAAAATAATTTTTTGGCCAAAATTCATGTCTTTTTTGATGAATATAATAAAAAGTAAGCAGGAGCAATCAAATAGCACCAAAAGAAAGCTTTATTAGTGACAAGAAAAGGGGCCAAAATTCATTTAGGTGGTAGGTTGTATGAGCGAGCAATAAACCGTGAAAGCTGCAGTGGTCTGAATGGAAAAGTGGCCGGTCCTTAAGGGGGGTAAAGCCCACGGTCCTCAAGTGGTTAACCACTTAAGCCTATCCGGATGGATATATACGTCCAGTGTATTTGGGGAGAATGCACCACCAGATTGTTACTAAATGAGGCACATGTGATATCATTTTAACTGTGACAAGTTGTAGAATACATTTTGGTATGTCCTAAAGCTTGGACACACTTCACATAAAAAAATGGGTAGGGACTAACTCAGTTCAACATAAAAAAGTAATTTTGAAAATTATGATAAAACTTGGGAAAGTCTTAGCAAAACTACAAGAAACATACAGGGGTTGGACAAAATAATGGAAACACCTTGAAAATCAACAAAATAAATTTAATATGGTGTAGGTCCACCTTTTGCGGCAATTACAGCCTCAACTCTCCGAGGTGTTGATTCATACAAATTGTGAATTGTTTCCAAAGGAATTTTAGCCCATTCTTCAGTTAAAACACCCTCCAGTTCTTTTAGAGATGATGGCGACGGAAATCGACTTCTTACTTGAATCTCTAATAACGACCATAAATGCTAAATAATGTTGAGGTCGGGGGAATGTGGTGGCCAGATGAGATGCTCAACTTCATTATAATGTTCCTCGTGCCATTCTTTAACAATTCTAGCTGTATGGATTGGCGCATTATCATCTTGAAATGGATGAAATGCTTCTTTCGACTGTCTCCAAACCTACACTCGGCGGGAGGTCGGAAATAAGGTAAATGATGATTCGTCAGAGAAAATCACATTTTTCCACTGCTCGAGGGACAAATTCTGGTGGTTTCTACACCACTCTATACGCTTTGAAACATTTGTCTTTGAGAGCCGAGATTTCTAATTGCATTGCTGCCATGGAATCCAGATTTTTGCAGCTCCCGAAGAACAGTTTTTGTGGAAACTGGGTTCTGTGGGTGTTCATTCAACTCTGCAGTGATTTTAGGGGCCGTGGTCTTGCAAGCTTTTCTAACAATCCGATTTAGAGTCTGACGGTCTCTCTCAGACAACTTCGACTTTTGGCCACAACTGTGCTTTGCTGAGGATGTTTTTCCTTCCTTCTCTTTCAAAGGCAGTCATTAATTTTGAGACAGTACCTCTTGAAATGCCAATCATTCGGGCAGTTTCTGTTACAATAGCGCCTGCCATACGAGCACCAACAATTTAGCCTCTTTGAAAGTCTGAGAGATCTGCCATTTTTATAAATTATAACCAACTTTGAATTAAATATCTGTAAAAAACAATTATTTTAATTAAACATATCAAATAACAAAAATAATAAACAAAAACAATTTAACATATGTCAAGTTTTGATTGCTTAAAACAAGTTCAAAGATTATGATGCCAAAATGTTAGGGGTTTCCATTATTTTGTCCAACCCCTGTATGTGGTAACATTTTAACCCTGGTAAGTTGTAGAATGGAGTTTATAAAGTTTTAGGGTTGAGGCCTATGTCTTGTGTATTCTTTTTAGTCACAAACTGAATCAGCAATTACATTTTCGCATATTCTGTACCAAAATAAAATACCTGTAAAATGAAAACAAAGTGACAGAATATAAGAGAAAAAACATGTATTGTTACCTTAGGAACTTGGCTTTTTAAATATGTATACCATGAGGGTATATTACTGTTATTTTTCAAAATAAGGTCCCGTAATCATCGATAGTGTACAATGTGCAATTAAAAAACACATACCATAACACAAACCATACATTGTGCTAGGAACATAATCTAAATGTTGTAATAACCAGGATGGATAAGCAAATACAATTTGTGGGTTTAACCATGTAAGCCACCTGGACTTGATTGTCATGCCCAGGCAGCTGCTGCTGTGCTCCTGCGCGATCGTGCGTGCGCCAGTGTGTTCCCATGCCGCCCCCCCCCCCCCGTTAGCCCGGAGATCAATGAATGGGAACTTAGTTCCCAATAGTGCCAATTTTTATTAGGTTTGGCAGATTCTGTAAACAATGCTCTGGTCAGTCACTCTGAACCTAAGACTCTTGAGGAGGCCATTTCTTTGGCCATTCGTGTAGATAGACACATTAGATATTGCCGACATGGCGGTGCTCATTCTTCAACCACGCCTACTCCTCGTTCTAATTGTACTGCTACATCCTCTGGTGAGGAACCCATGCAGTTGGGATATTCCAAATTGTCTCCTTCTGAAAAACTCAGAAGACGTCATGAGGGGTTGTGTATGTATTATGGTGAAAAGGGGCATTTTGTGCAGAACTGTTCAGCTAAGAAGAAGGCGGAAAACTTGCACGCCTAGGTGTAGTTGGGGAATCTCACCTGGGCGAGCAGATGCTTCCCCTTAAAGTAAAAAAAAATTACTGTCAGTAACTATTCTTTGGAATGGTCAGTCTAGTCCTGCTCAAGCCTTTGTAGACTCCGGGGCGGCAGGGAATTGTATTGATTCTGATTTTGCCGCAAGTTTAGGTATTCCTACCTGGCCTTTATTAAATAAGCTTTACGTTACTGCCATTGACGATTCTCCTCTTCAGGGTGGCCAACCCATTGCCAATACTCCTGAAATTTCTCTATAGATTGAAGTTTTGCATTTTGAAAAACTGCAGTTCTTCACTCTCAGAATGCCTTCCAGTCCCTTGATTTTAGGTCTTCCCTGGTTGCAGACTCACAATCCACTCATTGATTGGCGTTCAGGTCAACTTACCAATTGGTCTGCTCAGTGTTCTGAGAAGTGTTTAAAAAAAATCCCACTACTCAATGTGGAGATCATGTCTGACAAATTACCGTGTCATTATAAGTCCGTTGCTGATGTCTTTTCTCCTCAATCTGCTGACAAGTTGCCCCCTCACAGACCCTATGACTGTCCAGTTGATTTGCTGCCAGGTACTATGCCTTCCTGGCAGAGCCGTCTCTGTCATTAGGCAACTCTAAATTTTGGCCTAGAGCGCCGTGGGTGGAAGTGGGCGCTCTTTCGCCGCGCTGTGTGTGTGTTTATTTTTTTTTTTTTCACTATCAGGTCGGCGCCGGCTGTGACAGGCAGCTCAGCCTGTGCCTGGTGCCGCCTACTGGTCCGCCCCCTTCCTCTCCCTTCAGAGCGAGCAGCCGGCTGTGACAGGCAGCTCAGCCTGTGCCTGGTGCCGCCTACTGGTCCGCCCCCACTACCTCTCTGTGCAGAGCGAGCGGCCGCACGCTAGTTCGTCTATACGTGCGGCGCCGCCCCTACCTCCGCCCTCCGCCTGTCACACGTGCTTGAAGGCACCGTGTGACGCACCAGGGACCAGTGCCACCGCCGGCTGGCTACAGGAGACTTCAAGGCACCGTGTGACGCACCAGGGACCAGTGCCACTGCCGGCTGGCTACAGGAGACTTCTGCAGGTGAGTAAATTCTGCCCACATTAGCATAATTTACTGGTGATTATCTCCTTATCTCCTACGATTATCTCCTGGTGAACGCTGGCCGCATTACGATTATCTCCTGGTGAACGCTGGCCGCATTACGATTATCTCCTGGTGAACGCTGGCCGCATTACGATTATCTCCTGGTGAACGCTGGCCGCATTACGATTATCTCCTGGTGAACGCTGGCCGCATTACGATTATCTCCTGGTGAACGCTGGCCGCATTACGATTATCTCCTGGTGAACGCTGGCCGCATTACAATTATCTCCTGGTGAACGCTGGCCGCATTACGATTATTTCCTGGTGAACGCTGGCCGCATTACGATTATTTCCTGGTGAACGCTGGCCGCATTACGATTATTTCCTGGTAAACGCTGGCCGCATTACGATTATTTTCTGGTGAACGCTGGCCGCATTACGATTATTTCCTGGTGAACGATGGCCGCATTACGATTATCTCCTGGTGAACGCTGGCCGCATTACGATTATTTCCTGGTGAACGCTGGCCGCATTACGATTATTTCCTGGTGAACGCTGGCCGCATTACGATTATTTCCTGGTAAACGCTGGCCGCATTACGATTATTTTCTGGTGAACGCTGGCGGCATTACGATTATTTCCTGGTGAACGCTGGCCGCATTACGATTATTTCCTGGTGAACGCTGGCCGCATTACGATTATTTTCTGGTGAACGCTGGCCACATTACAATTATTTTCTGGTGAACGCTGGCTACATTACGATTATTTTCTGGTGATAGCTGGCCACATTACGATCATTTTCTAGTGAACGCTGGCCACATTACAATTATTTTCTGGTGAACGCTGGTCACATTACGATCATTTTCTGGGGAACGTTGACCACATTACGATCATTTCCTGGGGAACGTTGGCCACATTACGATCATTTTCTGGGCAACGCTGGTCACATTACGATTATTTCCTGGGGAACGTTGGCCACATTACGATTATTTCCTGGGGAACGCTGGCCACATTACGATTATTGTATGGTGAATCATTGCTGCATTATAATTATTTTATAGTGAATCATTGCTGCGTTATGGTTATTTTCTGGGGAAAGTCTGCCGTATTACTTTTATCTTATGGTGAATCTTTGCTGCGTTACGATTATTTGCAGCAGGGGGGCACCACACGGGGAGAGGGGCGCCACCGGCATTCTCGCCTGGAGTGACAAAATGGCTAGAGACGCCCCTGCTTCCTGGGGACATTTATATAACCTTTCTGGCCCTAAAAAACAGGCTATGAAAGAGTATATCAAAGAGAACCTCAACAAGTATTTTATCTTTGTAGAAAAAAAAGATGGTGTATTACGTCCGTGCATAGATTACAGAAGCTTGAATAAGATTACTGTAATAAACAGATATCTGTTACCTCTTATTGACGATCTGTTTTCTCAAGTATCTGGCGCAAGCATCTTCAGTAAATTGGACTTGAGGGGAGCAAATAATTAGATCAGGATACTACAGGGGATGAGTGGAAGACGGCTTTTAACACCCAGGATGGACATTACGAGTATCTCGTACTGCCTTTTGGCCTATGTAATGCTCCAGCCATCTTTCAAGACTTTGTCAACAATGTATTCAGGGATGCTTTGGGCAAATATGTTATAGTTTATTTGGACAATATTCTGATCTATTCCAACTCATTATCAGTACATTGTGAACACGTGAAATGGGTACTTCAGGAGTTAAGAGAGAATTCCCTGTTTGCAAAACTAGAAAAATGTCTTTTTGAGTTCACTCTGGTACCATTTTTGGGGTATATAATTTCTGACACCGGTTTGTCTATGGATGAGAAAAAAGTATCCGTAGTTTTGGATTGGCCACAACCCGGAGATCTTAAAGGACTTACGAGGTGAAATCTTAAAAAAAGTCAAATACCTGTATGCTCATTTAAGGCACGGAGGACACCGTCCGCGCCCTCCGTGCCGTTCCGCCGGGTCCCCTGCGCTCAATAGCCCCCCGGCCGGGTCCCGACCACTCGGCCCTGGTCGGGCTCTCTTGGGTGCACAAAGATGGCCGCATGAGCCGGCCGCGGCTGTGCAGTCCACTTAGCCGCGAGTGCGGCTGCGCAGCTCTAGGGCCAACCTCCCGATCCACGCTACAAGTTGCGTAGATCGGGGGGTTGGCCCTAGAGCTGCGCAGCCGCACTCGCGGCTAAGGAGAATGCGCAGCCGCGGCCTGCTCATGCGGCCATCTTTGTGCAGCCAAGAGAGCCCGACCCGGACCGAGCGGTCGGGACCCGGCCGGGGGGCTATTGAGCGCAGAGGATCCGGCGGAACGGCACGGAAGACGCGGACAGATCTGACCAAGAAAGGAGCTGATCCTTCCAATTGGCCATTGTCGGCCTGTGAAGCCTTTGCCACACTGAAGGCAGCATTTTGTTCCGCTCCCATACTAAAACATCCTGATGTATCATTACCTTTCTGTGTGGAAGTTGATGCCTCAGAAGTAGGAGCAGTGGCAGTTCTTTCACAGTACTCGGGTCAGCCTGAACAGTTACATCCCTGTGCTTTCTTTTCTAAAAAGTTTTCACCGGCAGATCGTAATTATGATATAGGGAACAGGGAACTTCAAGATGGCATTTGAAGAATGGAGGCATTGGTTAGAGGGCGCCGAACATCCTGTCACTGTGTACCCCGATCATAAAAACCTAGAATATTTAGAAAAGGCAAAGAGACTCAATCCCAGACAGGCACGATGGGCATTGTTCTTCTCACATTTCAATTTCACCATTACTTATAAACCGGGAAGTAAAAATGTAAAGGCCGATGCTTTGTCCAGATGTTTTAATTATGAGGTTTCACAACCTAAGGTTCCTGTGTCCATAATACCTACACACTGTGTGGTCTCTGCCACAGACACCCAGGAAATCTCTGACTTGTCCGAATTATTGTCTTCTTTTCAGGAAAATTGTCCACCTGGAAAACCTTTGAATGTATACTATATACCGATTCACCTTCGTCTACAGGTGCTTCAGCAATTTCATGACACCAAACTGGCAGGACATCCGAGTGAGACCAAAACCTTTGAATTACTAACACGTCATATTTGGTGGCCAACTGTAAGAAAGGACTGTAAGGCTTTTGTTGAGGCGTGCAGCGTCTGTGCCAGAAGTAAAGTCTTTAGGAATGCTCCTAGCGGGAGTCTGATGCCTTTGCCCATTCCCTAGGTTTCTTGGACTCATATTTCTATGGATTTTGTGGTGGATTTGCCTTCTTCTGGTGGGAAAAGTGTTATTTGGGTGATTGTGGACAGGTTCAGTAAGATGGCTCATTTCGTTCCTTTGTGTAAATTGCCTTCTGCCAAGGAACTGGCAGAATTGTTCATAGAACATGTTTTTCATTTGCATGGTATTCCGGAGAACATTGTGTCTGATAGTCTACCAATTCTGGCAGTCATTTTGTTCTCGTTTGGGGATCCTCCTTGTCATTTTCATCAGGTTTTTATCGCGAGACCAATGGGCAGACTGAAATAACTAATCAATCCCTGGAGCAGTATCTCAGGTGTTTTGTGTCTGACCGTCAGGAGACCTGGCTTCAATTTTTGCCATTTGCTGAATTTGCGTTCAATAATCTTTCTAGCTCTTCCACCAAACTGTCACCATTTCAAGTAGTTACCGGTCGGAGTCCTAAATTTCCCTCATTCTCCAGTTCTCATTCCTCTCACCTAGTCTTGGAAGAATGGATCTCTCACATGCAGACAGTTTGGGCTCACGTCAGGGAAAACTTGGAAAGAGCGGTCGCTCAGCAAAAAATTCATGCTGATCTTCATCGGTCTCCTGATTACGAGTTTACACCTGGAGATCTGGTCTGGGTATCTTCCCACAACATTCCTCTTCGGCAGCCATCCATCAAGCTGGGTCCCAAATACATTGGTCCTTATCCTTTTGCTGAGAAAATGAATGCTGTTGTATATCGTGTGACTTTGCCTCACTCTATGAAGGGAGTAAGGTCTTTTCATGTATCTTTGTTAAAACCGGCAGCCAATGTTTCATCTTCTGATCCACCTCCACCAATTGAGGTGGATGGGGAACCTGAGTATGAAATAGAAAGAATTTTGGATTCTCTGAAATTTTGCAACTCTCTGCAATACCTAGTGGTTTGGAAAGGTTATGGTCCAGAGGAGAGGAGTTGGGTTCCTGCACGGCAAGTTCATGCCGATGAATTAATTCAGGAATTTAGTTGTCATCATCCTGATAAGCCAGGCAGGGAGTGTCCGGAGGCCACACCTCAAGGGGGGGGGGGGTAATGTCACAAACTTATCTGATGCTCATGCTGGTGGTTCCTCTAGTGTTTCGGGGCAGTGGCGGAAGCTGCTTACTTCCAGGGTTGCTCGAATGTACCCAAATTCGATTCGAGTACATTCGAATCCGGGTCCGGGTCAATTCTGGATTCGGCCGTGATTATGATTCGAATTCGAGCCGTGATCACAAATTTAATTCGCATAACCAGTCGTGATCACAAATTCAAATGGCCTTAAAGCATCTTGGTTTTTTAAAGGGCAACCACATATATGTGGAGGTGTAATTAAAAAAATTGATGGAAAACTTCTTCTTCTTCTTCATTTTTTTTTGTTCATATTCTTCCTCTTGTACCCAACTTAATGTTTTTTCCTTTACAGAATTGTTTTAAAAATTTGTCTTCAACAGCATAGCTAAATTTGTGGCCTAATAGCTAGTGGTGCATGGCAGCAGAGCATAATTCTGTGGACCCTGGCGGTGGGAACACAGACTGCAAGAGGTTAAATACAGCAGATGGAGGAGGAGTGACATGTGGCAGGCTGGCAGCAGGCAATGTAACAGGCCATGGCACCTAGCGTTGGTACCACAGCTGTAATAAACACCATACAGCAGGAGGTTCCAGACAGCAGTCTTGAAGCCCACATTGTGTCCAGTACACAACTGGGACAGCACAGTTTTCAACCCAGACACTTCAGAATATTTTTTTTGACCAAAAAATGTAGCTATTGTAGTGGCATAATAGCTAGTGGCGCATGGCAGCAGCGCATAATTCTGTGGACCCTGGCAGTGGAAACACAGACAGCAGGAGGTTAAATACAGCAGCAGGAGGAGGAGTGACGTGTGGCAGCGGGCAATGTAACAGGCCATGGCACCTAGCGTTGGTACCACGGCTGTAATAAACACCATACAGCAGGAGGTTCCAGACAGCAGTCATAAAGCCCACATTGTGTCCAATACACAACTGGGACAGCTCAGTTTTCAACCCAGACACCTCAGAATATTTTTTTTACCAAAAAATGTACCTATTGTAGTGGCGTAATAGCTAGTGGCGCATGGCAGAAGAGGATAATTCTGTGGACCCTGGCAGTGGGAACACAGACAGCAGGAGGTTAAATACAGCAGCAGGAGGAGGAGTGACGTGTGGCAGCAGGCAATGTAACAGGCCATAGTACCTAGCGTTGGTACCACGGCTGTAATAAACACCATACAGCAGGAGGTTCCGGGCAGCAATCGTGAAGCCCACATTGTGTCCAATACACAACTGGGACAGCACAGTTTTCAACCCAGACACCTCAGAATATTTTTTTTGACCAAAAAATGTAGCTATTGTAGTGGCATAATAGCTAGTGGCGCATGGCAGCAGCGCATAATTCTGTGGACCCTGGTGGTGGGAACACAGACAGCAGGAGGTTAAATACAACAGAAGGAGGAGGAATGACATGTGGTAGCAGGCAATGTAACAGGTCATGGTACCTAGCATTGGTACCATGGCTGTAATAAACATCATACAGCAGGAGGTTCCAGACAGCAATTGTGAAGCCCACATTGTGTCCAATACACAACTGGGACAGCACAGTTTTCAACCCAGACACCTCAGAATATTTTTTTTGTTACCAAAAAATGTAGCTATTGTAGTGGCGTAATAGCTAGTGGCACATGGCAGAAGAGGATAATTCTGTGGACCCTGGCAGTGGGAACACAGACAGCAGGAGGTTAAATACAGCAGCAGGAGGAGGAGTGACGTGTGGCAGCAGGCAATGTAACAGGCCATAGTACCTAGCGTTGGTACCACGGCTGTAATAAACACCATACAGCAGGAGGTTCCAGGCAGCAGTCGTGAAGCCCATATTGTGTTCAATACACAACTGAGACAGCACAGTTTTCAACCCAGACACCTCAGAATATTTTTTTTGACCAAAAAGTGTAGCTATTGTAGTGGCATAATAGCTAGTGGCGCATGGCAGCAGCGCATAATTCTGTGGACCCTGGCAGTGGAAACACAGACAGCAGGAGGTTAAATACAGCAGCAGGAGGAGGAGTGACGTGTGGCAGCGGGCAATGTAACAGGCCATGGCACCTAGCGTTGGTACCACGGCTGTAATTAACACCATACAGCAGGAGGTTCCAGACAGCAGTCATAAAGCCCACATTGTGTCCAATACACAACTGGGACAGCTCAGTTTTCAACCCAGACACCTCAGAATATTTTTTTTACCAAAAAATGTAGCTATTGTAGTGGCGTAATAGCTAGTGGCGCATGGCAGAAGAGGATAATTCTGTGGACCCTGGCAGTGGGAACACAGACAGCAGGAGGTTAAATACAGCAGCAGGAGGAGGAGTGACGTGTGGCAGCAGGCAATGTAACAGGCCGTAGTACCTAGCGTTGGTACCACGGCTGTAATAAACACCATACAGCAGGAGGTTCCGGGCAGCAGTCGTGAAGCCCACATTGTGTCCAATACACAACTGGGACAGCACAGTTTTCAACCCAGACACCTCAGAATATTTTTTTTGACCAAAAAATGTAGCTATTGTAGTGGCGTAATAGCTAGTGGCGCATGGCAGCAGCGCATAATTCTGTGGACCCTGGCGGTGGGAACACAGACAGCAGGAGGTTAAATACAACATAAGGAGGAGGAATGACATGTGGTAGCAGGCAATGTAACAGGTCATGGTACCTAGCATTGGTACCATGGCTGTAATAAACATCATACAGCAGGAGGTTCCAGACAGCAATTGTGAAGCCCACATTGTGTCCAATACACAACTGGGACAGCACAGTTTTCAACCCAGACACCTCAGAATATTTTTTTTTACCAAAAAATGTAGCTATTGTAGTGGCGTAATAGCTAGTGGCACATGGCAGAAGAGGATAATTCTGTGGACCCTGGCAGTGGGAACACAGACAGCAGGAGGTTAAATACAGCAGCAGGAGGAGGAGTGACGTGTGGCAGCAGGCAATGTAACAGGCCATAGTACCTAGCGTTGGTACCACGGCTGTAATAAACACCATACAGCAGGAGGTTCCAGGCAGCAGTCGTGAAGCCCACATTGTGCTCAATACACAACTGGGACAGCACAGTTTTCAACCCAGACACCTCAGAATATTTTTTTTTTACCAAAAAATGTAGCTATTGTAGTGGCGTAATAGCTAGTGGCACATGGCAGAAGAGGATAATTCTGTGGACCCTGGCAGTGGGAACATAGACAGCAGGAGGTTAAATACAGCAGCAGGAGGAGGAGTGACGTGTGGCAGCAGGCAATGTAACAGGCCATAGTACCTAGCGTTGGTACCACGGCTGTAATAAACACCATACAGCAGGAGGTTCCAGGCAGCAGTCATGAAGCCCACATTGTGTTCAATACACAACTGGGACAGCACAGTTTTCAACCCAGACACCTCAGAATATTTTTTTTGACCAAAAAGTGTAGCTATTGTAGTTGCGTAATAGCTAGTGGCGCATGGCAGCAGCGCATAATTCTGTGGACCCTGGCGGTGGGAACACAGACAGCAGGAGGTTAAATACAGCAGCAGGAGGAGGAATGACATGTGGTAGCAGGCAATGTAACAGGTCATGGTACCTAGCATTGGTACCATGGCTGTAACAAACACCATACAGCAGGAGGTTCCAGACAGCAATCGTGAAGCCCACATTGTGTCCAATACACAACTGGGACAGCACAGTTTTCAACCCAGACACCTCAGAATTTTTGTATTTTCCACAAAAAAATGTAGCTATTGTAGTGGCGTAATAGCTAGTGGCGCATGGCAGCAGCGCATAATTCTGTGGACCCTGGCGGTGGGAACACTGACAGCAGGAGGTTAAATACACGTTTGGCAGCAGGCAATGTAAAGGGCCATGGCACCTAGCGGTGGTACCGAAGCACCTACAGAAAAAACAGGCCACATTACCAGGGGACTGAAGGTTTATGTTGTGAAAAAATAATTCCCAGGCACCTCATGTCCTCCTCTTGCCGACAACAGGTGCCTGGAACGTGCCTTTAATCCAGGCCTTGCTGATCTTCAAAAATGTGAGTCTGTCCACGGACTCTGGGGACAGAAGAGAGCGCTTCTCCATGACCACGCCACCGGCCGCACTGAAGTACCTCTTGGACAGCACCCTGGAAGGGGGGCAAGACAGTACTTCCAGGGTGTACTGCGCCAGCTCACTCCAGATCTGCAAGTGCTCCACCCAGTACTCCAAGAGGTCCACAGGCTCCTCCCCTGTGTCAAGCCTGCTGAACGACCCCATGTAGTCAGCCACCATCCGGGTCAGGCGCTGGCTGTGACATTGAGAGGAGGATGCTGCTGCACGCACCTCCTCTCTCGGCTGCTCTACCATCATGTAGAGTGCCTTAGTCAAGGACTGCAGGTCTCCTGTGCGCCTGATGCTGCTGCTGCTGCTGCTGCTGCTGGCTGCAGGCACCAGCTGCTGTGCTGGCTGGACAGGGACAGAGGGGGTAAAAGTCTGGGGGAAGGCTTCCTCCAATCACCGAACAAGGATCTGCTGCAACTCCCTTGTTCGCTGCTCAGTGTCTCCAGCAAGCAGGAACTGACCCACCTTCCCCTTCAGCCGTGGGTCCAGGATCATGCTGATGCAGGTGTCCGCCCGAGCTTGCCTCTGTTTCACCCTGGGGTCTGTGCGCAGGCACCGCAGCATGTGTGCTGCCATGGGGAACAGGGTGGTTCATCCAGCAGAGACACCAGGGTCAGTGGCCACAACGCTGTCCTCCTCCTCTGGCCTCCAAGCCTCTTGCTCCTCTCTCCACTCTCACACCACTGCAGCTGCACTCCGCTGTTCCCCCTCCACAGCAATGTCCAGGACCTCCAACTCCTCCTTCTCCAACAACAACTCAAATTCCTATGCAGAAGTGGACTGCGCAGGCGGCTGCTGTTCCAGCTGGATCAGGGCCTCCTCTCCCACATTCATCAGATCACACAGTGCCCTGTCCAGCAGACAAACAAAGGGGACCCACTGGCAGAGGGATGTCCATTCCTGGTTTACCAGGTTGGTTCCCTGCAGGAAGGGAGCCAACACCAAGCAGACCTGCTGCATTCGCCCCCACTGTGCAATTGAGAGGAGTTGGAGTTTGGTGGTGCCAGCAAGAGTGGCCTCAACGATGTGGCGGTTGACAGCCCTCCTCTGCTCAACCAGCCACTCCAACATCGCCAGGGTGGAGTTCCAGCAAGTTGGCACATTGATGACAAGCCGGTGTCATGGCAGGCCCTCGCGCTGCTGCATGTCAGCCAGGTTTGCTGCAGCAGCGGCTGAGCGGCGGAAAGGGCGCACAATTTTCCGAACTGCTCCCAACAGATTGTTTATCCCCTGGTAGGTGCGCAGGAACTTCTGTACCACCAGGTTCAGGACGTGGGCCAAGCAGGGGACGTGGGTCAAGTGTCCCCTGGTGATGGCAGCCAGCAGGTTGGCCGCCTTGTCGGACACCACCAATTCGACTCTGAGGCCTCTGAGGGTCAGCCACATCTCCTCCTGCTCCCTCAGGTAACGGAGCACGTTGGCTGCAGTCAAGCTGTTTTTCCCCAGACTGACCATCTCCAGCAGCGCATGGCAGTGGCGGGCCTTCATGCTGCTGTTGAGGCGGGGTCACTTGGTGGCGGGAGCTGCTGCTTCTCCCCTGACCCCGCGTGGTGGCACTAAATAGTGGGCTACTGGTGCCACTGATGCGCCCGAGGATGGACTTGCTGCTTCCTTGCTTGCGCATTCCACCAGGCTGACCCAGTGGGCCGTGAAGGACAGGTAGCGGTTTGTCCCAAAACGGCTGCTCCATGAATCCATGGTGACGTGGATCCGCTCACTCAAGGCATGATCGAGCGAGCGGCCCACATTCGCCATAGCAAAGCGGTGCAGTACTGGGATCACCGTGCGGGAGAAGTAGTGGCGGCTTGGGATTTGCCACTCCTGGATCCTGTACTGTAGGAGCACTCTCATGCCACTCCCCTCCTGCACAAAGGAGTATGGCAGGAGCTGGGAGCACATGGCCTGGGCAAGTTACCCATTCAGCACCCGGATGCGCCTGTTGGTGGGAGGCAGAACTTTGGTCACGCCGGGGAACTACTCACTGAGCAGGGTCTGGCGGCGTTTGCCTGCACGGGAGGAAGAGGAGGTGACTGTGGAGGGAGCAGATGAGGACACTGAGGACTGGCTGCCCAGGGGGGGAGAAGTGTGTTTCTGTGCTCCTGCTGCTGTTGCTGGATAAGCAGGATGGTGGGATGCTGCTGCAGCTGCTGCTGCTGAAGGCTGTGCATTGGCTGTCTGGCTCTGACCACTGCCTGCGCCACTGTCCCTCAGCCTCACAAACTCAGTGTAGGCCTCAAAATGTTTGCTCTGCAAGTGGGACTGCAGGCATGAGGTACCCAACTTGCTCAGATCGCGACCTCTGCTCAGGCTGACACCGCAAATGGCATGGGTCTCATCATCATCATCGCACACAGTGAAGCACCGCCAGACTTGGGATTTTAACTTGCCTTTCTTGCTTGAGGGCTGAGGAGGTTTTTTGCCTTTGGACTTTGAGGGCTGTTTTTTTCCCTTTGCTTGGAGGAGGTTTGGTGCGGGTGGTAGCGGCTGAAGTAGCAGGCTGTGGCTCCTGCCTTCCATGCCCTGTGCCGGCCGCCATGCTGCTGCCATGCCTCTGTGCCTGAGACACCACCGATGACGAGCTGCCTTCACCCAACTGTGGTGGTGGCACATAGGAACGGTCCCCCACCTCATCATCATCATCATCCCAAAACATCTCCTCTAAGCCCCCAACCAAATCTTCTGCCCCAACATCCCCTGCATCAGGCCCCTCCTCCTCCTCATGAAATCTTGGTTGTTGTGTGCCAACAACAAACTCCTCCACCTCATACCCCTCCTCCTCCTTGCATGCCCCCATCATCTCCTCCTCAAACTGTTTCACAACATCCCTCAAAATGCTTGCGGTCCCTGGGGTGAAGAGCTCAGTGAAGGCAAGCTGGTCACTGAGGTCGACATGACCTCAAGCGGTGGTGGACGCCTGCTGCGAACCGGAGTGCTGGTGGTGGTGGTACTGGTCTTGCTGGTGCTGGAGGTCTGGCTGGAAACGGTGGCTTGCTGCTCCGCCATCATTTCAATGACAGCCTGTGCCTGACTCTCCGCAATGGGCCGGGGGCAACGACCCGTCTCAAAGATGGGCGCAACACGCTTCTGTTGTGCGTGTGCTCCCTCCTCCACAACTCTGTGGTCAGTGGCTGGCGGCGGACCAGTCACAGACCTGCTGGTGCTGGCAATGGCTGCAGCAATGGCGCTGCCTCTCCTGGTGGTGCCTCGCCCTCTACCTCTGCCAGTCATTGTGCAATAATATAGAAATACAATAAGAAAAACAAAAAAAAAAATAATAAAAAAAAATTATATATATATATATATATATATATATATATATATATATATATATATATATATATATATATATATATATATATATATATATATATACATACACAGTGGGCTGCAAAAGTACTCGGCCCCCTTGAAGTTTTCCACATTTTGTCATATTACTGCCACAAACATGAATCAATTTTATTGGAATTCCACATGAAAGACCAACACAAAGTGGTGTACACATGAGAAGTAAAACAAAAATCATACATGATTCCAAACATTTTTTACAAATAAATAACTGCAAAGTGGTGTGTGCATAATTATTCGGGCCCCTTTGATCTGAGTGCAGTCAGTTGCCTATAGACATTGCCTGATGAGTGCTAATGACTAAATAGAGTGCACCTGTGTGTAATCTAATGTCAGTACAAATACAGCTGCTCTGTGAGGGCCTCAGATGTTGTCTAAGAGAATATTGGGAGCAACAACACTGTGAAGTCCAAAGAACACACAAGACAAGTCAGGGATCAGTTTATTGAGAAATTTAAAGCAGGCTTAGGCTACAAAAAGATTTCCAAAGCCTTGAACATCCCACGGAGCACTGTTCAAGCGATCATTCAGAAATGGAAGGAGTATGACACAACTGTAAACCTACCAAGACAAGCCGATCCACCTAAACTCACAGGCCGAACAAGGAGAGCACTGATCAGAAATGCAGTCAAGAGGCCCATGGTGACTCTGTACGAGCTGCAGAGATCTACAGCTTAGGTGGCAGACTCTGTCCATAGGACAACTATTAGTCATGCACTGTACAAAGTTGGCCTTTATGGAAGAGTAGCAAGAAGAAAGTCATTGTTAACAGAAAGCATAAGAAGTCCCCTTTGCAGTTTGCCACAAGCCATGTGGGGGACACAGCAACCATGTGGAAGAAGGTGCTCTGGTCAGATGAGACCAAAATGGAACTTTTTGGCCAAAATGCGAAACACTATGTGTGGCGGAAAACTAACACTGCACATCACTCTGAACACACCATCCCCACTGTCAAATATGGTGGTGGCAGCATCATGCTCGGGGGGTGCATCTCTTCAGCAGGGACAGGGAAACTGGTCAGATTTGATGGGAAGATGGATGGAGCCAAATACAGGGCAAACTTGGAAGAAAACCTCTTGGAGACTGCAAAAGACTTGAGACTGGGGCGGAGGTTCACCTTCCAGCAGGACAATGACCCTAAACATAAAGGCAGGGCAACAATTGAATGGTTTAAAACACAGGTGTCGAACTCCAGGCCTGGAGGGCCAGATCCATGCCAGTGTTTAGGATGTACTGAGAAAGAGAGGAATATGTTCTACCTGATGGACCACTACTTTCCTGATTCAGACCCATCAATTAATTTGAGCTGTGTCAAAAATGTGTGAGGACCTCAGCCCTCGAAGGACCGGTTTGACATCACTGGTTTAAAACAAAACATATCCATGTGTTAGAATGGCCCAGTCAAAGTCCAGATCTAAATCCAATCGAGAATTTGTGGCAAGATCTGAAAACTGCTGTTCACAAATGCTGTCCATCTAATCTGACTGAGCTGGAGCTGTTTTGCAAAGAAGAATAAGCAAGGATTTCAGTCTCTAGATGTGCATGGCTGGTAGAGACATACCCTAAAAGACTGGCAGCTGTAATTGCAGCAAACGGTGGTTCTACAAAGTATTGACTCAGGGGCCGAATAATTACGCACACCCCACTTTGCAGTTATTTATTTGTAAAAAATGTTTGGAATAATGTAGGATTTTCGTTCCACTTCTCACGTGTACACCACTTTGTATTGGTCTTTCATGTGGAATTCCAATAAAATTGATACATGTTTGTGGCAGTAATGTGACAAAATGTGGAAACCGTCAAGGGGGCTGAATACTTTTGCAACCCACTGTGTACATATATATATATATATATATATATATATATATATATATATGGCGGGAAAGGCTGTAAACTTTATTAAATAGTCTAGGATGGTGGTGAGTGACGAAAAAAAAGTTGTTGTTTTTTTTTTAAATAGTAGTATTACTACTACTACTAGTAGTGTATTCTACAGTAGTCGATAACTAACTAGTGTGGCAGACAGTGACAATAAAAGTCTGTCACACACGGACGCAATCAATAGGGTCAGGCAGATGCCGGTCACAGATCACAACAGATGCTGGCCTGTAAAGTAACTATTACACAGTAGTGAAGCTGCGGCACTAAATAAACTGACAGACTAGCAGTACAAATTAAGTAAACTAGTACGTAGGTAACACAACTACTACTAACTATAATCCCCAAGTCTACAGACAGTAGATGATAACTAGTGTGGCAGACAGTGACAATAAAAGTCTGTCACACACGGACGCAATCAATAGGGTCAGGCAGGTGCCAGTCACAGATCACAACAGATGCTGGCCTGTAAAGTAACTATTACACAGTAGTGAAGCTGTGGCACTAAATAAACTGACAGACTAGCAGTACAAATTTACTAAACTAGTAGTACACGACAACTAACTATAATCCCTAACCTACCTAAGCTAGTAGGCTAAGGCTACCTAGGCTAGCAGGCCATAGCCTGCACACAGACCTAACACAATCCTAGCACAATATACACTATATACACTACACTAGCTGACTGAACTATAACAATCAAATCACTATCTATCTATAAATCAATATAATATATGTGTTGTAAGGCTTGGTGGTGTATTCTCCACAGTCAGCATGCAACGCATGAGCTGGCGTGGAGGAGGTACACACACTAGCACAAGGAAACAGGCTATCCCTAGTATAGTGGAGGGGAGGACTGACTCCAATAGGAGATTGTGGCGCACAGAGCCGGTGCAGATCTGACAGCCACAAACAATGCTTTCGTTATAACGTCTCAGCGCAAAGTAGCGCTGAGCGCATAAACCAGAACTGAGGAGATCAGGACAGGTAGACAGAATGAACGCTTGCTAGCTAGCGGCTACTTAGCGACAGCAAGCGTCCAAAACCAGACAGACTGGAATGAGGCAGCCAATGCGATGCGGCGATGGCGTGCCTCACAAAGACAGGACAGGATAGTCAGAAAATAGCAGGATTAAGATAGATGAACGTAACACAGATAAATATACAATAAGTATGTTTTCCTAGCGTATTACAATTACAGCTATCAATGAAACTATTTGTAACGTCTGACTAACATATGTATATATCGGCAATGAACCGATATATGACATAAGCAGGAACGCTGACTAGGAATGGAGTAACACAGGGAACAGGACTCAGAAGGATTCGCTATCTCTTCGCAGAGATGAACGCAATCCACAAACGGTAACAGAACAGGATTCAGAAGGATTCGTTATCTCTTCGCAGAGATGAACGCAATCCACAAACAGTAACAGAACAGGATTCAGAAGGATTCGTTATCTCTTTGCAGAGATGAACGCAATCCACAAACAGAACCAGGAGCAGGGTAACTACCTCAGCACGGGTGGTCACGGTACGCGCAACCTACCAAAACGTGCTGGAAAGCTGACTAACTGCACACAGGATATAAACAGTTCGTGTACGTATACATCAGCGACACTGATGTATCAACGTAACACAAATACAAGGAAAATAATAAACGTGCTGGTATGCATATATATTGGCAATGAACCAATATATGATGCAAAGACCAGCAAAGTATCTTTATAACAAGAAACACGATCGGGGGCTAAAGCGACAGCAAGGCAGGCTTAAGCTGAAGCTATGAAAACCCAAGGAAACCCTGCAGGAAGCAGATCTTTATACTGAGGTCATCCAATGGGAGCAGACATGCAGATTCCCACACAGGTGAATGATAATCAGTCACAAGCTGACAGCAGGGAAAGACAGACAAAGCTATGCAGCTTGCATGGAAAGACATCAGAACTGCCTGAGCTGCAGCACTACTACTTCCAGCAACACCTGCTGCAGCAGCGATCATTACATGTGTACTGGAGATGCGCTCAGTACCGCAGAGTCACAAGCAAGGACGGGCTCCTTAAGATGGACGCCGCTTTATATAGAGGAGGGGAGGGCCAGGCTCCCCTCCTCTGATTGGTTGCTAGGGCCTCGTCTGGGGGCCTACTGATTGGCCCGATGACGTCATCTCCTGGATACCACAATCCGGATTCGTCATCACGGTGATCGCGGCCGAATTCAGCCGAATTCGAGCTTCACTATCTGGATATATTCGAATTCGGGACCGGTATCGATCTTTGAATTCGAATTTGAGTCTGGATTCATGAAAAACAGCCCGTGATCACGGGTAAATTCGAATTCGTGAATAGTGATGAGCAACCCTGCTTACTTCATCCTCCTCTGGTGGCATCCCCGGCTTCCCTGTGGGTGTAAGTCAGCGCGGTGATTCCGGCCTTTATAGGCTAAGAAGGCGGGTGTGAGGTGTGTCAGCTGACGTAGAGGTCAGCTGACACTGACTCCCGCAGGAGCGCTGCTGATTGGCTGGAGGTTCCGGGGCATGGTTTTGCATTTTACCTCAGTACTTAAGTCCCACTTGTCAGTTGTCCAGTGTCCGTTATAGCTATCAGTTCGCTGAGTGCTGGACCTTGCCTTACTGCTGTGCCTAGTCAAGCTAGTTTTCAGGGCTATATATATATGCAGACACTGCCGATATATATGTACTCTAGTTAGATCAGTATAGATCAGTATTGTATATTGTATATTGTATATTCTTCTGCTAATTTACCTGTGTATGACCTCGGCCTTTTAACGACTTTGTCTCTGCCTCAACCTTCCTGTGCTGCAGTCATCTGACACTCGGTTTTGACCTCGGCCTGTTAACAAATCTGTCTCTGCCTTAATATTGGTACCTCAGTTCTGTTACGTGTATGTCCTTTGGCTATCCCTGACTTCTCGATATATGTATATGTTTATGCTAAGTATCTAGTATCCAGGCATTACAAATAGTTACCTGAACTTTTTAACCTCTTCAGGACCACAGGCTTTACCCCCCTAATGACCAGGCCATTTTGTGTGAAATAGGCCACTGCCGCTTTAAGGCCAAGCTGCAGGGCCGCACGACACAGCACCCAAGTGATCCCCCCCCTTCTCCCCGCACCAACAGAGCTCTCTGTTGGTGGGGTCTGATCACCCCCAGGTTTGTTTGTTTGTTTTCAAATAAATATTTACTGTGTCTTTTTGAATGATTTTTTTTATTATGTAAAATTTCCTCCCTCCCTCCCCCCACCTGCCTATCACAGCAATCGGCTGTGATAGGCTTCAGCCTATCACAGCGGATAGCTTCTGAGTCCCCCAGGGGGACAGCCATGTCACACGGCTGACCCCAGTACAGCGCTGTTGCAGATCGCAGCGCTATACCAGTACTTAGACGACAGTTTCGCCGTCTAACAGTCTCCCGAGTGGCTCCACTCCGCCCACCAAGCAGGAGATGCGCACGCAGCTTGCGCGCGATCTCCTGCAAAACAGAGCCCCAGGACTTTACGCCGATTGGCGTTAGGCGGTCCTGGGGCTGCTGCTGCAGCCACGCCCATTGGTGTGACGCAGTCGGCAAGTAGTTAAATATGCATGTGAAGTGGGTATATTACGAACATTTTTTAAATTATAAGCTTGTAAATAGTGATGGACGTAAAACTGAAAAAATGCTCCTTTATTTCCAAGTAAAATATTGGCGCCGTACATTGTGATAGGGACACAATGTAAATGGTGTAATAACCGGGACAAATGGGCAAATAAAATACATAGGTTTTAATTATGGTATGTATTATTTTAAAGCTATAATAGCCGAAAACTGAGAAATAATGATTTTTTTTCAATTTTTTCTTAATATTCCTGTGAAAATGCATTTAGAAAAAAAACATATTTTTAGCAAGATGTACCACCCAAAGAAAGCCTGTATTTTTCCTATTTTTTACCTTAATTTCCCTTTAAAATGCATAGAAAATAAGGTATTTAGTAAACAAAATTTTCACACACTAAAAGCCTAGTTTGTCCTGAAAAAACAATATATAGCTCATTTAGCTGTGATAAGGAGTAATACAGTTATTAGTGAATGAATGGGAGCAGCGCTGATATGTGAAAATTGCTCTCATCCTGAAGTGGTTAAACTTAAAGGAACACTTTCAAACCAAGTGTTCTAAAATGACAATGTACTAATAATGTCTAAGTAGCTGTGTAGACATTTTATTACTTTTCATGTTAAATATCTGAAGCAAAAGCTTTAATTCATTGTGTGTAGAATTTAGCTCTATTGAGGCAGCTCAGAATGCTTCACTTTACATTGCAGTTTGCAGTAACATTAACAACATAACTTTAGAAATCTCTCCTTAACTTAAGGAGATAATCCTTATTTTAAGTAGAGATGTCTTGAACCTCTGATTTTCGGTTCGCGAACCTCGAACTCGAACTTCCGAAAAGTTTGCGAACCTGCAAAGTTTTCGAACCGCAATAGACTTCAATGGGCAGGCGAACTTTTAAAACTACAAACACTGTTTCTGGCCACAAAAGTGATGGGAAAGATGTTTCAAGGGGTCTAACACCTGGAGGGGGCATGGCAGAGTAGGATACATGCCAAAAAGTCCCGGGGAAAATTACAGATTTGACGCACAGCAGGCTTATAATCCCTAAAAGGTAGAAATCACATTGCATTGCTAAATTGAAGGGCCTAAAGTGCTTGAAAACATCTTGCGTGTGTATACATGGATCAGCAGTTCGTGTAAGTAGTGTACTGCTTCACACTGACAGACCAAACGCACTGTCAAATATTCCAAACGATCCGCACCATCCAAAATGAATATTTTATTAGCTCAATTTAAAATCATCATAACAAATTAAAATCAGAAGTGGGTCTGTGCATTGTGATGATGCACAGGCGTTTCAGGCCAAAGCAGGTCCTTTATCAAATCATGACCAGCCCACAATGATGTCTGATCCATCAAACAGTTCATTTAAAGTCCAAGAGAGGACCACATAGAAGACTTCAGCATCTGCATATATACGTATTCATATAAACATGGCCACCAATCAAAATTGCACCATGACTTTCCTGTATATATCCACCATATCCCATAATCCAGACATCTGCCTTATATTATTCTAATAACATCAAACTACCTGTGTATAGGGTACTCACCAAAACGCTATGCATGTGTAAAAACACGCAAAAGCAGAGTTTCCACCACGGATCATAGTATCCAATCACAGGAGCGCCTACAGCGTCCGCCATAGGACTTGGTCCAATCCCAATAGGGACATGAGAAGCCCTAAGCCGCATTGGCAACGAAGTGTCTGTGTCAGCCAATCAAAATATCAAAAATACGGCTGCCGTCCTGGATACAAAAGGCCCAATCTCAGGGCCGTGTTAGGCAGCGACCAATGAGGGGAGTGCATAACGCAGCCAATCGGCGAACCGCCGACACCGTCCACACAAAGAACCAGGTCTGAACGCACTAGCCAATAGCGCGTCAGCCTATCACGTCCGCTCCCCACAGTCCTGGAAGCACACGATCGCGGAAGTCCGCGTCATGCGCTTTACAGACTCTACGTTGCAGCCCATGCGCGATAGCCAATGGCATATCAGCCTACTACGTCCGCTCCCCGCAGTCCTAGAGGCACGTGATCGCGGGAGTCCGCGTCACGCGCCCCCCAGACCAACCGCAATTCAACACATCTGCATGGGTAAAGCCACAGCTACACGCTATATGGGCACACCCATACAACCAATAATTAAAGACATTTAAATTAGCCATGCGGCAGGCTTATCAATAGTCCCTACAGAGACAGATCCCCTAAACTACGTCTAGATCTAAGACATGGTAGATAATTCCCAGTAAGTAGCCACATGTCAGGACAGGGAACAGCTTAATCTCATAACAAAAACAAACTAATAAAGTATATCAAAATTGCCAATCTCACCCGTCCCGGCATGTGGCGACCTCCACTGGAAAAGAAGGAAATTGCATGTCAGTATCAAATAACAGCAGTAAGGTCGTAGTCTCTATTGAGGCCCTTAGGTTCACAAGTCTCCAATTTCTTTATCCAGTAAAATTCTCTTAGCGCTAGCAATCTGTGCCTATCTCCTCCCCTGCGTGGGCGAGGTACCCCCTCTATAACCTGAACCCGCAGTTGTGAAAGGGAATGATTTTTACTGCAAAAGTGGTCAGAAACAGCCAAATCTCTATTTTTATTACGAATATTGGATTTGTGGGAAGCCATACGATCTTTCAAAGGTTGAGTTGTCTTCCCCACATATCCCAGACCACAGGGACATTTTAATAAATAAACAACAAATCTAGAATCACAATCATAAAAACCGTTAATCTTAAATTTAGTTCCCCGGCTGGGGTGGGTGAAGACATCCCCCTTGATCATATAGCTACACAAATGACAATTCAAACATGGAAAGTTCCCATTTCTTTTACTACTCATATTCTCAACTGGACCCAGATCATTTTTTACCAACTTATCCCTCAAGGATGGAGCACGTTTGTAGGAGAAGAGGGGGTAATCATGAAAATCTTTCACTGTAGGAAGGCCCTGTCTCAGAATCGGCCAGTGTTTATTTATGATATGTGCAAATTTGTCAGATAGTATGCTATAGGTCATTACACAGGGTATTCTCTCGGAAGTCCCCAATTTGGTTATTCCCCGTTTCCCATGGTTATAACCTTTTGACCTATATTTGAAATCTTCTTTCAGACAAAATGCAGGGTATTTTCTGGCCAAAAATTTATGTTTCATCTCCTGCATTCGTATATCTCTCACTGCAGGATCCCCCACTATTCTATCTATGCGTTTAAATTGACCCTTTGGTATATTATATACGGTATGGGGTGGGTGAAAGGATTCGAAATGGAGAATTGAATTTCTATCCGTATCTTTCACGTACAAGTCAGTGGTCAGGAACCCCTCTTTCTTAATAACCCACGTGTCTAAAAAGCTGACTCTCTGTTGGTCAGCATGGACCGTGAGTTGTATGCTGGGGCATCTGGCATGCAGCTCCAAAACAAACTCATCCAGGCTCGAATGTGGCCCCCTCCAAATCAAAAAAATGTCATCAATAAAACGTTTCCATGTTACAGCAAATCGACAAAATAATTGGCTCGAAAAAACAAATGCCTCCTCATAGAGCCCCATGAAGAGGTTAGCATAGGAAGGGGCCACGTTTCGAGCCCATCGCAGTACCACGGCACTGCATGTAAAAAGTTGATTCAAAAAGAAAATAATTGTTCCTCAAAATCAATTCTAGAAGCTGCATGACAAAACGCCTCTGCACAATATCAAAATCGGAACATAGCATTAGATAGAATTCCACCGCTTCCAACCCACCTTCATGTGGTATTGCGGTGTATAGGCTACTCACGTCCATGGTGACCAACAGAGAGTCCTCATCAACCTCACCAATTTCTGCCAGAACCCCCAAGAATTGCTGAGTGTCCTTGAGGTATGAGTCCAAGTTCACCACCATCGGCCTCAATAACCTGTCAAGAAAAATTGCAATGTTAGAAAACACCGAATCAATACCCGAAACTATCGGGCGACCTGGGGGATCAGTTAGACATTTGTGAATCTTTGGGAGGGTCTACAAGATGGGTATTTTAGGGTGATCCTTAATCAAAAATTTTTGAAGATCTCTATTTATGATGCCCTTAGATACTGCCTCATCTACCATTCTACCAATCTTAAGTTGAATCTCAGTGGTCGGGTCATAACTCAATTTTTCATATACTTGTACATCATTCAACTGTCTGAGAATCTCCTCTCTGTACTGTGCAATATTCATAATGACCACCGCACCACCTTTATCTGCTGCACTTATTTTAATTAACTTGTTAGTGGATAGGGACATAATAGCTTTACGTTCCTGTATGGAGAGATTGTTGTTAGTAATATTTGTAATACGTTTGGATTCAAAATCTGATCTCAAGTTCCGAATCTCGGTATTAACTGTTTCCATATAGGTATTGATAGTTCCATGAGTGACAGGGGTGAATCTGCTTTTATTCCTGAGATCCCAGTCCTTCAACTGTATATTATCTCTCTGTTCATTCTGGCAGGTGTCTCCCCTCCATGGGTAGCCACTGCTAAAGAACTGTTTCAGCTTCAATGATCGAAAGAATCTCGTTAGTTCCAAATCAATGTCAAAGAAATTAGGGAAGTTGGTCGGACAGAATGACAGTCCTCTATTGAGAAGTTGGTGTTCAGATTCCTCTAAAACATAATTAGAAATGTTCACCACCAAGTCAGGTGGGACTATCTCCCCCTCCTCAGTTGCATCCTGTGATCCTCTCTCCCTTTCCCTCTGTTTTTTCTTTTGATATCTTTTTCCTCCCCTCCTCCGCTTGTGCTGTTGGATTGGCCCGATGGCTCGTCTGAGGCTAAAAAATCTGAGGATGATTGCTCTCCTTCTTTGGGCACCCGGGGTTTGGGGTTTTTCTTCGGATTTCTAGGTTTGGTCGGTCTAGGATGTCTGAATGGTATTTCACCTGGACCCCTCTGCCACCTGTAAACATTTCCGACAGAATAGTCCTGTGTATCCCTGTGATATTTACCCCGTTTCACTTCCTCCAAGGAGGCTTCATGTTCTTTAGTCATCAGAGTGAGCTGTTCACGATATTTCTCAAACTCATCTTTCTCCATCATTTCAGCCAAAGATATAGTAAGTGCAGAAATCTGTTTATCTATAAGTGGTAGTTCTTTCATGATCTCTTCCACTGTGCACAGCATGGCGTCAAAAGAAGCACGATTCCAAATAAATTCCCACTTTCCACAATATTCTGCATGCTTAGGGAATAGAATTGGTGCTATCTGGGCCCGAATATTCCTGGGAATTTTGCCGTCCTTATAGTATTCTACTAGTGTTTTGGCATGTAGTTCTAATTCAATATATTTTCTCTTTAAATTCTCCAACTCCCGTTTGGTAACCTGTAGATCCGTTTTTAGAAAACCTCCACCCATCGGGACTCTAGCCACAATGCTAGCGGCCTGTTCTGAAGAATAGCCAAATGACTTGCTGGAAGCTTGTTTGCCCAAATCCTCTATTGTGCAATGAAGCGACACTCCTGTCAATGTAGAATCGTAAGAGCCTACCGCACCAATGGGAAATCAGGATGTGCTGTGATCACCTCTGGAGCCACAAGGATCTTGTCAAATATTCCAAACGATCCGCACCATCCAAAATGAATATTTTATTAGCTCAATTTAAAATCATCATAACAAATTAAAATCAGAAGTGGGTCTGTGCATTGTGATGACGCACAGGCGTTTCGGGCCAAAGCAGGTCCTTTATCAAATCATGACCAGCCCACAATGATGTCTGATCCATCAAACAGTTCATTTAAAGTCCAAGAGAGGACCACATAGAAGACTTCAGCATCTGCATATATACATATTCATATAAACATGGCCACCAATCAAAATTGCACCATGACTTTCCTGTATATATCCACCATATCCCATAATCCAGACATCTGCCTTATATTATTCTAATAACATCAAACTACCTGTGTACTGGGAATTATCTACCATGTCTCAGATCTAGACGTAGTTTAGGGGATCTGTCTCTGTAGGGACTATTGATAAGCCTGCCGCATGGCTAATTTCAATGTCTTTAATGATTGGTTGTATGGGTGTGCCCATATAGCGTGTAGCTGTGGCTTTACCCATGCAGATGTGTTGAATTGCGGTTGGTCTGGGGGGCGTGTGACGCGGACTCCCGCGATCACATGCCTCTAGGACTGCGGGGAGCGGACGTAGTAGGCTGATATGCCATTGGTTATCGCGCATGGGCTGCAACGTAGAGTCTGTAAAGCGCATGACGCGGACTTCGGCGATCATGTGCTTCCAGGACTGTGGGGAGCGGACGTGATAGGCTGACGCGCTATTGGCTAGTGCGTTCAGGCCTGGTTCTTTGTGCGGACGGTGTCGGCGGTTTGCCGGTTGGCTGCGTTATGCATTCCCCTCATTGGTCGCTGCCTAACACAGCCCTGAGATTGGGCCTTTTGTATCCAGGACGGCAGCCGTATTTTTGATATTTTGATTGGCTGGCACAGACACTTCGTTGCCAATGCGGCTTAGGGCTTCTCATGTCCCTATTGGGATTAGACCAAGTCCTATGGCGGACGCCGTAGGCGCTCCTGTGATTGGATACTATGATCCGTGGTGGAAACTCTGCTTTTGCGTGTTTTTACACACGCATAGCGTTTTGGTGAGTACCCTATACACAGGTAGTTTGATGTTATTAGAATAATATAAGGCAGATGTCTGGATTATGGGATATGGTGGATATATACAGGAAAGTCATGGTGCAATTTTGATTGGTGGCCATGTTTATATGAATATGTATATATGCAGATGCTGAAGTCTTCTATGTGGTCCTCTCTTGGACTTTAAATGAACTGTTTGATGGATCAGACATCATTGTGGGCTGGTCATGATTTGATAAAGGACCTGCTTTGGCCCGAAACGCCTGTGCGTCATCACAATGCACAGACCCACTTCTGATTTTAATTTGTTATGATGATTTTAAATTGAGCTAATAAAATATTCATTTTGGATGGTGCGGATCGTTTGGAATATTTGACAAGATCCTTGTGGCTCCAGAGGTGATCACAGCACATCCTGATTTCCCATTGGTGCGGTGGGCTCTTACGATTCTAGACCAAACGCACTGTGTAACGCACCGCAAACAGCTGTTTGTGTAGTGATGGCCGTGCTAAACTGGTGCGCACAATGGTGAGAGTGCAGGCGATGGCGGTTTTCAAGCCCATATGGTCGGGCTGAGGTAGCTCAATGACAGAACAACAGTGACTGTCCAGCTGATTGAATTTGGTCTGTCCACAATGAAGCAATGACCTTATTATCTTGGGTGTGCTCCCCCTCCCCCCCCCCCCAACACACTCATATAGGTCATTGCTTCATTGTGATATGCAAGCCCCTTCACCACGTCAAGGTAACGATCATGAAGGGGAATTGAGACATGTACATGCCTTTTGTTTTGTTGTTGCAGCTGCAGTGCAGCCAGAAAGATTAGGCAGGCATGTACATGCACCAGAAAAATTATTATTGTATTTGGTAGCAGCCGCTGCTAGCTGCAGCAGCCATAAATATTCAGGAATCCACCTGGAGTCCTGAACCCGGTTGGTGGTGGCGGAGAAGGCAGTAAAGCGGCCTGCAGGCAGAGATGCTGTGTAGGGACTGACTTAGTCTTGGGGCAGGAAGTCACACGGCGTGCAGGCAGATATGCTGTGTGTGGGGACTGACTTAGTCTTCGGGGCAGGCAGTGAGGTACTGAACACTTTTTTGAACTGACTGCTGATGGTATAATACAATGTTCAGTTACACAGGTGCAGTGAAAAGGTATGCACTGACTGCCGCTATAATACAATTGTGCAGTCACACAGGCACAGTGAAAAGGTATGCAGTGACTGCTGCTATAATACAATTGCGCAGTCACACAGGTGCAGGCAAAAGGTATGCACTGACTGCTGCTATAATACAATTGTGAAGTCACACAGGTGCAGGGAAAAGGTATGCACTGATTGGTGGTGGTATTGTATAATACAAAGTGCAATCACACAGAGGCAGTGAAAGGTATGCACTGAATGTGCTCAGCCTGGCACAGTACAGCAATTAGCAAGGGCCAGCTGCGACAGACAGAGCTGTATATGCAGGGGCACACACACACACACACACACACACACACACACACACACAAAAACACATCAGAAGAACATTAGCTCTCAAAAGAGTTGTTTTGTGGTGCTTTTCATCAACAAATATCAGCAAGGAGCAAGCTAACAGACCTCCTAACTATCACTTTCCCTATCCAAAGTCTCTCCCTTCTCTCACTAATACAGCAGCACACAGAGTAAGAGCATGGCCGACACTGCTGCCTTTTATAAGGGGGAGCGGGCTCCAGAAGGGAGAGCAGTCTGATTGGCTGCCATGTGTCTGCTGACTGTGATGTAGAGGGTCAAAGTTTAGCCCAATGATGTAGTATAGGGGGCGGGTCAAATGCGCTAAGTGTTCGAAGTTCACCAGGAACTCAACCAGTTAAGTTCGCGCAAACAAGTTCTCCAGCGAACCGTTCGAGTCATCTCTAATTTTAAGGTTTTCCTGAGGTAAATTGCTTAGTGAATACAACATGGTTTATCACCATGGTGATAACAGTATAAACCGCACAGAATCCGCACAGACTCTTTATTAACCACTTTATCCAACACCGCAGTATATCTATGTCCTCTGTGGCTTCATTTAAGCTACGAGTCAGTAGATATACGTCTTGTAGCAGAAGCAGTGCTGTGCAGGATTAGGCTTGCTCCTGTTAACATTTCTGGCACTATCTGATGCAGCACTAATTGGTGAAGGGGAATATATGTTTCCTGAGCTAATGAGATTGATTTTTACCATTAAAAATACTTTTATTTAATCAGTTCATAGTGAAAAGTACACTCTGTAGCATTATTTCAGAATTAAATATCTTCACCATAAATTGTGACAGGAACGACTTCCGGTTCCGGCGCCTGGCGTGATGGCAGCATAAGCTGTGAGCTCCGATCTCTCCACCTAAACTGAGTCCCCCAACAGCCCAATTGCATCTCCCGAGGGACCCTGAGAGGATGACAGCTCCCCCTGAAACGGCCACTATCGACCGGTACTTACTGCGCACCCCGCGGGACAGCAAACAACAGCGCCTGCCAAAGGACGCAACAGCCCGCACTGCCACCAAGATAGCGGAGATCACAGAGGAGGCCGTGCCAGAAAACATCCCGCTGGAGGCCTCACCAAGCCTAGACGGCGAAGAAGTCTTGAGACCCCAGGTAAACTACAAAATCCTGGCTAGAGAGATGGTAGACATGCTAAAACCTGAACTCTCCGCCATGATCTCGGAAACAATAGGGCAGCAGATGGCTGAGTTGAGGAAGGAGCTGGCGGGAACTGAGGCTCGTGTAGTAACAATCGAGCAGCGGGCTAGTGGCATAGAGAAGCGTGTCAGTGCGATAGAAGATAAGGTGGAGGAAGCCCAGAACTTGGCCCAAACAGCATGTAATAAACAAGTCATTGTCTTTGACAAGTTGGACGATCTCGAGAATCGCTCGAGACGAAACAATCTACGTATTATTGGCCTCCCAGAGGCTGTAAAACCAGAAGAACTATCAGCAATTTGTTCAACAGAACTGCCAAAAGCACTAGGGCTAAACGTTACATTTAAAGTCGAGCGTGCCCACAGGGTGGGACCGGTGCGCCCAGAACGCAAGCTGCCTAGACCAGTAATTGCAAGATACTTAGATTTTTCAGAAAAAAATGAACTTATGAGAGCCTATAGAGATGCTTTTCGTTGAATTATCCGGCTACACTTCTCATCTATGACACTGCTGGCAAGGCAAAGTCATTTTTGTCACCTCAAGAGGCGGAAAAATATATTACTAACTTGCTACCTGGGTCCACTTCACCTCAAAGGCAAGAGCAAGACCTTGACAACACTTCAACTGACATGCCTCGGCTGGAATCTTCTAATAGGCAGTCTAGTCAGTCATCCTCCGCCTGGGACGATTGATGGTAACATATGACATCACAGGGAGATGCTATAAGTTTTATGCCATTTTTGAATTAATGTTTCCCCTGCAAAAGGTGGAAATCCAGAAGGGGACATCTGGAAATGACTCTGCATTTTTTCTTTTTAACTTTATCAGTAATTGCACAGAAAAGCTTTTTAGTTTAAAATGCTATTTGCATCTGTTTAGTAGAGGTGGTGAATTGCTGCTCACATGCTGCAGGATTACTCTACATCCTGCTTATTACACTGCAACATGGGATAAGCATAAAAATCTTATGCGCATATTGTCTTTTGCTAGATCTGATAAGCCTATATGCACGCCAGGAAAAAAGGGAGTCTAATGCTTTATGTTATGTGATATATGTGCTCCACTGGTATATTGTAAATGTTTGCCGGTTGCACATTGGAACCCGTGATTTTCAGCGGGACCCTCTGTGCAGGTGGCTGGTTAAGGCTAGCCATACGGGCTAGTTTTGATTGGGTTTTTGAGTTTGGGTCGCTCCTGGGGAACCTCTAATTGAAGTTAGATTTTTAAAGGTGTGCTCTCTCCCCCCTGGCCCCACACGTACATATATAATTAACATCGTGATGGTGTGGAGAGTGCTGCTGGGACACTCTCTGTCACCTACTAAGATACGTCATATAACTCTGATCTGGTGTCGCTTCTTGTTATCTCCTTGGGTGACTTGAAACTAGTTACTTGGAATGTTAGAGGCCTACGCACTCCTCAAAAAAGGACACAGGTACTTAGGCATTTACAAAAAATGAAAGTCGACGTCGCCATACTGCAGGAAACCCACCTCCGGGCCAATGAAATATCACTCGTGTCCAAACTATGGGTGGGCCACGCCATTGTCTCTCCTTCATGTGGTAGAAAGGCGGGGGTCATTATATTGGTTCATAAAAACTTCAAGGGACAGGTCATAGACCAAGAAGCAGACATGCTTGAAGGGCGATGGTTAAGGGTAAACTTGAATCAGGGTAGCCAGACATTGACCATTTGGGGGATATATGCACCGAACTCAGAAAACATTACATTCTTTCAAACTTTAAAAACAGCAATTAAATCTGCTCCCATTACTTCACAGATAATAGTTGCAGGTGATTATAATGCAGTACCTTCCCCCCCTGAAGATAGGCAACTTAAATCTTCACATGCACCACAATATAGCTCACAAGACAAGAATCTCTCTTTCTTCTGGAAACAGGATTGACTGACATATGGCGACACCTACACCCTTTCGAACGAGACTTCACACATTACTCAGGAGTACACGCATCTCACTCGAGAATAGACTTAATCTTGGCATCTCCCAACCTAATCACTAAAGTACATTCGGCAGATATTAAAGCAATAGTTATATCAGACCATGCTCCGGTGTGGGCCACCCTTAATCTTAGCTATGTGAAACGGTCCTGGGAGGGTTGGAGATTCCCAAGATACCTATATGAAGACGAGCAATTTGCAACTTTGTTGACTAACTGGTGGTGGGAATATAAAGACACTAATCGCCAGCATAGAGGAGACCCAGTCTTATACTGGGAAACTGCGAAAGCGGTCTTAAGGGGAAGAATTATAGCCTACACTAAATCTTACAAAAAGAAAGCATTAGACAACTATAATACAAAATGTAGTGAAGCCAGACAAGCTTATATCAAATATAGAGACGATCCTTCAACATATCACAGAGAAAGGTGGCTGAATGCGAAACACGAGAGCGATCTGTGGTTTGAACGATATGACAAGACATTCAGATCCTATAGAGCAGCAAGATATTTTAAACTTGCTAATAAATCAGGAAAGCTCTTAGCTAATCTTACTAGACCAAAATGGTGAAACACACAGACCCCAACCCTAAAAGACCAACAGGGCAAATTGCACTCAACGCAAGAAAAAGTACTTAATATCTTTACTGAATACTATAAGAAACTATACCAATCTAGAGGAAGTGAGGAAGTCGACATGAATGCATATTTAAATACAATTAAACTACCACGCCTCTCACAAGACGATATAAATATGTTAAATGCAGAAATAACTCAGGGAGAGGTTGAAGGAATAATAAAATTTTCGCATTTGGGAAAGGCAGCGGGCCCGATGGGCTGTCGCCTGAATTTTTTAGACTCCTTAAGAAAGAAATATCGCCATGTCTGGCCTCGCTCTACAATGCAATTATTAAATCCCAAAGACTAATGCCAACCGCAAACTTGGAAGCCTGACAAGATTATGCTTACATGTATTACACCAGATAATGCTATAGGTGGCTGCACCTGCTTAGTAATATTCGCCATTACTTCACTATGTAAAAACTAAAATATTGGGATATGTTATGTTTTCTTTGCTACATCTGACTTTAGACCTGCAAGTTGTGATGTCATATGCAAATGTGATATGTATGTTATGTGACTTACTCCCAATAAAAATCTTATTTAGAAAAAAAATTGTGACAGGAACATAATCTAAGATTTGTGATAAGCGGTAAGAATAGCCAGATAAAATTTGTGTTTTTTTATCTACAGTAGCACTTTTTATTTTTAAACTGGAATTGGTAAAACTGAGAAATAATGGGTTTTTTTCAATTTTTTTCCTTGTTTTCCCATTAAAATTCATAGAAAACAAAATTGTTAGAGGGAAAAAATGGCACACAATGAAAGCCTAGTTTGTCTTACAAACAACAATATTTATTTCCTTTCTGTGTCATAAGTAGGGATAAAGTTATCTGATTAAATAAGGACATAGCTAAACTGTCAAAACTGCTCTGGTCCATAAGTGGGAAACAAGGTCTGGATGCGAAGTGGTTAAAGATGGGAGATGTGCTTATTGTGGCCTGTGTCTTGCTTATTACAACAAAATCTGGGCTTTTACACAGTTAAAACAGGAGTCTACTAAACCCCAATTACATCTTTGGGGATCTGCACAGTATGAATAGCAAAATCATGTGGCACAGAATAGAGTCTTTCCATCAGTTGCAATACTATCTGCTACAGATGTGCCTTAGGATGAAGCGCATAAATGTCTGATGCAAACAGTAACCATCAATTGTACTTCATTTGCTCCATCATTGCTTTTATTATTATTATTATTATCATCTATGTATGTATTGTGTAGTGTATGTATTGTAGTCTAGGGACAATTTTAGGGGGAAGCCAATTAACTTATCTGTAAGTTTTTGGGGTGTGGGAGGAAACCGGAGTGCCCGGAGGAAACTCACACAGATACGGGGAGAACATACAAACTCCATGCAGATGTTGACTTGGCTGGGATTCGAACTGGGGGACCCAGCGATACAAGGCGAGAGCACTAACCACTATGCCACCGTGCTGCTTCTGTGGCTCTCATTTATTTATGGAGATTCTCTCTCTTTATCCTCCCTTTTCTCTATTTATAATTATTTAAAAAAAAGGTCACAGAACTGTTTTCTTAGTGTGCTTAACCTGAGCATTAAAATCACAATTTGTATGTAATGTTTTGTTGGTTTCCTTTAGTATCTTGCATAGAACATCAGGGATGGATCCTGGGTGGGAGGTATTTGCAGAGGCGTGACAAGGTTCACCAGCACCCAAGGCTGAGACACCGAAGTGCACCCCTCCATCCCTCCCACCCCAGCCGTCACACACTGATTGCTATTAGACTAAGAAGCGCCCCAGGGCCCCCAACCCCCCCATCACTTTAGATATCTGGCTTTCAGTCACTGCCATGTATCCCCTTTTCTTATTTGTCTCTGCTTCAAACACAATAGGAGAATGATAGCTGAGTGAACTATGCGCCCCCTCCTACACTGGGCCCTAAAGATGAGTCCGTGCAGGGGCTGCTGCAGATCTCTCTGTGGTGTGTCTTGTTACTGCTTTTTGGGTCTAAAAGATCATTAAAAATAGCCCGAGGTGGGCTCATAGATTAAAAAAAGGTAGGCTACCTTATCCGGAGGGCTGAGTGGATCAGGTTGTCGCAAAAACCGCCGCTCCCTGCCGCTCCTGTGGGCCGCACTGGCCCACTTTCACTTTCGGAACCTCTGGACACAGCAATGGAATGAGAGACTGTGGGTTATATCCTATTCAAGGTGATAAGTAGCTTGCAGATGCGAGCTACTTATCACCTTGCCATCGCGCAAGGATTACCGGCAAATCCTATTCCCCATATCCTTCACACGATGGCCGATCATTAGGGAGCATTACTCAGGTGAAAGCCTGAGCAATGCTCCCTTTTACCGGGTGATGGGGAGTGAGGTTAACACTGTGATGCTGTACTTCAGCACCACGGCCTCACTCCCCACACATGCGCAAACACGTCGAGCATCCGCCGCCATCTTCCGCCGCAGCATCTGGGGTTCTCCTTTAATAAGGAGACCCCCAGAGCTCCCCGTTGGGTCGCCGCACACCTTAGAAGCCCCCCATGTAGCTCTCCCAGGCACCTCTGTCATTATACATACCGTCGCCGATCACCCGACGCCTCTCGCCGCAAATTCCGTCGCGTAATTACAGTGTATCTAACACTGTAATTACTGTCCGCATAGGGGCCCGGGCAAAGCATCTTTGAATCTGCAGCTGGGGCTCCCCATTGGTCAGTTGTCTGAACCAATAAAATGGTAAAAGACAGCGGACCAATGGGGAGCCCCGGTTGCAGATTCAAAGATGCTTTGCCCGGGCTTCTATGCGGACAGTAAGATTTTGCAGCGAGAGGCATCAGGTGATCAGCGGTGGTATGTATAATAACTATAAAACACATTCCTAGCTGAAAATGGCTTCTAAGAGCAGGAAAGAGATAAAAGGGGTCAATAGTTCATAGAGTTTTAGCTCTGGCATACTTCAATGAATGTGTCATTGAGCAAAAACAATAAAACAGTTAAAATGTAAAAAGTAGATTTAAACATAAAGTAAAACTGTGGAATATCTTAGAAAGTCATTTTTAGAAGAAGGAAGATAGATACAATCATTTATTTCACTAGTTTATTTTCGCATTGGGTGTCCTTAAAAGGTTAAATATCTAAGTTTGAAGTTTTAACTGTCTCAGATACATGACAGCAGTTTTTCATATTTATTGAGCTCTGATACAGACAAATCTTGACCTATTTCTTTAAATTTGTTTATGGTTTTCTATTAGCTTACACAGTTTGCTGAATCAAGCATCTCTTGCAGGGGAGGAGAGATAGAAAGTAAACATTTACATGCCTACAAGTATACGAATATTGAAAACAGATTCTGCAGCCAGTAAACATTTTAATTGGGATGACCACCCCTGATTGACAACTATCTTGAATGTTTTCCAGCTGTAAATAATCACTTTTACTGTCAAATAATAAAGCTATGACACTCTGTAATAGGTCATGTGCCAGCCAGGGCACTATTTGCACATAGTTTTTATGCTCTCCCTGTCTCTACGTAGGCTTCTTCCAGGCACTTCAGTTTCCTCCCACATCCAAAACACATGCAGAAAAGCTAATTGGCTTTCCAGTTAATCACAAGACTATATACGCTGTAAGGAATTCCTGAAAATGTCAGCACTACATAAATACTAAATAATAAATATAATTATTATAAACATACTGCTTGTCTACCTCTAATGGTGGCTCAGCTTTTTTCAAGGAAATAGCAGAACTTGTATCTTGAATAACACTGAAACACCCTAGGTGGATAATTCTGGGAGACTTTAACGCATGGGTCGATACACACTCTTCCCAATTTGGAACTGAGCTACTTCTCTCCATGAATGAACTGGGCTTCTCTCAAGCCATCAACCTCCCTACCCACAAAAAAGGACACACTCTGGACCTTATTTTCCATTCAGAACTCCTAATATCCAATGTGGAAATTGATCCAGTAGTTTGGTCAGACCACCACACTGTCCACTTCTCCTTTACAGCACCGGCTACAAAACACCAAGTGAAAGAACTAATAAAATATCGTTCCTTGAAAGGTTTGACACCCCAACAACTTCAGAACAGCCTCAATCTAGGCGGACTGACAGATCACAACTTAGGCCTTGAATCCATGGTCCTTAAATATAACCACGATGTCTCAGCCGCTTCTGACGCCATAGCTCCATTAAAGATAAAACGTTCCGCACCATTACATCACGCTCGCTGGTTTGACAACTCTATAAAGGAACTAAAAAAACAGGGATGCAGACTGGAACGAAGGTGGCGCAAACACCAGACCCCTGATGACAAACTTTCCCTAACTGCTCACTTCAAAAAATATCAAACGGCGATTAGCAAAAAGAAGTCCTTATTCCTGTCTCACGAAATTGCAAATGCAGCCTGCCCAACAGACCTGCCCAACTATTCCGCACGGTTGACAGTCTCTGCAATCCATCTTGCAGGAAATCCAGCATCAGACCTTCACAGGAACTGTGCGAGAAATTTGCCCACTTCTTCTCAGACAAAGTCTCCTCCATACGATCTGCCATTCAATTCACAGCCCAAGAAACCCATGCAGAGCCATATAACAGGTGCAAAAATAGCCTACCACCATGGTCTGATTTTAAAGTAATCACTGAAAAAGACATCTTGGATATCCTCTCAAACCTTCGCCAGACTACCTGCGATCTGGACCCAGGCCCCACTAAGTTCATGTTGAAATGCCCTGAACTATTTACACCGGCATTCCACAAAATAGTCAACGGCTCCTTACAGGAAGGGTGGTTTCCCTCTACTCTGAAAGAAGCAATCGTCAGGCCTCTACTCAAGAAACCATCCTTAGACCCAGATGCTCTAAACAGCTACAGACCTGTCTCTAACCTCCCCTTTCTGGGAAAAGTTATTGAAAAGGCTGTCTACCTCCAACTTGAAGACAGGCTCTCCAGAAACAACATCCTTGACCCTCTTCAATCTGGCTTCAGGAAATATCACAGCTGTGAAACAGCCCTCACCCAGATTTGCAATGATCTGCTCATTGCAAGAGACAAGGGTCAATGTTCCATCCTGATTTTGCTCGACCGCTCAGCGGCTTTTGACACAGTTGATCATGAAATCTTGCTCAACAGGCTACAAGAGTACTGTGGCATAGATGGCATTGTTCTCCAGTGGTTCAACTCCTTCCTGGCTGGCAGAACACAAAGGGTAGCCTTAGGGCCCTTCCTCTCCAACCCTGTACCACTAAAATACGGTGTACCTCAGGGCGCAATATTATCCCCTTTACTTTTCACCATATACATGCTGCCACTTGGAGAAATCATACAAAAACATGGCCTGACTTATCATTGCTATGCTGATGACACCCAGCTATATTTGTCATTCAAATCTGGCATCACAGACCCTACTCCACAAATAAACTCATGCTCAGCCGAGCTTCAGGAGTGGATGAATATGAATTGGCTAAAACTTAATGCTGACAAAACTGAGGTTCTTGTTATCGAGGGCCAGGGCTCAACAGCAAAGCAGCCCCAGTCTCAACCAACACCGCTAAGGATAGGGAGCTCAGACCTGAAAAACTCAGACTGTGTGCGCAGCCTGGGAGTACTGATTGATAGGAAATTAAGCTTCAGGAATCAAATCTCAGCTGTTGTGAAACATTCCTTCTTTCATCTAAGGAATGTTGCAAAGATTAAACACCTAATTCCTTCAGAGGATCTTTTAACCCTAGTCCATGCCTTCGTCACATCAAGGTTAGACTACTGCAACGCTCTCTACACAGGCCTGCATAAGAAAGACTTACGCTGTCTGCAATTATTACAGAATGCCGCCGCAAGGCTGTTAACGAGCCAACCCCGCCATTGCCACATAACACCAACCCTGAGCTCACTCCACTGGCTACCGATAAAATGGAGAATTCTGTTTAAGATTGGCTTACTGACATTCAAATCCTTGCACAATCTGGGCCCTGTATACCTGAAGGACTTGTTGCAACTGCATCACACCCACCACAATCTTAGATCAAAAGGACGCAACAGAGTCCACCTCAAAACCTTTGGAGATAGAGCCTTTTGTCATGCTGCCCCTACACTTTGGAACTCCCTGCCACACCCAATCAGGACAGCTCCATCCCTGGAAGCATTTAAGTCTAAACTGAAAACCTACCTCTTTAGTCTGGCATTCATGAACATCTGACTATCTCCTCTGTAACACAACCCAGCCTGCAACCCTGTATTAATCTGAGACACAACTATGCGCTTTGAGTCCTATGGGAGAAAAGCGCTTTACAAATGTTATTGTATTGTATTGTATTATGTGTTATTTATTTGAGATTGTATTTACCCAATTGTAACCCCTTACGTACCAGAAGTTTCTGGTGCCTTTGGGACCAAAGACTGCTGGTACCACAGAACGGCGCCTCCCGACGAATCGCAGGTTCCTTTGACGGCAGTGCTCTATTTCCCTCGCCAAAGCCACTTTCATTGGCTCCTGATCCTGTCCATCAATGTGAGCCAATGTGATTGTCTCACAGTGATCACGCGGTCAGAAGCCAAAGAAAGCGGCTTCTGACAAGCTCACAGAGGTCTGTCATCATAGCGACTGGAGGGAAAGGGGCCTGCAGCGGGTCAGTTCTTGACACAGAAAACCTTAGAATTGAAAGAGGGTGAACTTTTTTTTTTCTTATGTAGTGTAGGTAAATACTAAAATTGCTTGCTTTTAGAATTTGATATAATCGGGTGACTTCACATAAGAACACTCAGGTCAAGTGATGGAGTATGCACCGATTGTTAAACAGTAGATACTGCAGGGCCAGTAAACAATCAGCAAGGAAGGTATGGTGGGTTGCTAGGGGGGAAGTTTTTGTTTTAATTCATCACAGTATATAACTCTGGAGTCTGAAAGGATATAACAAGCAGTCATTGCATTTGGAAATGTATTTATTGTCTCAACTTCAGTTGGAAAGCTAAACTTAAAAATTCAAACAAATATGATGTTCTTGTTTTAATGTAAGTATCCAAAGGGTAAGGTCATTGAATTGGGTTCTTATCAAGTTCTAGCACTGAAAGCTAGAATAAAGCAACCTGGCTGAATCCATTTATTTACATCTCATTGTAACTGCAAATTCTTCAGCATTCAGAAGTTATGCAGTAGCCATTACAGACACCTGCCTGTTTTCCTCGATAAATGAAGCGTTCAAGGCTTTGCTTTTATGTGAATTTTTGAAACGTTGATACTGATGTCTTTTGCTTAAGTTTTTTTTTTATTTTTCCAATTTGTTTTTGTCCTCATTCTGTGCCTTATGTAGTCACCATTAGATAATTGAGGCCATCTGCATTCCTTGCTTCAGTAAGGGTCATCGAACCAGTTTCTTCTGAATCTGAACACGAAACACTGGCATTTGAATCTGAAAAAGTAAACACATTTTATGCATTTATTCAACTTAAAGGCCAAGGAAAGTTATTTAATATTTCAAAACCTTTAAATCATTTTATGAAATTAATTTACAAATAAAAAAAATAGCAAAGCCTCTAAGGGAGGGAAAAATTTCACCACAATTCAAGTAATAATGATTCTTCAAAGACTTACCTTAACCACTTCATCACTGAAGGTTTTTTCCTGTGTAGACCAGAGCAATTTTCACCTGTCAGCACTCCTTCCATTCATACACCAATAACTTTATCACTACTTATCACAACAGAATGATCTATATCTTGTTTTTTTGCATTTTAAATAGATTAAATGAAAAAAAAAATCATTATTTCTCAGTCTTTGGCCATTATAGTTTTAAAATAGTACATGCTGCTGTAATGAAAACTCACTTGTTATATTTATGACAATATTTTATTTGGAAATAAAAGTGTAATTTTTCTGCTTTGCGTCCATAACTAATTACAATTTGCAAAAAAAAAACAGTAATATACCCTCATAAGATACATATTAAAAAGTGTATTTATGTATTTTTATTCATTTATATATATTTTTAAATAAATATATATACCGTATTACATTTTGGGGATAACTATGGCGGGGAGGCAAGGGGTTAATTTTAATTATATATCAATTATATTTTTTTTTTTTACTTAAAAAGTGTATTTAGGTGTAATCTTACTTTTTGGCCACAAGATGTCCTCACATGTTACCTTCTTGTGCGTACTATTACTACGCTTACAGGAAGTAACGTGTGGATGTGTTACTTTCTTTATTGCAATGACCGCAGGCATCTCATTGATGCAGGCTATCATTGATACCAGCACTTAGATCGGTGAATGGGAACCGTGTTCCCATTCATTGATCGGTGTACTAATCAACTGCCACGGAATGGGGGGTCACGGGCGCCTCCCATTGAGATCAATAGACAAGTATCTATGTTCCTGGAATGGGAGCAGTCTTCCCACAGGGCATAGATATACTTTTGCAAACGCAGCTAGTGGTTAAAATATTATAGACTGTATAATATAGTTACTGCTGAGGAATAAAAATCATAAAATAATCTGAATTTAGCACAGGAACCCAACCATTTGTCAGATGTAAGAGCTGTATTGGAAGATACTGAATAAACTCTGGCATGTGAGGAGCACACTTGAAGCTACTAGTCTCCAGTAAAATATTGGAACTGTACATACTTTCTGTTAATGATCCTCTTTTTGCTTGTCTTACTACTGCAACAGAATACTAATAAAACAAGTCCTGATCTTCCTGACAATATTTAAAAGTGCTGCAAGTAAAAATGGGTGCAAGATATTGAGATAGTAGGTCATCTCTAATTTTATCTTTATATTATCACCTGCTATCAATAGTGGAATGTTGGTAATATTACAAATATTCTATCACCTATCTCAATCTATTATCACACTAACCTCCCCTGCATCTAACGCCTAACACTAACCTACCCTCATCTACGCCTAACACTGATCTACCCTCATGTACGCCTAACACTAACCTACCCTCATCTACGCCTAACACTGATCTACCCTCATGTACGCCTAACACTAACCTACCCTCATCTATGCCTAAAGCATCATCTACACGCGTAGATGAGGTGGCGATGTGGCTTATCAATCGAGCCGCTGATGCGGCTCGATTGATAAGATCCAACAGGTCGGATCTTGCTACTGCCGATTCCCTGCTCGGTCCCCGCGAGGGGACAATGGCAGGGAATCGAGCGGTAGATAAGCAGCGTGGCGCCGGGGACGAGCGGGTATCGAATCCGGCACATGCACGGGCTAGCGGGGACGCGGAAGAGGCGATCCGCCGGCTAATCGAGCCGCCGGATCGGAGCCTCATCTACGCGTGTAGATGAGGCTTAACACTGACCTACCCTCATCTATGCCTAATGCTAATCTACTCTCATCTACACCTAACACTGATCTACCCTCATCTACATCTAACACTAATCTACCCTCATTTCGGTGTGATAAGCAATGATAAATGTATTGGTGAATGAATGGGAGAAGCGAGAAATGTTAAACATTTTTGAGCGGGTGTCTGTTGATGATTTAAAGAGCCACAGACAGTTGATATTTCACTGAAGCAGAACCTGCCACTCTCTCAACCCAGCTGCACGACAGTGAGCGGGGAGTAATACTCTAAGGAGGGGAGTGTTTGATTATTGTTGCTGGTGGTGGTCCCCGCCCCCCACTGTCAGTAAGCTTGTGGAGAATTTTACACCTGTGGTGTTATAACTCAGGAAAACAGTCTGCACTATCATTGTTTTTATATCTGAATTTTTGGTGTTCTTTTTGAGGTGTATTCAAATTAAGAGAAGACCCTGGAAGACAGTGGACTTGTCCATGCATGAACTGCAAAGTGAACAGAGGCGCCAGAAGGATAAAACCAAATTATTAACAAGTTAAAAATTGCTTGGAAGGCAGTGGTGGACTTACCTCCTATAAGCAGACACTAGAAACTGTCAGTTTAAATAGGCATAAATTTTATTGGCACACTCCATGAAATGTTGCGTTTCACAGGTATAGTCCTGCTTCTTCAAGCAACTCTGAGAAGAGTATATATATATATATATATATATATATATATATATATATATATATATATATATTCCGTATATTCTGGCGTATAAGACAACTGGGCATATAAGACGCCCCCCAACTTTTGGGCATATAAGACGACCCCCCAACCTGTTTATTACAGCGGTATAGAAGAATGGATCCCAGACTATGCTATTTACCTCCTTTTCTACCTCTCAGATCTCGCACATGTGTGCCTGCGCCACTTCACTACAGTCCTCAGCAGTGAGATCTGAGAGTCGGTAAAAAGATAGGGTATATTACCCGGCATCAATGACAACTGGCGTATAAGACGACCCCTGGATTTTCAGAAGATGTTCAAGGGTTAAAAAGTAGTCTTATATGCCAGAATATTTGCCCAAGAAATTCTAGATATGGTATTTACAAAAAGAACTTGCTCTTCAGATGGCAACAAGCAACAGCATAATAGGGGTTCTAATTAAATCTTGGTATTTATGTTCCAGACACATGCCAGCCAGTCTATCTATGTTTAGATCAGTTTCCTGTATAAGTGTTTGGTGGTGATGCTTGCCTAAATGTAACTGAATGAAGTCATGAGGATATTTTTAATCCTGTATGTCTGAGTTTCTATTTCTGTTAGGTGTATGATAAAAGAAATGGTCATAGTGAGAACCACATTACATTACATTACATGAGATGTGCTTCCAGTTAATTACAAACAAAACAATATTTGTTGAAACGCATGCTTTTCATTGTGCATTCTTTTATAGTGTCAATAATGATAAGACTATGAATATGTCTTAATATTATGCACAAGTGTAGCATTCTGTTTAAATGAGAGAAGTTGGGATATCTCAGAAGATCTGTGGTTAACACTGCAACCACACACTTAGGCCTTGATTCATAAAAATGTGTTCGGTGAAGTAAATCAGTGCGGGGAAACTCCGCGCTCGGTATTTCTGACTCCACGGTGGTCATTCATAAAATGTTGCTAGTTGCGATAGCAGAGCGGAGATTTCCCGCTGTAGGCAGTCAGTAGCCTGTCGGGAGCCTTGCAGAAACAGGAGAAGCAGGCAGAGTCCTTCCGTGCGGTGTTCTCTCTGCTGCTGCTTGGGAGGTCTGTCCCATTCACTGCACTGTATTCCGCACGCTTCTCGCCACATCCGAGGTAGCGGTAATCCCCGTATGCATACCGCTTCCTCTAATCTTTATGAATTGACATTTTGTTACTTTTGTTAAGATAATCACAGCGCAAGGCGGTGATTTATCACTCTGCTCGCGAATGTCGGCTTTTCATGCGGAAAAAGCTTTTATGAATACAAATTTTGCTATGTGGTCGGTAAAGTGAGCTGTTTTCAGTATTTCCGCATGCGGGAATGCTTTATGAATCGAGGCCTTAGTCGTAGACATAGCTAAGGCCATAGCAGATCATGCAACTGCTAGAGGTTCCAGCAGCAGGATAAGCCACATATACTGTAGGTAGGCTACACAGTTATTTACAGAAGTATTTTTTTGAGAAAGAGGATTTTGAAAATGCAAAGGAAAAAATAATTTTTATAAGTTTAAATACCATATTTTCTTTGCATTTTCAAAATCAATTTTCTCAAAAACTACAGTCTTTTTGATTTTTTTTGTCTTGTTACCACTATTCCTCTTAACATGCATAGTTATTTTGGTGGTGATAGCATGTATGACGGCTTTGCTATTAACCACTAAAATCAGAACAAAATTACGCGAAAAAGTACAGAAAAATGAGAAATTACGGTTCCTGTTTATGTTTACAAATGAAATCGTTTTTCTCTAAATTTTGCATTATAATTGCAAATTACAATGCGAAATTACAATTTTGCTAAATTCATGCTCATCACTAGGGCAGACTTTGGTGCTTGCGATGTGATTAAATTATTGAATTCAATGTATTCTTATCATTATTATTATTTATAATATTATTATCCTTATTATTATGATGATTTTGTGTTTCAAACTTTATCATACCAGGGATGTCTCTATACTTCTGTTTGGAAGTGAGTTATGCCTAAGAAATATAGGCCTACAATATAAAACAAAACATTTCCAAAACATTTCCATGCAAAACAATGTACCACTACAAATAATAACATAATTAGACTGCCAGGGAGGATATATTCTTTAATTTGCGATATGCACTTTAGGTTGCCTTCCACCAGTTTTTTACAATAAGTTGCAATTTTGGCTTCGGACAGAACTAGCATAACTGAGATTGGTTTGTAGGCTTCCTTGTCGCCCTCATGCTTTTTTTAAATTCTGCCCCAAAATTTTCAGTTGGATTAAAGGGAACCTTAACTGAACGGGGGGTAAAGAGTTTCAATTACCTGGGGATATTACCAGCCCCCTGCAGCAGTCCTGTGCCCTCGGAGCCGCTCTGGAATCCTCCGGTCCCCCGCTGTCACTTAGTTTCGTTTTTTGACGACTCACCAGTCGGCCAGCCGCCATGCGTATTATTGGACGCATTCCCTACTGCAATTAGCGCTGTTGTGGACCGCAACGCGTACAAAAAATACGCGTTGCCATATATCTACGCGTGCGGAATGCGGCAACGCGTATTTTTTTATGTGTTGCGGTCCACAACAGAGCTAATTGCAGTAGGGAATGCGTCCAATAATATGCATGGCGGCCGGCCGACTGGTGAGTCATCAAAAACGAAACTAAGTGACAGCGGGGGACCGGAGGATTCCAGAGCAGCTCCGTGGGCACAGGACTACTGCAGGGGGCTGGTAATAGCCCCAGGTAAGTGAAACTCTTTACCCCCCGTTCAGTTAAGGTTCCCTTTAAGCTCAGGTCTGTTTAATGGCCAGACAATAAGCACAAGCCAGCTCTGGTTAGTATACTGGTTCTCTGTCCCAATGATTTGCCAGTGCTCAATCTCCGCAGGGGAACCACCCACTGCAAACGCACTTGCGTATATCAAAAAAGGGTGCCTGGAAAAAAGGGCGCGGGGTGTAGCCAAAATTAAAAGTTTGAATGCAAAACCGTATTTTTCGTTTAAGAGGTTATAAACGATAATTTAGTGCTAAATACGTTAAATAAACGGAAATGAAATGGCAAAATACCGTCTATAACAGTAAACGAATTCTGAAATGAAACGTCAAATAGCGTCTATAGCAAAAACGATATTTACACTTGTATTAAGCATAGTACTAGAATGGTAGGTTTTACAGGTGTTTTACTACAATTATACCTAACTTTAGGGTCACAGATATCTCTCCTTATCCCTATCCCTCACACCTAGACCCCCCTTTATGTAAATACACATAATGTAATAAATTGTATATATTACATATATTGTACTATAACAATACCTAACCTTACTCTCATACAGAGCCCTCCCTGTACCTATCCCTAACCCCTAGACCCCCCTGGTGGTGCCTAAACCTAAGACTCCCCTGGTGGTGCTTAAACCTAAGACCCCCCTGGTGGTGCCTAAACCTATAACTCCCCTGGTGGTGCCTAAACCTAAGACCCCCCTGTTGGTGCCTAAACCTAAGACCCCCCTGGTGGTGCCTAAACCTAAGACCCCCCTGTTGGTGCCTAAACCTAAGACCCCCCTGGTGGTGCCTAAACCTAAGACTCCCCTGGTGGTGCTTAAACCTAATACCCCCCTGTTGGTGCCTAAACCTAAGACCCCCCTGTTGGTGCCTAAACCTAAGACCCCCCTGTTGGTGCCTAAACCTAAGACCCCCCTGGTGGTGCCTAAACCTAAGACCCCCCTGTTAGTGCCTAAACCTAAGACTCCCCTGGTGGTGCCTAAACCTAAGACCCCCCTGTTGGTGCCTAAACCTAAGACTCCCCTTCTGGTGCCTAAACCTAAGACCCCCCTGGTGGTGCCTAAAACTAACCACCACCCTGGTCCTAACCCTCCCTGTACCTATCCCTAACCCCTAGACCCCCTAGTAATGCCTAAACCTAACCATCCCCACTGCACAAAACACGCTAAACACATATAAACAATAATATATTTAATCCTTAAAATACTTCACTCCAAATAACATGAATAAAATAATTTATATATTTGTAATAGAATAACTAGCCTTAAAATCACGTAGAAATCTTAAAATAACAGTAATTTGTAATAGAATAACTAGCCTTAAAATCACGTAGAAATCTTAAAATAACAGTAATATTTAAAGCGATATTTTAGTAACTATAATCAGCGCATTAGAAGTGTAAAAACAAAGTGAATACCATAAGCGATGTATTTCTAATACAATCAGCTTTAGAAACGTTATTTAAGCATTATACATATGAAAACGAATTTTAAATGCTAAAAGAAGTGTAAACGAAATTTTAGTTGTTATAGTTTTATAAGCGCATTTTAAAACGAAAAAAACTAGTTAAAACCCATATAAGCGAAATTTACAAACAAAAAAATAAGTATAATACAAAGTCTAAACGAACTTGTAAACGATATTTGTTATAAACTTTATCCTGTAAACGAAAACCTTTGTTAACACGATCCCTGTAACCGCTATTTCTCGTGCGACCTTTTTTCCTGTCGGGCGCCGAATAGCCGATATTTTGCATTGCAGTCTATGGCGGCGCCCTTTTTGTCCACTATCCCTGTGCGCCCTTTTTTACTAGTTCCAACGCACTTGACAATTGCACACGAAGAAATGGCACACAACAGGTTTGTGCCACTGCTAAACTGGAGCTAGTCAGGAAACGCAAAACCTGTTTCGGACAGAAGGGCACAGCCTGAAACATGTTGTGCATTATCTGACTTGCTCCAATACAGCAGTAGCTAAACCTATTGTGTGCCCTCTCTTCATTTGCAACTGTTTGATGGTCACTTCAATAGTTAGACCTAGTTATCCCTAAACCATTTTTGCCAGTTGTGACTTAGCTTCAGCTTCCTGACTGAGCTCTTCTGGATGTTGCTGCACTATATATACATGATTTTCCTTCTTCATGGTGCTGTTTATTTGTATCAGTCCATCTTGCAGCAAATCATCCCCCAAACATGATGCTTCCACCCCCATGGTGCATGACTGGAATTATGTAATCTTTGGCTTACAAACCTCACTTTTTTCATTCAAACATAATGATGGTCATTATTATCAAACAATTTGATCTTGTATTCATCCAAACATTTATTATCCCAAACATAAGAACTTTATCCCCAAGTGCCCTTGCAATCTGCTGTCTGGCTGGTGGCTTTGGAGCAGTTGCTAAGCAGCTCTAAGGTTGAATCGATTTAGGGGTACATTTTACTGTAGATACCTGTCCACCTGTTTCCTCATCTTCTTCACCTGTTTCAGAATCTTCATGAGGTCTTTGGATTCATTTTTACTTTTTTGTAAAAATGCATTACTCTCTGGGAGACATAATGCGTCCCCTTCCTGATCAGTGAGATGGCTATGTGGTCCTTTTGTGTTTATACTTGCATATTATTGTTTGTACAGATAAACCTGAACCGCTCGAATAGCCATTTGGAAATTGTTCCCAAGGATAAACCAGACTTGTGGAGGCTTATTTATTTAGATTTTCCCATTATGTAAAGCAAATAGGCAGAGATGTTAATGATATGCCTTAAAGGAGAACTGTAGTGAGAGGTATATGGAGGCTGCCATATTTATTTCCTTTTAAGCAATACCAGTTGCCTGGCTATTCAGCTAATCCTCTGCCTCTAATACTTTCAGCCATAGGCCCTGAACAAGCAAGCAGCAGATCAGGTGTTTCTGACAAATTTAGACAGATATGACAAGATTAGCTGCATGCTTGTTTCTGGTGTGATTCAGACACTTCTTTAGGCAAATAGACCATCAGGGCTGCCAGGCAACTGGTATTGCTTAAAAGGAAATAAATATGGCAGCCTCCATATCCCTCTCACTACAGTTCTCCTTTAACATTCATCCATATGATGACTCTAACTAGGCTAGTTGTCTATAGGAAGCCAGCAGGAATTGTCATATGGTCAATAAAAAATAATCTGTCTTAGAACTTTGTTGATAAGAATTACTTTTAGTTTGCACAAAGTACATATCTTAAAGGGAACCTAAACTGAGAGGGATATGGATGTTTCCTTTTACGCAATACCAGATGCCTGGCAGTCCTGCTGATCTCTTTAGCTGCAGTAGAGGCTGAATCACAGACCTGAAACAAGCATGCAGCTAATCCAGTCTGACTTCAGTCAGAGCACCTGATCTGCATGCTTGTTGAGGAGCTGTGACAGAAAGGGCTTGATTCACAAAAGAGTGCTAACTGTTAGCACGGCCGTTTTCGCGCGAATTTTCGCATTGCGCGCGATCGAGAGTTTTTGCGCTAAACGATCATGTTTTCCGTGCGCAAACGTGAATTTTCGCATGAAAACGATATAGATTTCGCGATAAAATTCGCGTTTGCACGCAAAAACATTATCGTTTTGTGCCAAAATTCGCGATCACGCGCAATGCGAAAATTCGCACGAAAACGGCCATGCTAACAGTCAGCACTCTTTTGTGAATCAAGCCCAAAGTATTACAGACACAGGATCAGCAGGAGAGTCAGGCAACTGGTATTATATTAAAAAGAAAAATCCATCTCCTTCTCAGTTTACGTTCCCTTTAATCATCACAGTAGCAACCTCCTTCATTTCCAGGCTAATACTTACAGTTCTACAATGCCTTTGTTCAAGTTTAAATATCTTGGTCCATTTTTACTCAAGACAAGTGAAGTATTTTTATTTTTCAGGAAAAAACATTTTTAAAACTATTTGAATTTTGAACACCCACTCTAGAACATCTTGGGATAGACCTAATTCCCATAAAGTGCATCCATTCATACCTCCCCAAGATGTGCCACAGCTAATCATCACCACAAACCGCTCAGTCTCTGGTAGCAGATGAGGCAGGTGCAGTAAGCTTTGTCTAATCAATGTGAACATAACGATCAAGAGATCAGGAGCCTATGTGCATGGCTCCTGATCCCTGCTGGGAGATGCCAGCTCAGCTGTCACATGGCTTTTTATGGTGATCTCACACATGTGGTATAGGGCCTATTTCCACTAGTTCTGCATCCGTTTTTCTGCATCCAGATTTCTGGATGTGGCTATTTAGGGCCTGTTTCCACTGCACGCGGATTCTGGATGCAGAAAAACTAACTAATGAATGCCTATGGGCCTGTTTCCACAAAACTCGATTTTTCTGATGCAGATTTCTGCATCATGCATCCGTTTTCCCATACAATGAAAATGTTAGTGGAAACAGGCCCATAGGCTTTCATTGGAGTCAGTTTTTCTGCATCCAGAATCTGATGCTGAAATCTCCACCATGCCATCCATAATTTTTCTGCATCAGAAAAATTGCGTTTAGTGGAAACAGGCCCATAGGCATTCATTGGTGTCAGTTTTTCTGCATCCAGAATCCACGTGTAGTAGAAACAGGCACTTAGGTTTTTAGATTTAGGCCCTTAGATTTTTGTAATGTGTTTTTTTCTGTAACGAATTTACACCCAAAATTGTATTTAGTTCACACTGCATTCAAAACTTTGTTTTTACATAATAATAGAAAAGTGTCTTCTCCAGGTGACCTTAGGCTTCTTTTCCATGAAGGCCCTTATTAAATTTACTTTTTATCCTTAGTTTTCCCCTGGTGATATTTTCACACCTTATCAATGAAATGTTTTCTAAGCCCCTAGCAAGCAAGAAAATACTTTAGAATAGTTTTGACAGTACTTTTTCACCTACTTTTTCAATTGCAGAGTGCTGAAGAGTTATTTTAACCACTTCCCGACCGCGTCACGCCGATGGGCGTGGCCGCGGCGGCAGCCCCAGGACCACCTAACGCCAATTGGCGTAGAGTCTTGGGGCTTGCATTTGCAGGTGATCACGCGCAGGCTGCACGCGCATCTCCTGCTTGGTGGGCGATCGCCGCTCGGGAGACTGTAACAGCGAAACTGCAGCTTAATTGTATTGTACAGCACTGCGACCCTGGGGGACAAGAGAGCGAATGTATCTCATAGGCTGAAGCCTATGACAGCCGATCGCCGTTATTGGCTGCCTGGGGGGTGGGAGGGACGGAGGGAAAAAAATATGTTAAAAAATACATAAATTTAATTTAAAAAAAATAACATAACTATTTATATAAAAAAAAAATCACTGCAGGGGCGATCAGACCCCACCAATAGAGAGCTCTGTTGGTGGGGACAAAAGGGGGGGAGGGAATCACTTGTGTGCTGTGTTGTGCGGTCCTGCAGCTTGGCCTTAAAGCTGCAATGGCCCATTTAACATAAAATGGCCTGGTCATTAGGGGGGTTTAACACTGATGTCCTCAAGAGGTTAAACAGAAGATAAAAAATGGTCTACTAGGACCTAAGTGCCTTAATATTAGAAAGCTCATCAGGAAAATTACCGTAACAGAATATGGGACCTTGAATTGGTTAATGAAAGTCAGAACTCATTGCCGTCTGCCTACCTTTCCCGTTCTGGTATTCCAGATAATGTTCAATTTCCCCATTTATTAAATTCCTAAAGCCCATGAAATTACAAAACTTTAAGGATAATTGAAAAAAAAATCTAAATATATTGTTAATACAAAATAAACAGACCATTTTTATGAGCCAAAGAAAGCAATGGGCATAAATTTGTGATGAACCTGTCCCTGCTTGCAATATATATTATGATTATTATGATGGATTTATAAAGTGTCAACATATTCTGTGGCACTGTACAAAGTATTATTATGTGGTTATTATGTGGGCACTTAATCGTAACCCCCTCTGGGGGGAAATAACTTTAATCTCCCTGTGGGTAACCCCCCTGGGAAACTAACCATAACCCCCCTCCGCCTCTAACCGTAACCCCCCTGTGGACACCTAACGTTAACTCCGGTGTTAAGATGTGTCCTATTTAAAGGGCACCTGCAATAATATGGGGGCTGTGGTAAAGAGAACGTAGAAAAAAACTACAGAGACACCTGGAGCCCCTATAGTGTATTATCTTTGTAAGCTGGACTACATATATAAGAGTAATACTACTCACAAGTATGGGTTGCTGATGAGGCAACCACTCAAAAAGGCATGTGGGGAAAGCTCGTCCCCACTCGGTCTTTACGATGGATGGTCGCAGCTCCTTCAGAAAAAAACTTTCTCACCACAGACATGTGGTAGAAACAACACTCCCACAGTGTGGGATGTTAAACATAGGAAATAAAAGTGGTAGGAGGCGCCCTTGATGTATAAACAGCAATTCTGCATATAGCGTTGTATGTAGAATACAATATAAATCGCCTACCTTATGAACGATCGCTTCATTCAGTAGGGGAAATAAGTAGGTTTATTGGTAAAAAGCACTTAGGACAACGCGTTTCGCGGCACAAACCGCTTCATCAGGTCAAAATACAGTGCTTTAAAAGAAAAAATCAGAAACAACAGACGCTCAGTGTACCGTACTACAATCAAAAGAACATCATAGAAAATGCTGAAGGTATATACACAATGTATGTACTAGGGACATAACTATATATTATAGACATACATTATATGTACACATATATATACACACATGTGGCACAAATATATATAACATATATCATCATATCAATATCAATAGTATATATGTTTTATATATTTGTGCCACATGTGTGTATATATATGTGTACATATAATGTATGTCTATGTTGTTTCTGATTTTTTCTTTTAAAGCACTGTATTTTGACCTGATGAAGCGGTTTGTGCTGCGAAACGCGTTGTCCTAAGTGCTTTTTACCAATAAACCTACTTATTTCCCCTACTGAATGAAGTGATCGTTCTTAAGGTAGGCGATTTATATTGTATTCTACATACAATGCTATATGCAGAATTGCTGTTTATACATCAAGGGCGCCTCCTACCACTTTTATTACCTGCAATAATAGCGGGTGCCAGGGCCACTTGCTACGCAAACTGTGGCTACAAATAGTGGGCGCTTCGAGTCTAGCACCCTTTTTAACTGCTCCTCTTCCTGTGGCTTATGATTGGCCTAATTCCAAGCTGCATACAATTTGCAATACAGTATAATGTGAACTGAAATCAATTGCATTTCATTCACCATCTGTAGCCAATATGAAGTTCCTTTTTTACTTCTTTATTTATGGACGTTTGATTCTCTGCAAGTTATATAACAGAAATATAAATATACATTATTAGAGAGCTATCTGTTTTGGAAACCATACAAATATTTAATGTCCAACAAGAATGCATATAGTACCAGAGTTACCTTCAAAGCCTGCATTAACAATGCCTTCCAAGCCCATTCTGTTCAGCTTGGGTTGCGTGCATCTCAGAGAGCAGTATCTCAGTTCTTTCAGCTTGTTCTGTAGATGAGCAAAGCTTGGTCGCAGTACAGGATCTTGCAACCAACATTTAAGGATAAGATCCCACCTACAAAAACAGTACATAGTAAATATTAAATAAAAAGTAAAGTTAAATAAATAAGGCAACCCAGCATTTAGCAAAGTAAGGGTAGTAGCTGACAACTTGATTTTTGGTTGTCGGTATAATTTTAAAAGACGGGATGGTTTTCTCAGTGGATCATTAATTACTGTTCATCTATTTCAGATTTTGTTACCAGTTTTGGTTATTATAAGACTTTTAAAATCCCATTGTCATTAAGGTTTTGCATAGCTTGTAAGTTACTGTTTGTAATCAGTTTCTGTATATCGGTAAGAGCATGCTTCCCATGACCCTGATTACCGACCATATTTGGCTATTCATCATCCACATTGAAGAGGAAGTAGTGTAATCCCAGCAATGAACAGGGAAATATGCAATATTTATTATTCCTGAAATTGGAGCCAATCATAACTCATTAGGTGAAGAGGACTGCAGGAGTTCATAGTTCCTTGCAGACAGTGGTCCCATTGCAGGATGGACAGAATGCTTATTATACCTGCAGTTATCTCACTGACTATATGCAATCTTTGGCTTAGTAATTAAATAAAGGTCATTGCATCTGTACCTATGAACAATGGTTCAGGGGATGAGAGTGTTGCCTGTACCAGTGTCCAAGTGAGTCATCTTGGCTTGTGGCATGACGGCATGTAGCAAGTGTAGAGGATGTCATCAAGCCACTCAACCACTTCAGCCCGTCGGTTGTTTTCAGCTTATGGAAAAGAACAATGTTCATATTTCAGCGCCCCTTCCATTCATTGGTCTATAACTTTATCACTACTTGTCATACCTAAAGGATCTAAGACTTGTTTTTTGTGGGGTACAAATTATGCTTTTGGACGACACGGGCGCAGACGTGACTATAACATCCGCGCGGCTTAAGTAGTTAAATGCTCATAAATATCCCAATATTTTTTGAGGATGGAGATGTATTATAGTACAGCAATTGCTTTCCATTTGGGTAGACTACATAGACAATATTCATGTTTCTTATCTCTAGTTTCAAACTTTTTATTGAGAAATAGTATAATTAAAAAATAGGATTCACTTAACGTATTTCATGCAGGGGAAGTGCAATAACGAATAACAAAGCACCTTAATGATAAACATGAAATAAAATAGAACAAAAGGAAGAATAATAAAGAAAATACAAAAAAATTGATTGCTGTGATTGGCTGGCGGGGGGAGGGAAGGAAATTAAAATAATAAAAAAAGGGTAAATGTATTAAAAAAAAATAAACAAACATCCCAGCAGTGATCACAGCCCACCAACAGAAACCTCTGTTAGTGGGCAGAAAAGGGGGGGAATCAATTGTGTGCTGAGTTGTACGGCCCTGCAGCGAGGTCTTAAATCTGCAGTGGCCTAAATTGTAAAAAATAGCCTGGTCACTAGGGGGATGTAAGCCGATGGTCCTCAAGTGGTTAAAGCTCAAGCAGGCTGAGATGAGAAGATAGGAAATGTAGTTGTAGAAACAATTTAATTCAAAGAGAACTACTAAGTATAAAGCAGAGATCGAAAACCCATATTTTTATTGCCAGATTTTCGTAAAGGCATCTAAAGTGCTGTTGACTATGCTGAGAAGTCTTAGGGCTGACAAGGCTTTCTGCATGTATAAGGTAACTCATGTTTCATGAAAAGTGAAATGTTTTAATGAAAAGTTGAAAAAATTGTGTAGAAAAATCGATGTTTTTGAACTGTGGCTGTGGAAAAAACTACTGAGAGCTCCCTAGACTGCAAGAAGATCTAACCAGTCAGTACTTAAAGAAATAAGTGTTCACTAGAAGGGCTGATACTATTATTAAAACTGAAATGCATTGGTCACATAAGGAGAAGACTAGATTCTTTAGAGAAATTATGGATGCTTGGAAAAACTGAGGGCAAAAGAAGATGAGGACGACAGAGGCTAAGTTCAATAAAGCAGCATATGTGAAGCTATGAACATGCCTATGCAAAAGCTGATAGAAACAGTGATTGACATAAACATCTGGCACACAGAAGTACACATGGTCACAAAGGGTCGGAGTCAACTGAGGAGAAGGAGAGTTTAATGAAAAAAATATTTTATTTTTTAGAAATGTGAGAAAAAATGGGTGAAATAATAAAACATATTTAAAAGACAGTGAGAGACACGTGGTATTTTTTTTCCTTAATTGGATTGTGCTATTTTTCTTAGTTATATAAAGATTACATTAGTCTGTCAGTGCCGATTGTTTATACACAATATCTTATGAGCCAGGTCTTTTCCTCTACTAACCCAAAAGCACATCAAATATAAAAAAAAAAAAAAAATAAGCAGTCTTGTGACTCCATATGTGAGCATTTGTAACTCCAAATTACAATTATGGGACATTCATGTAAACATTAATATAATTTATCTGATATGTATCCCTAATTTTTTTTTAATGGGCACCATGGTAGCATGGTGAATATTACTCCCCCTTGCAGGTCTAGGGTCCCTGGTTCAAAATTGGGTTAAAACACTATCTGTATGGAGTGTTCCCTATTTTGTGCAGCTTGTGTAGATGGCAGGCCAACTGCAGGGGAAATAAAACATGCAGAAATCAGATGAGGGAAAGACGTAACAGTGGAAATATACTGCTAAGTATCACCGTTACTCCAAAATGTAGATAATGTTACATTATTTTAAGAGGAACGGCATTTTTTTTTTTTTTTTTTTTACATTGTTCATGTATAAATTATTTAGTGAGTGTTTGTCCAGTCTAAAATCTTTCGTCACCCTTTCCTTACCCTGATTTACATTCTGAAATGTATCAAAGGTGGCAACATCTTTAGTCCTGTCAGGTGACAAAATATACCTGGTCAACCAAAATGCTCTGGGGGGAGAATTCCACATAGCGAATATGCCTAAGCTAAACATCACTGGGAGGGAGGGGCTACATTCAATATATAGCAATAAAGTATATATAGAAAGTGTTTCTAATGCTGAATCCAGGAAGATTACAATACTAGTGGGTGTCCTGAATAATTTACTGCATTATACTGTATGTCACTAAAGTGCCTCTTTAATGTATGCATTAGTTAAAGGGTCACATTAAACATGTTCTTAATTATTTTGATATGAATGTAAACTAACAGTGAATTTATGTTGTAAAAAAAACATACTTTTAAAAGGGCTTCAATGTAAAAAATGTTAATAATTTATTGGGCTGACCTCCCTCCTTGGATGTGTGTTGCTTGCTGCAAAGAAATAAGATGAAGCTAGCAGATCTCCAAAATGAACACACAAAGATGGTCCATTACCCTTCAGCCACATCCAATAATAGGACATATACATCACTGCATTTAAAGAGCACAAGTGATGATAAGAAGTCTTGTAGCTGATATAAAACTGACTTTGATGAAGAGATGGAAGAAGAATATGTTTAGGAAGCTGTCAGTGAGTGTGGTATTCTTAAATGTTCAGGAGCTATGTGACACTATGTTTAGTGACAAGGTCACAGTAAAGTTGGATGGATTTGGTATGCATGTGAAATGTGAGACCGACAGTTGATCTGTTAATGGGAAAAATAGCCTTAAAGAAGAAATTGGCAAAAGGAATACAGATACACAAAGTCAAAAATATAATTAGAGCAGAAGTAACACAACTATGTTTACAAAGGTTGCAGATATAAAAGTCTTAAAGAGAACCCGAGGTGTGTTTAAAGAATGTTATCTGCATACAGAAGCTGGATCTGCCTATACATCCCAGCCTCTGTTGCTATCCCAAACCCCACTAAGGTCCCCCTGCACTCTGCAATCCCTCATAAATCACAGCCGTGCTGTGAGGCTGTGTTTACATCTGTAGTGTCAGTCTCGGCTGCTCCCCCGCCTCCTGCATAGCTCCGGTCCCTGCCCCTGTCCCTTCCCTCCAATCAGCAGGGAGGGAAGGGATGCAGGCGGGGACTGGAGTTCTGCAGGAGGCGGGGAGAGCAGCAGACTGACACTATAGAGATAAACACAGCCAGCTCTGACAAGCTGTTTGTCAGCAGCGTGGCTGTGATTTATGAGGGATTGCAGAGTGCAGGGGGACCTTAGGGGGGTTTAGGATAGCAACAGAGGCTGGGCTGTATAGGCAGATCCAGCCTCTGTATGCAGATAATATTCTTCAAACCCACCTCGGGTTCTCTTTAATCATTAAATACATTTGAAATTGCTAACAAGCAAAGCAGGAGTTGCATGTATCCAGATATTATAACAATGCAAAGTACACTAGTGGACAGAAATTTCCAGCAGCCAATCAGAATTCACATTTCAGCAGTCTGGAGTAAGGAGTCTGATAAGCTGATTTCTCTTTGGCCATTACTGAATAGAGTTGCTTTTTGCACCACTTTATAAAGTATTTTTGTTATGTTTCAGTTGCCGGGGGGAGGGGCTTTGGAAATGATCATATAAGTAGCAGGCTTATATAAACCCTGGCATTAGCAAAGATTGAACAACTAAATTGGTGCTTACACACTTTTAAATGGTCCTTGTATAAATAGATTCTGTTTGAGCATCTCGCATAATTACATTCCTGCAAGCATGTTTGGCATTAAGATAATGTGGACACTCAGAGGTGACAAAATTATCACCATTTAAAGTTATGTTAGTAGTAAAATTTAAGAGACAGTGTGCATATACACATGCCTGCATTTCTGAAATGTGGAATTCAGCATTACCCATGTGTTCCAGGCTGTGATAACTGGCAAGACATCAAGACATCACTAGTCTTATTAAAATGTATAAATAAGCATTTGAATATATAAAGAGAACACACTTTATTTGGCTAAAACAAGAGCAAAACAAATATAAGGGATAATCACGTAGGGAAGGGATAATCACGTAGGGATGGTCGGAATGCCAAATTCTGGATTTGATGAAATTCTGTCATTTTGCAGAAATTTTCAAATGAATTCCAAATTTTGCTAAATTATGGTTAGTGCGAGTTTCTGAAAATATATTCACACTAGGTTATAATTTCACTTAGGATTTTCTCATTTTCAAATAAAATGTTCTCATTCATGTCCCATGCTCAGAAGATATTTTTTACTATTTATGCAAAAAAATGTTCACACATTAGTGAACCGTTAACGTGTTGGATTACCATGAATTCTGAATTATGACTTTAACCACTTAAGCCTATTTGGACAAATATGGTCGTCCAGATAGACTGTGCTGCTGTAGCTGAATGAGGTGCACAATCGCGTGCGCTTCCCGCCACCTGCCGTTAGCCCCCGATCAATGAATGAGAATATACTTCCCATTCATCGATCTAAGTCCCCCCGAGAAAAAATGACGGTTTCTTATCAGAGGCCGTGGTCTTTCTGCTTAAATAAAGTTCCCCATCCTCATTCTAGTTCCTGGAAGCGTGATCGTTCACTTCCAGGACTTTTTGACTGTAAAAGTAAAACTACACCCACATACATTTTTTAATAAATAAATACATTATTTTACATTCAGAGAAGGCCACTGCTATCTAAGAGACAGGCTTCTTAATCAGAACAAAAGAGTCTGTACACCCATCTACCAACAATATCGCCTAGTGGTCAAACAGAACAGAAAACTCATATACCGTGTATAAGCTGACTCGTATATAAGCCGACCCCACAACATTTACCTCAGGATTCAGGGGAAAATTATTGACTCATGTATAAGCTGAGGGTAGGAAATGCAGCGACTCCTGACAACATGGGGGTGGTTGTTGCATTGTATATGGAGGTTATTACAGAGTTCCCCTCTGTATGGAACAGATGCAGGAGTCAGCACCATTTAACCTGTAACCACTAATAAATGTACCAGTAATCATATAAAGCTTTGTACCATGTGTCTGCACTCTGCACACAGCATTCTGTCCACATCACACTATTAACAGGCAGAGCTAACACGCTGTTGTCTACGTTACATTGAGGAGCGTACAGACACAAGAGTTGTCCTTATTTACATTGCCCGTGTGCTGAGCGGGGATTGCGGGCTATTTGATCCTTTCAAGTAATTGACAAATGTCAGGATACCCCATATACAACAGTGTTCCGTGCACATAATCTCACGCTTCCTGTGCATAGCAGGAAGCGCGATATTAGGTGTACGGAAGAGTGGAGCTGTGATTCTGACCATCCATCTCTCCTGTTCTGCTCTCTCCTGGGCATCTGATTGTGCCTGCCATGCGCAAACCAGGAGATCCTAATGCAGATCAGCTGTTGTGCTCGGCACTCCCCTCTGTCCATCCACAGTACAGGCACCCACTGGTCAGCTCCAATGCACAGCCCGCAGCACCGGCGGTCACCCAATCAGCTTTCCTGCTCCTCTGATCAGCTAGGAAGCATGCTGAAGCACACTCCGCATCACCGCTACACTCCGATCGTCTCCGCAGGTCAGTCTGCATACCCCCCATTACTGACACAGGTAGGTGACTCGCATATAGGCCGAGGGGGTGACTTTTCAGCACATTTTTTTGTGCTGAAAAATTCTGTCTATACATGAGTATATATGGTAATCAAAGAAAGGACAACTTCTCATATAGTCAAAGTTACCAACTGCTGGCCTTGAAGAATTTAAGGTTTAGATTGTTTCAGAAAATATGTAATCTATGGTTGTCCCATAAAGTAGTAAGAATCTGTTACAGTGCACTGTTTACTTAGAATTTCACCAGATTCACTCAAAGCAAACTAATGTGACCATGAATCATCAATGAAGGAAGCTTTCTGGAAGGTACCTAATGAAATGGTGTCCTGTGCACCCCTGGTCACAGCTGGATATTCTGTCTAGTATTCTAGATAACATGATCTTTACTTTTAATGAGGGCTTTATATAGCAGACCCAGAATGGCTTCTTAGCAAATTTGTTCCAACCTTCAAACTGTGTAACAAGCATATCATCAATGTAGAATCTTTGGTTGCCAACATTAGATCTGTTCTCTGCATTAAAAAAAATGTGATTATGTCAGCTAGAGACACACAGAATGTTTTGGTTCAGCCAAGAGACGGTTCGTGTTTTGTGCATTACAGTGCAGATGCATGGCAGTCATTTGATGATTTTATGATTGATTGAAAAGCAGTGCATCCACTATCTGGTAAACAGAAGTCTGTGCTGCAGCGGAAATTTGAGAAAAGTCAAAGGATGGACATATTGGCCTTGATTCACTAAGCTTTGCTGCTAAAGTAGTGCAACTTAAAGGAGTCATCAGGGGAAATATGCTAAATGAAGTGGTACTTACCGGGGGCTTCCTCCAGCTCCAAGCTCCCAGGACGTCCCTCGCCGCAGCTCTGCCCGCAGCCGTTCACCGCAGGTCTGTCCCAGTCCCCGGCAATGACGTCAGAGCGACCTCCAGGTCGCTCTGTACTGTGCCTGTGCGAGTGGCGCTGTCAATCACCGCCACGTGGGCCGGAGCGGACTGTGCAGGCTGCGGGCAGAGCTGCGGCGAGGGACGTCCTGGGAGCTTGGAGCTGGAAGAAGCCCCCGGTAAGTACCACTTTTTTTTAGCATCCCCTGATGACTACTTTAAAGAGAAACTCTGACCAAGAATTGAACTTTATCCCAATCAGTAGCTGATACCCCCTTTTACATGAGAAATATATTCCTTTTCACAAACAGACCATCAGAGGGCGCTGTATGGCTGATATTGTGGTGAAACCCCTCCCACAAAGAAATTCTGAGTACGTACTCTTGGCAGTTTCCTGTCTGAGAACCCTGTTGCATTGGGGGAAATAACTGTTTACAGCTGTTTCCAACTGCCAAAACAGCAAGCAGCAGCTTCATCACTTGCCAGCAGTAAAAATGTCACCATGTGATAAATGTCAGAATATAAATCAGGGATTTCAAATATTTTACAATGGGCAAACACTGAATCATTTATACATAATTATTGTACAAATGAAGCACTTTTTTTATTACATTATTTTCACTGGAGTTCCTCTTTAAATTGAGCAGCACAAGTTAAAAATCCTGTGCGCACACTACGCATAGTAGTGCTGCTGATAACGTACGCTGAACCCTTTGAAAGTACTGCTGCTCCTTTAATCCCACCCTGAGCCCCGTCGGGTCCAGTGTCTTTGTAGGACGTGATCCCAGCACTTTGATTGGTCCCATAGGCTGCCTGTCACATGAGCTCAGAATATTGATACTAACCGCTAATGTTATGTGCCTGAAGGAAGATCTTGAAATGTTTTTATTTAATAGAAACTGAGCCCATAGCCTGCTTTATATATACACAATATATAAGATATGTATGGTAAGAATCATTGCATTGTACAGAAGAAACAGGCAGACATCATGGAATTAAATGAAACTAGTCCACTAATGAGGCTCCTAATCAGTTTTGCAATTGGGTGTGGTGAGGATGGACAGCTAAGCTGCAACTGCAAGCATGTTTAGAGAACAAGGAAAGAATAACAATAGAACAAAAGAAGAAGAAAGAAGTAGACAGAAGGATTGGCATGGCATAAAGATGACCCTCACCTCCACTGCAGTGCTGGGGGGGGGGGGGGGGAAGCCGTAGCTGGGAGGGGGCCCAGGAGGCAATCCTATGCAGAGCATTCAGTGTAGCAGAAGCATATACATTAGCTGCTCCCGACACATGCATCTCCTCCACTCACTTCCTGGTTAGTTTTCAAGTGCCGTGCCCTGCGTTCAGCCAGTTGATCACCATGTTGGACTGAAGCCTGAAAGATGGCTCAACCTACTACTGCTGAAACTCGGGGTCCTGGTAAATACAGCTATTGCTTTTTTATTTCTAATTTTAGCTACGGCAATCGTGGGCACCCAAATTAGCCACTGAGAGCTGCTATAGACGTAATTCTCACTACGGCCTATGGTGGTGCCTAAAATATTGGCGTAGCATTGCGCCGAAATTAGCTGATCCATCCCTAATGCACATGACATGCAGGAATGGGAGTTGCATAGAGAAGGGTGAGAAGGACATGTCACTAATGTATGATGCTCCACTGCTGTGCTCTGCTATATCATTGGGGGGGCGAGGAGATATAGGCATTTGCAGGGGCCTCGGCTAGAGGTTCCATGTTGTGGGGGGAAAGGGCAGGGATTTGCAGGGACTTGGTGGCTCTGTTTTGTTTAGGGGCATGCAAAGTTCTAGGAATGCCCCTGACTGTACAGCTCCAGGGGTGGTGCCTGTTGCACTCGAATGCAAGTGTGTGCCATGCTGTCTAAAATCGTACATGTAGCATTTATCCACTGTGGTAATGCAACAGACAGATACAAAACTAGACACTCGTCGTAAAGTCCATTTTGAGACATAAGGGTACATGAGCAACGATAGACTCTATACGATTTTTGAGGTCATGAGACCCATAAGATATAGCGTAAACTGTTGGGTAGGTGTATCCTATAAAAACCCTTATTTTATTTATTTAGGAATACTTACAGTGGCTTGCAAAAGTATTCGGCCCCCTTGAAGTTTTCCACATTTTGTCACATTACTGCCACAAACATGAATCAATTTTATTGGAATGCCACATGAAAGATCAATACAAAGTGGTGTACACGTGAGGAATGGAATGAAAATCATACATGATTCCAAAGATTTTTTACAAATCAATAACTGCAAAGTGGGGTGTGCATAATTATTCAGCCCCCTGAGTCAATACTTTGTAAAACCACCTTTTGCTGCAATTACAGCTGCCAGTCTTTTAGGGTATGTCTCTACCAGCTTTGCACATCTAGAGAATGAAATCCTTGCCCATTCTTCTTTGCAACACAGCTCCAGCTCAGTCAGATTAGATGGACAGCGTTTGTGAACAGCAGTTTTCAGATCTTGCCACAGATTCTCGATTGGATTTAAATCTGGACTTTGACTGGGCCATTCTAACACATGGATATGTTTTGTTTTAAACCATTCCATTGTTGCCCTGGCTTTATGTTTAGGGTTGTTGTCCTGCTGGAAGGTGAACCTCCGCCCCAGTCTCAAGTCTTTTGCATACTCCAAGAGGTTTTCTTCCAAGATTGCCCTGTATTTGGCTCCATCCATCTTCCCATCAACTCTGACCAGCTTCCCTGTCCCTGCTGAAGAGAAGCACCCCCAGAGCAAGATGCTGCCACCACCATATGTAACAGTGGGGATGGTGTATTCTGAGTGATGTGCAAAGTTAGTTTTCCGCCACACATAGCGTTTTGCATTTTGGCCAAAAAGTTCCATTTTGGTCTCATCTGACCAGAGCACCTTCTTCCACATGTTTGCTGTGTCCCCCACATGGCTTGTGGCAAACTGCAAACGGGACTTCTTATGCTTTTCTGTTAACAATGGCTTTCTTCTTGCCACTCTTCCATAAAGGCTAACTTTGTGCAGTGCACGACTAATAGTTATCCTATGGACAGATTCCCCCACCTGAGCTGTAGATATCTGCAGCTCGTCCAGAGTCACCATGGGTCTCTTTACTGCATTTCTGATCAGCGCTCTCCTTGTTCGGCCTGTGAGTTTAGGTGGATGGCCTTGTCTTGGTACGTTTACAGTTGTGCCATACTCCTTCCATTTCTGAATGATCGCTTGAACAGTGCTCTGTGGGATGTTCAAGGCTTTGGAAATCTTTTTGTAGCCTAAGCCTGCTTTAAATTTCTCAATAAACTGATCCCTGACTTGTCTTGTGTGTTCTTTGGACTTCACAGTGTTGTTGCTCCCAATATTCTCTTAGGCCTCGTTCACATCATTAGCGCAGATGTCTGTGCGATTGGAACGCAACGCGTCTGATCGCACACCATCTGCGCTCCTATGCGCTGCGCTGCAGATCCCATTCATTACAATGAATGGGATCTGCGCTGCGATTCCCAAAAATGCGTGCAGCACGCGATAGCGCAATCGCGCTGCCACGCAGCGCATATGATGGGAATGGTAGAAGGGCTGTCTATGCCCTTCTACCGTTCTTGCGTGTCGCACACTATACGCGCTGCCAAAATGCGCACGGCAGCGCGTATAGTCTGAACGAGGCCTAAGACAACCTCTGAGGCCCTCACAGAGCAGCTGTATTTGTACTGACATTAGATTACACACAGGTGCACTCTATTTAGTCATTAGCACTCATCAGGCAATGTCTATGGGCAACTGACTGCACTCAGACCAAAGGGGGCTGAATAATTACGCACACACCACTTTGCAGTTATTGATTTGTAAAAAATGTTTGGAATCATGTATGATTTTCATTCCACTTCTCACGTGTACACCACTTTGTATTGGTCTTTCATGTGGAATTCCAATAAAATTGATTCATGTTTGTGGCAGTAATGCGACAAAATGTGGAAAACTTCAAGGGCGCCGAATACTTTTGCAAGCCACTGTATTTGTTTGGTTGCCTTAGTTTAAGTCTTGTTCATTTTTTTTGTCTGCCTCCCCTCTAGGCACTTAATTGTATTACTTTACATCTAAAGAGGAATTTGCAATCTGCTCTCGCACGCATTTTCTTTATCCTAGGTATCCTATCTGTAATTGCAGAGATCTTTCTTGTGGTATACAACTGATTCCAGAGTTTGGAGTCTTTGTGTACTGTAGGAGGGACCTGTTGCATCCCCCTCACCCAAGACACCCTGTGGGGTGTCTCTATGTTACAGTATAGTCATAAAGGGGTCTTAACCCCCTTACACTGTTTAAACATAAGCCACGTAGTGGTATTATTTGTGATCCCCATATCTTCACTCTCCCACATTAAGGTATATGTATACAGGATTCAAACAATCTTCGATTTAGTAGATCCTGATGTTTCACCGTAATTTAGGACTGTCTTTTCTAAAACAGACTCCTGATACTATAGTTAACCAGTTCACCCCCAAGGGTTTTTACTCTAACGGACTAGAGCAATTTTCACTTGTCAGTGCTCCTCCCTTTTATTCCCTAATAACTTTATTACTACTTATCACAAGAAAATGATCTATACCTCGTTTTTTTCACCACCAAATAGGCTTTCTGTGGGTAGTACATTTTGCTAAGAATTTTTTTATTATAAATGCATTTTAATGGGAAAAAAACAAAAAAAATGAAAAAAAAATCATTATTTCTCAGTTTTCAGCCATTATACTTTTAAAATTAAACATTCTCCTATGGATAAAACAAACATATTTTATTTGCCCAGTTGTCCCAATTATTAAACCGTTTAAATTATGTCCCTATCACAATGTATGGCGACAATATATTATTTTGAAATCTAGGTGTTATTTTTCTGTTCTGATTTTTTTTTCTTCTGGCCATAATTACAAGCCCCTATATAAAAAATTAAAAATTAATTTTCCCCCATAAAATATAGATTAAAAAAGGCAACTATTTATTTATTTATTTGAAGCTGATTTTGTTTACAAGTGTTTTCTTTTTTTGGGGGGGGGGGGGAGGGTTGGAAGTGTAATTTCATCAATGTTATTAATAGTGTGTATGTACTTGTATATGTATGTACTTTGTATCTGTAATATACTTTTTGGCCACAAGATGGCGCTAGTGAACACTCTCCCGTATAGGAATTGATCACTTTTTTTTTTCACTTTAGTAAATGATTACAGTTTCCTGTGTTTGTGAATGGAGGTGGCCGCTGTTCGTGGTCGCGTCCATTCACTCCAGGCAGTGCGATTGGGTAGAGGACCGCTCAGTCACCCAGCACGGGAACCCGGCGGAAACGGCGGCGGTAGCGGCGCGAACACGTGCGGAGCGGCGGTGGGAATGCGCGACGTATTAAAACGTCATGTTGCCATTAACAGGCAAAAGCATGACGTTTTAATACGTTAGTTTGCCGGTAAATGGTTAAAGATACTGATCATTATGATCATTAAAGACAGAGCATGGGTTTCCTTTATGTCCTTTAATACGCATGGTCTGAACTCACCGTATAAAAGGAAATGGGTGTTTTTGAAGCTCATAAAAATAAGTGTGATGTATTATTTTTACAAGAAACACATTTCCAGAAAGGTAAAACCCTGAGGTTTTTTGACAAAAGGTATCCTACCATTTATAATTCTTCAACAGCTGAGGGTAAAATAAAGGGCGTTTCTATTGTCTTGTCAATAAGGGTAAAGTGGGAACTTAGGGACAGTATAATAGACACAGATGGCAGATTTGTCTTTGTGAAGGGCTTATTAAATGATCAACCAGTTACCTTAGCTGCAATATATGCCCCCAATTCAGGACAGGCTCCTTTTATGGCTGATATAACTGACTGCTTGCTGACATTCTCTCAAGGCATGCAAATCAAATCAAATCAAAGATAGCTTTATTGGCATGACCAAGATTCATTACAGGTATTGCCAAAGCAAGGGGAAATAGGGGACATGGGAGGGGGTGGAGTAGGGGGGACAATGTCTAAGCAGTCTGTGGACATTTTTAGGTTTACAGTTCCGTTATGCTTGTTCTAGGTGGTGATTTGAATGTTACCCTGAATCCTGCGCTAGACACTTGTGATGGGCGTTCTTCCACACGATATAAAGTATTGAACAGAATTAAACACAACTTGTCCTTGCTTAAATTCATAGATCCGTGGAGAATGAGCCACCCCTCGGAGCAAGATTTTACGTACTGGTCTGCTCTACATAATAAAGCAACAAGAATAGATTAATTTTTCATTTCTCAGCAGGATCTTCCTATATTTTTGGAGGCAAAAATTGAACTTAGAACCAGATCAGAGCTTGCTCCCATTATTCTGACCTTAGCACTGGGGGCTAAACAAGACAAAGAGTTTATTTGGAGATTCCCTGTACAGTTACTCACTGAGGAAAGTATTCAAGCCAAGCTTAAAACTGGGCTAGAGGTATTTTTTAACAGGATGTTTGCCCATTGTAAAATATTTCCCAAGCTGGACTTTCTTAAATTCATCACAGGTGGCAACATATTTACTGCTGGCAAGGCGCGTCACTGTGAAATGTTTATTTGTTGTTTGTTCCAAAGTGATTAGAAACAACACCAGGGCCCTTATGCAATTCACTCTTTCACCTGAGTTTTCTCCTAGGAGATAATTTTTAATCTTTGATTTAAAATAACTTTTCAGCACTTTACAATTGAAAACATTCCAAAAGTAGGTGGGATTTGGGAAAGTACTCTCAAACTTATTCAGAAATCAGAAATCTTTTATTTCGCCAAGCACGACTGGGTCGTGCCCGGAATTGGGCTTGGCACTTACAGGGTACTGATACACGGTACACAGTAGTTACAGATAGAGGACATGCAGTAGTAACAGAACATTATACAGAAAAAACAGAGCATTAAAGAACATGTATGCAGAGGGAGACAATGGCATAAGTTACAATACAAAAAAAACAACCAAAAAAAGTACAGTGTATTTTCTTGATTCCTAGAAGCTTAAATAGCATTTTATTGACAAGGTGTAAAAATATCAACATGGAGAAACTTAAGGAGGAAAAGTGAATTGCATATGGCCCCATGGCCCATATGTAATTTCCTTTTTCACCTGAATTTTCTACTAGGAGATAATTTTTCATCTTCTTTTAAAAATAACTTTTCAGCATTTTATAATTGAAAAGGTACCTAAAGTAGGTGAAAAACTACAATCAAAATTATTTTGAGTATTTTCTTGCTTGCTGGTAGCTTAAAGGCATTTTATTAGCAAGGTGTGGAAATATCAACAAGGAGAAAACTTGGGAGAAAAAGTGAAATTGCATATGGGCCCTGGTCTCCCAGATTGCACTGGCTGCATAACTATATAGCCTTCACTAAACATAACTTGGAGGGCAGGGTTACATACCAATATACAGCAATATATAGATATAGGAAAGATTTCTAATGCTGAAACCAGGATAATTAACCTTAAGTGGGTATTCTGAATAATTTACTACATTCTATTATATGCCATTAAAACTGTGCCTCTAACTTTTCTCCTGAATTTTCTCATAGGAGGTGTTTTCTCATCTTATCTACTCAGTACTTAGTAAGACAAAAAGTACTAAATAAAGTAATTAAGAAAAGTAATATGAAAAGAAAAATGGGACAACCTATTAGACTACTTTTTTGCTTGCTTGAGGCTAAAACGGTATTTGATTGATAAGATGTGAAAATATCTCTTGTGATACAACTAAGGTAAAAAGTTAATTGACTTTTACAAAATTATCAAATAAAAAATATGTTTTATGATTTTAGTAAAAAAAAGAAAGAAAGAAATACCGTGGGTTTTTTTCTTTTGGGTTCTACACTGGTTCTCCTCTGCTGCTCATCAGTATATACTTAAAGAGAGTCTTAAGCGAGAATAGATCTCGCTTCAGACCTCATATATAGCAGGGGCTTAACAGGGGTTCCCGTCCCCCCAACTCCCCTCTGTAATGTGGGGGAGCGCTTCCGCATTGGGGCAGGGCTAACCGCCGCAGCCCTGCCCCACGTGCGTCTGTCAGCGCGTATCTCCGCCTCTCCCCTGCCCCTCTCAGTCTTCCTTCACTGAGAGGGGCGGGGGAGAGGCGGCGATGCGCGTCTGATAGACGCGACTGGAGGCAGGGCTGCAGCCGTTAGCCCTGCCTCCAGGAAGACAAATCCTACGACCAACTTTCCGACCAACTTTTGCGGGAGGTGGGTTGGGGGTGAAGGGACCCTCGTGCAGCCGCGGGATAGCGGCGTTTTAGCAGGGGCACACGTGCCCCTGCTATATATGAGAGCTGAAGCGAGATTTTGTCTCGCTTCAGTGTCTCTTTAAAGTGGATTCGAGATGAAAAAATAATCATAACAAGAAACTTGTCTGTATATCTTATCTAAAGTTTAGATAGTTTACACAGCATATCTAGCTGCAAACAGCTTCAACATTTTATGATTATTTATTCCTGTGATACAATGAGGGCAGCCATGTTCTGTTTGTCACATTGTCACAGGCTGAGGGCAGGGAGATGCTATCAGCTTGCCTGTGTGTAAATTCAGTCCCCTCTCCTCCTCCCTCCTCCCCTCTGCTTCTGAAATCTCTGGCTAGTAACCTCCTCCTTCTCCTGCCCAGACTGAGCTCCCATAAGCCCTTGCTACAGTGCCAAGGCACTCTGAAAAAGCTGTGGGTGAGGCTTATTTAGTTTATAGGGAATTAGAGATTAAAACAAAACAAAAAAAAGTATTTGGCTTGAGGAATGCCCTATAAAATATATGAATGAAACACAATTATGCAATGAGTAAAAGTTTATCTCAGATCCACTTCAAGAAGAACCTGTACTGCATATAGAGCATATAGAGCAAAAGAGCACAGGTAACATCGAGTACACGTTTCAGAAGAAAGTAAAATTTTAGAATTTGTAAATAAAATGTATCTTCTGATTAGGTAAAAGTGAAAATGTCGCTGTTCAATTCGCCCACAAATGCTACATCTATTATTGATGGTGATATTTGTCTTATATGACAATAAAGGACCTTTTATTATAGTTAGCATTGGTTTGAATTTTAACAGTGAAAGACAAACCAAATGACTACATGTTATATTTCTTTATGTATACCTGGTGCCCTCTACTGGTAATAAGAGAGAAACTAGCAATTCAAAATATACAGTGAGAGAAACTTAGAAATCTTTAAAACCATTCCGTAGTTCTTCAGTACTTGAGTGAAGGTATATCATGCCATGAGGACTTTATAATTTTGTAATATTTACCTAATTACATTCAGCTGCTAATACATTTTTAAGTGCTGTTCCCAAATAAGCATGAATATGAGTATTACCAAAGAAGTGTGTATTTGGGTGCATTTAACTACTGCTAAATCAGTTTCATTTACACTGCTAAACATCTAAATTTAATTATTAATATATTTTCATTTACACTGCTAAACATCTAAATTTGATTATTGATATGGATGCTTTTATTTGGTCTGTTTTTTTGTTTTGTTTTGTTTTTGAGTGAGGAACAATATTTTATCTTCTGTTTTAAGACATATATTTAGGAAAAAAAACAATTTTACTTATTTATTTTTATAATGTGTTACTTTAAAATTACCACTAATTTCTCTTACATGCTCCCTTTCTGCTTTTAAATTTAGCAAAAGTGATACATGTACAGTGACAAGGCTGCATTACACACTCACATGATAAACTTGTCACGTGATGGGGGCTGCCAATTAAAGTGGTATGAAATGCGATGGTCTAAAAGCATTAAACGCGGCATAAAACGAAAGGAAAAAAGATATAAATGGTTTCCAAGCTGCATGAAGGGTTAATACTAGTGCTGGGCGTAATGGAAAAAACTACGCTTACGGATCATTACGCGTAATTTTACGCTATTACGCATTACGGAATTACGCTTACGGCGTAGACATTTATCTACGGTTCATGTCTGTAATTACGCATGGCCCTTAAGCAAATACGCGTAAGAATACCGTAATGCAGGTTGTTACGTTATTGCCTTACGCATATTTTCCTACTAGCAATTAATGCATAAGGCAATGCTCCCAAGCGGAAAAGTTGACGCATGGATCAATGTTAGGTAGCCGCCGACTTTAAGGGTTAATAGCAAAGCCCCCTTAATTGCTGAGAGCCTCAGATTTGGAGAATATATTAAGGAGATCAGAAGGAATAAGAGGAAAACATTTTTTTTCAAAAAGACCTTATAGTTTTTGAGAAAATCGATTTTAAAGTTTCAAAGGAAAAATATATACATTTAAAAACCCGCCGACTTTAACGGTTAATAGCAAAGCCTGCTTAAAATATAGGAACACCAAATTCCCAGGGTATATTAAGGGGATCAGTGGGAATAAGAGGAAAAACATTTTTTTTCAAAAAGACCTTATAGTTTTTGAGAAAATCGATTTTTAAGTTTCAAGGGCAAAAATGTCTTTTAAATGCGGAAAATGTCAGTTTTTTTTGCACAGGTAACAATAGTGTATTATTTTTATAGATTCCCCCAAGTGGGAAGAGTTTTACTTACTTCGTTCTGAGTGTGGGAAATATAAAAAAAAACGACGTGGGGTCCCCCCTCCCAGATCTCTTTAACCCCTTGTCCCCCATGCAGGCTGGGATAGCCAGAATGCAGAGCACCGGCCGCGTGGGGCTCCGCACCCTGACTATACCAGCCCGCATGGTCCATGGATTGGGGGGTCTTAGAAGGGGAGGGGCAGCCAAGCTTTCCCCTCCCCCTCCGAGCCCTTGTCCAATCCAAGGACAAGGGGCTCTTCTCCACCTCCGATGAGCGGTGGAGGTGGAGGCCGCGATTTCCTGGGGGGGGGTTCATGGTGGCATCTGGGAGTCCCCTTTAAAAAGGGGTCCCCCAGATGCCCACCCCCCCTCCCAGGAGAAATGAGTATAGGGGTACTTGTACCTCTTACCCATTTCCTTTAAGAGTTAAAAGTAAATAAACACACAAACACTTAGAAAAAGTATTTTAATTGAACAAAAAACATAACCACGAAAAAAGTCCTTTAATATTCTTAATTAACCATTAATACTTACCTGTCCCCTTAAATAAATGATCCCTCGCAATAGCCTCAGAAATGTTCTATCAGTTACAATGTAACAAAGTTATTACAATGTAACAACTTTGTTACATTGTAACTACGCCGCACCCGACGTCACTCGCCGCTCAGCCACCGCATACACTTACGCGTCCTTGCAGGACGCTAAGTCCCCGCCGGCTCCCGCTGTCCACCCCGCCCACATCTGTCACCCACATGTGGGTGACATGTGGGTGACATGTGGGAGAGGCGGGGAGGGCAGCGGGAGCCGGCGGGGACTTAGCATCCTGCACGGACCCGACAGAGCTCTGAGCTATATAGCTCAGAGCTCTCTAAGCATCTTTGAATTTAGGCTCCAAGGAGCACCATTGGTCCTTAGCAGACCAATGGGGTTCCTTCTGATTTGAATACTTTTTCTAAATGTTTGTGTGTTTATTTACTTTTAACTCTTAAAGGAAATGGGTAAGAGGTACAAGTACCCCTATACTCATTTCTCCTGGGAGGGGGGGTGGGCATCTGGGGGACCCCTTGTTAAAGGGGACTCCCAGATGCCACCATGTACCCCCCCCCCCTCCCCCAGGAAATCGCGGCCTCCACCTCCACCGCCCATCGGAGGTGGAGAAGAGCCCCTTGTCCTTGGATTGGACAAGGGCTCGGAGGGGGAGGGGAAAGCTTGGCTTCCCCTCCCCTTCCGAGACCCAGCAATCCATGGACCATGCGGGCTGGTATAGTCAGGGTGCGGAGCCCCACGCGGACGGTGCTCCGCATTCTGGCTATCCCAGCCTGCATGGGGGACAAGGGGTTAAAGAGGTCTGGGAGGGGGGACCCCACGTCATTTTTTTTTATATTTCCCACACTCAGAACGAAGTAAGTAAAACACTTCCCACTTGGGGGAATCTATAAAAATAATACACTATTGTTACCTGTGCAAAAAAAATGACATTTTCTGCATTTAAAATACATTTTTGCCCTTGAAACTTAAAAATCGATTTTCTCAAAAACTATAAGGTCTTTTTGAAAAAAAAAATTCCTCTTATTCCCACTGATCCCCTTAATATACCCTGGGAATTTGGTGTTCCTAAATTTTAAGCAGGCTTTGCTATTAACCGTTAAAGTCGGCGGGTTTTTAAATGTATATATTTTTCCTTTGAAACTTTAAAATCGATTTTCTCAAAAACTATAAGGTCTTTTTGAAAAAAAAAAATTTCCTCTTATTCCTTCTGATCTCCTTAATATATTCTCCAAATTTGAGGCTCTTAGCACTTAAGGGGGCTTTGCTATTAACCCTTAAAGTCGGCGGCTTTTTTATATTATACGGGAGCGTAATATTACGCGATTACGGCAGACTGTGTAATTTCAATAGGAGTTTACGGTCTTACGCGTAATTTGTTACGCGTAATAACGTAACCTACGGTCTACGTGTAATTAATTACGTGTAATACCGTAACCTTATACGTAATGCTTACGGTGCATTTGTAGTGAATTACGATGCGTAATTACGCTAATGCGTAATTTCGGCCCAGCACTGGTTAATACTCAAACATCTACTTTACTCAGAAGCTAATTGATAAAGATTGCCATTGTCATATGAAAATTATCAGAGTGATGAGCTATATTAAGCTTTGTAAACAGTGAAGAATAGCTTCTGCTCGGTGCAGGGGGAAGCAGAGAACTTTCTCTACTTTGTTTGCACAACAATTACTTAATAAGACAGAAATCAGATCATTTGTTCTGCAACCGGAAATGTTATCAATTAACTTCAGTAAAGTGTAAAGGGGCCAATACACTGGTCGATTTCAGCCATCAATCAATCGATCGATTCTACAGAATAGATTGATCGATCAGAAGTCGATTCTATAAAATTCCCCATTCGATCGATTTGCGGCCGATTTTGATTGATTTCGATCGATTTGATCTATCTGACAGGATGGAAAATCTAGGTCGATCTGTTATTTCTGCCAGGGTGTAGTATTCAATCATCCCTGCCGTGTGGTCTTATCACTCTCGCCATTTTTGCCACTGTTCGCATTGCTGCACCCTGTCATGCTGACAGCAGAGCTTCCACATATCGGTCAAGAGATGATTTTTATTGGCTCCTGACCACGTGATTGCTGTGAAAATATACTATGGGACCTTCACACACTAATTTTAAACCCCCTACAACAACAGTTCAGAGAAGTTTTGGATAAGGTCTAGCATGGGTACAGGTATCTCCAAATGTTGCTATTCATGCCATTTAGTAATATACAAAGTTTATAAATCCTAGGCCGACTGCTACTATAGTTCCCACTACAAGCTGGGGTGGGACAGTGTGACCATGTCTGTTTTGTACTTACAGGAGGAAATGTAAAAGAAAAAAAACAGTATACCGATAAACAACAAATAAGAAACGAAAACCTAAATACAGCAGATTCTGAACTCTTTTACTCACATATGCGTTGCTGCTATCAGCACTTCATGGAAGTTCATCAATCACAACCCTAATATTGTGGGTATGGCATTTATTTCATGGAAAGCATTGCCTGAATTCTTATACACATATACTGATATGATTCATCACTCCCAAAGTGTGAATGGCATTTTCTGTGCATGTTTGTTAAGGCATTGCTGGGCTCAGATTGCTTTGGTCCCGAGCTGGCACAAAATCTATTTTGTAAATCACTCATGACTGACATACTATCATGCTCACAGAAGACACATTGGGGATGAAGGCAGATTATTTTAACTGTAAGCGAACATTTGCTTTCTATATATCTGTACACCCACATCTATCCTGCTAGCAGAGCAGTGCTTGGAAGTGTCTGGGTGTTCTAATCCTCACTTTAATTATTTAGTAGTCTGCTTCTAAGTACAGACATGGGACAAGGGACTGTAGGTCTTTTGGTGTATAAACAACTGTAGAGCAACATTTTGAGCTGGTGCCTGATAATCATTACACACTGACAGCACACTGGCTGAATTCTTCACCTGGCAACCCTCTGCCCTAGGTCATGGCCTTGTGCCTCTGCAGAAATCTGTCCTGCTTAGGACTGAGACTTTTATGAGGCTGAAACTTTACATGACAAGTGTTTGCATTTATGTTTGGCATGTTTGCAATATAGCAATTACAGCAATGCAGTGTGATTTTAAAGGGTGGTTCATAAGTAACCTATCATCTTACTTAACCACACCTATGAAATTAAAAGAACATTCCATGTTGTGGAAAAAGGGCATTTCATGCTACCCCTTCTAGTAACTGTTGCATTGTTAGTTGGTCAGCAGGAATAGCTGAACACGCATCTGCCCTACTGTTTGTATCTGAATGCCTATGGCACAGAGACTGAGTAGTGCTGCGGAGCAGTGTATTGTTTGCCTGTTCTAGCGATATGTTATTTCTTTTCTTCCTGGCAGTTCCACACTCTGTACTTCCATACTTCCGTCTCCTGATCACATGACATACCTTGGGAGCCTGAGGTATAGAGCATAGAGCATCTGCTGTCAGGGAGATCAGAGGATAGCACTGAAGCTAGCAGGTAAATATTAAACTGCTCCACTACGCTACCCTACCAAAGGGGGGAAGACATCCACTCAGTCACTAGAGCTACAGTACGTCACTTAGTTTGAGATTGTTCAAGAAATGCTAAATCTTAATAAACAATTTGCCCCACAACTTAGACTATGTTGCAGATTTTGGGTCCTTTCGTGACTGTGTTTGACACCCCTGGCCTATTGTCATACTTGGAGGTTGAGCCTCCTGGGTAACCCTTGAGTGTCAGTGTGGTATATTCATAAAAACTAGGTAAACTTAACACAGGGCAGTTTCTAGGCTAAATTGCACCCAAGGCGAGGGTGTAAAAATTGCACCCACCGCTGCAGTCTCGCAAACCCAGACTACGCCCCCAGTATAGGTGGTCAGGTATGGGTGCCTCATTATTGGTAGCCAGGCATAGGTGTCCCCAGTATAGGTAGCCAGCTGTAGGTGTCCCCCAGTATAGGTAGCTGGCTAAAGGTGCTCCTAGTACAGGTTAGCTAGGTATAGGTGCCACCAGTATAGGTTAGCTAGGTATAGGTGCCCTCAGTATAGGTAGCTAGGCATAGGTGTCTTCAGTATAGGTAGCTAGGTATAGGTGCTCCCAGTGTAGGTTAACTAGGTATAGGTGCCTTCAGTATAGGTAGCTAAGTACAGGTGCCTTCAGTATAGGTAGCTAGGTATAGGTGCCTTCAGTATAGGTAGCTAGGTATAGGTGCCTTCAGAATAGGTAGCTAGGTATAGGTGCCAGTATAGGTAACTAGGTATAGGTCCCTTCAGTATAGGTGGCTAGGTATAGGTGCCTTCAGAATAGGTAGCTAGGTATAGGTGCCTTCAGAATAGGTAGTTAGGTATAGGTGCCAGTATAGGTAACTAGGTATAGGTCCCTTCAGTATAGGTAGCTAGGTATAGGTCCCTTCAGTATAGCTAAGTAGGTACAGGTGAAGTCAGTATAGGTTAGCTACCTAGCGCAGCCCCCCCCCCCCCCATATAGGTGATGGAGGGGGGAACGGCGGCCTCACTGTGACTCAGCAGTGGGTAGGGGGGCCGACTTCTCCCTCTCCCCGTGGCCCCCCTCCATGCTCCCCGCTCTTTGCGGAGTAAGTGCAGTGCAGTGGTATGCGCAACTCACCTCCCTTCCCGCTCCAATTGCGGCTCACTTGCCACGCTGGTCTCCTCCATCTGCATAGCCGCTTATACACTCTCTACTTCCTGATTAGCAAGATCTATTTTGTGAACCACCAAAGTGAAGGCTATCAGTAGAGACTAAACAAGAGATTAGGTGTTATTGAAATTTACATGTCGATTGCCATTTTCCTCTGTAGAGCTTGCATGGAAATGTCAGAAATGCCTTGCCAGCTGCACCTACTTTGGTGATTATTAATGGCAAGGGACATTCTCTCACCCCACCAAAATGGGCAGCACCACTCAATTCTCAAAGAATGTCAAAAGTAAGACAGGTATTTTTACACTTATATACAAATTTAATTTCATTGTTTTGTAACAAATGAATAACTGCATTAAAGTTAAGCCTGGTGCACACATCGAATTTTTATTGGCCAATGATTGGCCAATTTTACCACCTGCCTCCAGTAAACAGATTAGTAAACATAATAAAACAGATTGTGTAGGTAAGCTCTCATACTACACAGACGTGGTAAAATTGGACAAGCATTAGCCAATCAAAACTGGAGGTGTGAACCAGGCTTAAGAGTCTGTTTTCTCCTCAAGATCTGCTTAGAATACTAATTTTTATGGTTGTCCAAAGTCCAGTCTCAAGTGCTATCCGACCTATAGCTTCAACTTCTTAAAGATATTGTCAAAAAATCATAATTCTGCTTCATTCGCTATTTTGATGTTTAAAACAACAATCTTCCTTTAAATGAATTATGGTACATGATTTAATTTGTAATGTTGCACAACTGTACTAAAGGCAACTTTTATGGAGTCACATAGATAACTGGTTAGTACATGTTTTTTTTATTTTTCAGCTGATTTCTCTGTGTCAATAAAGTGTGCAGATAAGTTACCATTTTTACTAGTGAATTAAAGACATTCGCACTATGGGATTGAACGTGTTGCATCTTGCTACTGCAGGAATCAGTGCTTTAAGAACGGAGTTAATAGCTCCATATCAAATGCCAAGACTATTCCTATGATTGCGCTTCATATGTTTAAGCCCTAAACTGATCATTGATGGATTGTTTAGGAAGTGACAGCCTGCAAGGGTGAGGAAAAAAAGAAACGATTAATGGCCCTATCCTAAGGCCTTCATGTTCAGAACTATGTTTAGGATAAATGGAATTTAAAGAATTCAGGACTTCCATTAATAACTAAGTGTAATGGCAACAGACAATATAGTTAACTGACAGGAGCAGCATACAGGCGCTGAGTGCTAGGTCAATCCCATAAAAAGAAGTTTAATGACCTAAGCAGCTTGCCCCTGTGAGCCTTGGGCTCTGCAGCAACAATATGTCTTATTTCAACCTATTTTTACATTTGTGGGCCTTTTCAGCAAACAGAACTCTGTCAAATTTGCAATTACAAAATAAAAAGGGCTGTCTTTTCACACTTTTACTGCCCTGACTCCTTATTGATAATTTGAATTGAGTATTCACTTATCAGTGCATAGGCATCATAAGTGCAAGTACACGTCACAACAAAATGCAGAATGACATATCAAAAGCCACTCCATTAAATCTAGTAAGGAAAACTGGCTAACTACAGTATCTCACAATAGTGAGTACACCGCTCACATTCTTGAAAATGTTTTATCATATCTTTTACGTCTCTGAAGATGTGACACTTTGATACAATGTAAAGTACTCAGTGTACAGCTTTTATAACAGTGTAAATTTTATGTCCCACTAAAATGACGCAACACACAGCCATAAATGTATAATCCAGTACCCAGAAATGAAGTGGCCGCACTATGACCAAGACTACAGTGGGATAAAAAAGTATTCAGCCCCCTTGTAGTTTTCCACATTTTGTCATATTACTGCCACAAACATGAATCAATTTTATTGGAATTCCACATGAAAGACCAATACAAAGTGGTGTACAGGTGAGAAGTGAAACGAAAATCATACATGATTCCAAACATTTTTTACAAATAAATAACTGCAAAGTGGTGTGTGCATAATTATTCGGCCCCCTTTGATCTAAGTGCAGTCAGTTGCCCATAGACATTGCCTGATAAGTGCTAATTACTAAATAGAGTGCACCTGTGTGTAATCTAATGTCAGTACAAATACAGCTGCTCTGTGACGGCCTCAGAGGTTGTCTAAGAGAATCTTGGGAGCAACAACACAGTGAAGTCCAAAGAACACACAAGACAGGTCAGGGATAAAGTTACTGAGAAATTTAAAGCAGGCTTAGGCTACAAAAAGATTTCCAAAGCCTTGAACATCCCACGGAGCACTGTTCAAGCGATCATTAAAAAATGGAAGGAGTATGGCACAACTGTAAACCTACCAAGACAATGCAGGACAATGACCCTAAACATAAAGCCAGGGCAACAGTGGAATGGTTTAAAACAAAACATATCCATGTGTTAGAATGGCCCAGTCAAAGTCCAGATCTAAATCCAATCGAGAATCTGTGGCAAGATCTGAAAACTGCTGTTCACAAACGCTGTCTATCTAATCTGACTGAGCTGGAGCTCTTTTGCAAAGAAGAATGGGCAAGGATTTCAGTCTCTAGATGTGCAAAGCTGGTAGAGACATACCCTAAAAGACTGGCAACTGTAATTGCAGCAAAAGGTGGTTCTACAAAGTATTGACTCAGGGGGCTGAATAATTACTCACACCCCACTTTGCAGTTATTTATTTGTAAAAAATGTTTGGAATGATGTATGATTTTCGAACCACTTCTCACATGTACACCACTTTGTATTGGTCTTTCACATGGAATTCCAATAAAATTGATGCATGTTTGTGGCAGTAATGTGACAAAATGTGGAAAACTTCAAGGGGGACGAATACTTTTTCATCCCACTGTGTATAGCGGTTAAACAGGACAGGTTCCACACAGAACAAAAGCTAAGAAAGGGGTGGAGGAGACCTTCCATATTCAACCTATTTCTCCCAAAATAAGTGGGAAAGGCACCAAAATCATTTCTACATGTGTGAGATTTGTGAATAAAGTGATGGGCACAAATGCATTTTGGATACTTATGTAGCAACAAGGCCAAAGGCCCATTTAAAATTGGGCGCTAGGCTCTGGCCGCGACCTCCCGCAATGGCTCTCCCTGGAAAAGCCGCGCGTGCACATCTGCGCACACGCCTATACCCCTTTCCCCTATAGTATTTTCCACTATAGCGATTCGATTTTCTGTAAATCGCTTTTTGGAGCAATCTTACCTGCGATTGTGCTTCAATGTTAAATGTTAAATGCAAAATTGCAATCACATAAAAAAATTGATGAAAAATCGCAATTGCTTGCATTTGTGATTTTCTTTTGCGATTGCTAATTGAAAAAGGCCCAAGGCAAGGTTTACAGTGGTGCATTGTGGTGCAATTTAATGTCCTCTTTGTAACGTATCTTATTGCACTGCAATGTACCACCTATGCAACATTCACAGTGCAGAGGGTGCATCACAGCTTGCTGCATCATAATGCACTATATGCAGTGCGTTACTGATAAATGGGCTCGTAACAGAGGAGTGATGCACACCTTTCATACACTGTATGCTTCACTGAACCCAATGCAACACGAGCATAATGTGTGGCATCGCTGTCCTGAACCGTTGCATACCTGCTGTCACAGGGAATGCAATGCAACAGCCACCGTGAATGTGGCCTAATATATGCATAGGTAATCTCTAACATTAATAAAAATTTATTGTAATAAAGTGTGCTCTATGAGAGTGCATCATGAAGATAAACACAAATTCAAACTGACAGAAATGTGTTACACATGTGTTTAATCCTTTAACATGTTACAAGAACTAGTGCAGTTACCAGACCCTTTATACTCACATGTCATCAGGACAGTTATCTGGTGGATCCATCCTCTGTCCAGAGCGTACATAGTGTATGACCTCCATGTTTGAATATCCCTGGTAAGGCTGCTGACCCAAAGTAAAGATTTCCCATAAAAGAATACCAAATGACCTATTGTAAACACATAGAAATTATGTTACAGTTGTGTGATAAAGGTATGGTGTCACAGTACATCAACATTTTGATAGTATGCTTTTCCTATGATGCCATGCTGTGCTGAGTGTGCTTTTAACAGTGACAGAAACAGTGAGAGACATGTTGAGATAAGTGCTTCAGAAAACAGCACTGTAGATGACCCAAGTTGAGTTGGAGAGCTCAGATATGCTCTTTTGCATAGATAACAACTGAAGTTTCTTAACTCTTCCTGTACTGGAAATAATATGAGACACATACAGTATTTGTGCCATTAATGTTCTATTTCTTAGCTGTACTAAACATACAAATCGTTATATCATAAGTTTATTTTCACTTCAGATTCCCTTTAAAACAGTAAGACTAACTATTTTTTTAGAAATGATTCTCATCACACTTCTGAGAAGGTGGATCTTACCATACGTCAGAGCGAGTGGTGAAAATACCATCAATTAGACTTTCCAGGGCCATCCATCGAACAGGAAGGAGTCCCTCTCCCCTCTTTCTGTAATAGTCACTTTTATACACATCTCTAGCAAGTCCAAAATCCCCAATTTTTACTGTCCTCTCTGGGTTGTTGTATCCTTTCACAGAAACCAAGCAATTCCGGGCTGCCAAGTCTCTGTAAAAGTTAAATGTGTTATCATTCAGCACAGCCGTTCAGAAAGCAACAATAAAAATTATGCATGCATGCATGTATGGAGTTGTCAGCCATACTATCTCAGAAAAAAAACACATATATAAGAAGATAAATACTTTCTCTACTTACATAACATATGTATTGCACTCTCCGCGTTTTGAGTTTAGTGATTTTTATATATAGTAAAAAAAAAAAAGAGAAAATTTACTTAGGATTTTCCATGCACGACATTTACTCTTTAACCTATTTTGGTTCCTGGACGTAGAAACTACGTCCAGGAACCATGCGCGCTACCGCGCGCTCCCGCGGCCGATCGCGCGCGTGCACGCGCACTCCCGGCCGCTGATTCGGTAGCCACGGAATCAATGTATCAGGCTATGGTGCCCGATCACTGATTCCTCTCCCCCGCTGAAAAAGCGACAGCTTCTCTCGGAAGCTGTGCTTTTTCTGGCCGTTGCGTCCCCCCTGCGTCACTCTAAGCGTGTGTTACGCTTAGAGTGACGTCATGTAAACAAACACATGGCCGCCATCTTGTGGCCAAAAAGTAAAACTACAACTAAAAGTAAAAAAAATTAAGAACAACACACAATTACATTATAAAACTATAGTTTACATCCCATCCTCCCAAAAATACCCAAATAAAATGTTTAATATAAAAAAAAAAACAAAAACATTACAATAAAAAAAAAAAACATGTAAATATTTACCTAAGGGTCTAAACTTTTTAAATATCAATGTAAAGATGAAATATTTCTATTTTTTTTTATTTTAAACTTGTAAATAGTGATAGATGCAAAACGGAAAAAATGCACCTTTATTTCCAAATAAAATATTGTCGCCATACATTGTGATAGGGACATAATTTTAACGGTGTAATAACCAGGACATATGGGCAAATACAATACGTGAGTTTTAATTATGGAGGCATGTATTATTTTAAAACTATAATGGCTGAAAACTGAGAAATAATGATTTTTTCCGTTTTTTTTCATTTTCCTCCTGTTAAAATGCATTTAAAGTGGCTCTTAGCAAAATGTACCCCCCAAAGAAAGCCTAGTTGGTGGCGGAAAAAAACAAGATATAGATCCGTTCATTGTGATAAGTAGTGATAAAGTTATATGCTAATGAATGGGAGGTGAACATTTCTCAAGTGAAAACGACGGAACGCGAATGGGTTAAAGGACTTACGAGCCCAAAATCGTTAAGCTCTAGGTCCTCCCCCCATGATCCACGCTACTGTGCGTGGATCAGGGGGAGGCCCTAGAGCTGCGCAGCCGCACTCACGTGTAAGCGGACTGCGCAGCCGCGGCCAGCTTCAGCGGAAGGAGAGCCCGACCCCGTTTATGGGGTCGGGAGCGGCACGGGGGTCCATTACACTGCGGGGACCCGGCGGAACTGCACGGAGGGCGCGGATGGCGTCCTCTGTGCATTTAAACGTTTATAAGGTACTTCACTTTTTTAACGATTTTGGGCTCGTACGTCCTTTAACCATTTTAGCCTTTTGGATGGGACTTTCACGTTCAAAAGGCTGCTGCTGCGATGCTGCACGCTCCTGCACGCGATCGCGCGCGGGCACGAGTGCCCCCGTGCCACCCCCATTAGCATGGAGATCAATGAATGAGAACATTGTTCCCATTCATTGATCTAAGTCCTGATCTAAGTCCTCGGTAGAGAAAATGATGGCTTCTTTTCAGAGGCCGCGGTCTTTCTGAAAAACAAAATTACGTCCTCCTTGTTGTTCCTGTAAGCAAGCGTGCTCGTTCACAGGATAGAAAAACAAAAAAATCACTGTGGCCATCTTGTGGCCAAACAATAAAACTACATGCACATACATTTTTATTACAAAAAGACACAATAAATTACATTTAAAATTAACTGTTTACCTCCCACACCCAAAAAATACACAAATATTTTTTTTACTAAAAAAAAAAAAATTAAAAAAACAACAATTTAAAAAACAACTACAAATAGTTACCTAAGGGTCTGAACTTTTTCAACCACTTCCGGATTCTTGGAGCGTATATACACGCCCCTGAATCCTGAAGTGTATACCATGGAAACGGGCGCTCGTATGAGCGGCCGTTCCATGTCAGTTCACGGAGGGTGTCTCCGTGAACACCCTGCGAGCCGATCGGCGGCTCGCAGGGTAAATGTAAACACACGGGGAAGATCTTCCCCGGTGTTTACATGTATACGGCGCTGCTGCGCAGCAGCGCCGTAGAGGAGATCGGCGATCCCCGGCCTCTGATTGGCCGGGGATCACCGGCATCTGATAGGCTAAAGCCTATCCCATCAGGCGCAGGACGGAAATCCGTCCTGCGCCGCTCACAGGGGGAGGGAGAGGGAGGGAAGGGGAAGGAGGCCAGGAAGCGCTGCGGAGGGGGGCTTTGAAGAGCCCCCCCCCCCCCGCAAGCGCAAGCAGCCGGCGGCGATCAGACCCCCCCAGCAGGACATCGCCCTGGCTGCTAGCTGATCTGTGCTGTGGGCTGGAGAGCCCACGCAGCACAGATCAGCACAACATTTCATGGTGTGGAAGTGGTTAATATCCATGTGAACTAATATTTTTAAAATTATAAGCTTGTAAATAGTGATATATGCAAAACTAAAAAATGCACCTTTATTTCCAAATAAAATATTAGCGCCATACATTGTGATAGGGACATAATTTAAATGGTGTAATAACCGGGACAAATGGGCAAATAAAATACGTAGGTTTAAATTATGGTAGCATGTATTATTTTAAAACTATAATGGCCAAAAACTGAGAAATAATTAATTTTTTCAAATTTTTTCTTAGTATTCTTGTTAAAATACATTTAGAAAAAAATAATTCTTAGCAAAATGTACCACCCAAAGAAAGCCTAAATGGTGGCGGAAAAAAAATATATAGATCAATTCATTGTGATAATTAGTGATAAAGTTATTGGCGAATAAATGGGAGGTGAAAATTGCTCAGATGCATAAGGTGAAAAAAAACCTGAAGGCTGAAGTGGTTAAGGTCTAGGCAAACAGGCAGTTGCTGACACCTGTAGGAGGGAGCACCACACAGCTATTTTTAGCACGCTGTGTTTTAGGGAATTCTTATATACAACTTGTAGTTTCATTAACAAAGGGATGGATGGTATTTTCAACACCTAAATAGGTGCCATTAATTATGTTAACCATCAAGAAAGCAGCTTTCACCTTCTGAATAGCATAACAGCAATAGGGAAATACTATTGTACAAACAAATTTTAATACTTTGTAATATTGCCAGGGAAAAATTAACTCCCAAATACCCCCCGCACTCACATCTGGAAAAACATTCAAATTCTTGGGCTCCACTATAGGCATCTAAACATATCGGTAGATGGGTGCCCACGGTGCTTGATATATAGTGGGCAATGTACCAGCACTCGCTATTTGCCAATCACCCAAATTTACGTTCCGACACCCAAATACCGATATTTTACATTGGCGCCTATGGTGGCGCCCAGTTAGTCCACTTGCACCACCCTTTTTTACTGCTTTGGAGTGTGATAACGTGGCAAGTTAGTCAATTATCAAAATCTTAATGGATGGATGTATTTTTTCAACCAAACTATGTAACTATGTAACCTTAATTTAATACATTATGCCTGCCTTTACAGTTTGCTGTAGTTGGCTTTAGCAATATGCTAACATTTTTACTTCTTTGTGAAACTGACACTGCTCATCACATGGTTGTGTACTACACATTTTGTCAATCTAAAGGTGCCTATTAACGATATGATATGTTCCTCAGATGCAAATCATTCGATCAGATTTGTGGGATTTTAATAATTGGAAAGTAATCAATTGTTCCAATAAACGGGTCGATTAGGACACTTTCTCTCTTAAGATCTTAAATACAACCTTCCAATTAACAAAACTGTATTCCGATCATCCATAGAATCATTTTACATTGATTTTCCATACATTTTGTTTGTAAAAATCTGACTCAGCATGGTAGCCGTACATTTAAATTTAAATGACTGGCTGGGCACATGATTGCCAATTACGATGCAGAATCAACCTGATCTGACATTATGGTGCATTTGTTACTAGACATCATGAACTCCAGTTCAGCCTACAGACCATTATTGATTGTGGAGGGGGATAAGGGACAACCCTTCCCAGACTGCAGGATTAAAAATAGAGAAGGAGGAGTGCTCCATAGTGTGATACCGCTTTATTAAAACAAATTGCGCAAAATAAAAATTCACTTACTAGATGCAAGTTGACTATGAGCTTGTAGTCAGGCTTTACAGCCTTAAAATCATGCCTTGGTGAGTGCACTTCAAACTGCCGTGGCCATCGGAGTTGAATGGATCGGATGGAAAGCGACCCTAGATGCTCCCCCAAGGGATAAAACGTGTGCCGTTATTACACGTTTCGGCGTTCCACGCCTTCGTCAGATAACGCCGCCAGCTCGCACACAAAAGGTTTAAATACCCTCTGTTTGGAGAGAAATGTGAAATGAGGGAGGGGTAGGGGCCAGAGTGGGCTTGTCCTTCCCTGTGGGAGTGGAGTTGAGAGGGGCATATTGGTAGGTGAAGACACCTGTCAGTCACCTGTTTGTTGGAGCGCTCACCAAGGCATGATTTTAAGGCTGTAAAGCCTGACTACAAGCTCATATTCTACTTGCATCTAGTAAGTGCATTTTTATTTTGCGCAATTTGTTTTAATAAAGCGGTATCACACTATGGAGCGCTCCTTCTTCTCTATTTTTGTTTTCTCGGCTAAGCCTTTCTGACAGCCGGGCCTCAAAGGAGCAGCTAAAGTGTGATCCAATTCAGCCATCTTTGATTATCGCCCTAGCAGCGCAAGATTTCACATCCTTTCCTGCAGGATTAAAAATGCTGTGCAGCAGTTTAAAGAAGCTCTCCATGTACCAGGAGATGGATTACTGAGAGGGTATGTATGGATTACTGAGAGGGTCACTATTGAGTTAACGGCACTCCGAGCTCCACTCCTCTCCTATACTAGCACTGTATTGATCTGAAGAAGCAGCCCTGAGCTGCGAAACGTATTGTCTTAAGTGCTTAAATAAATGCAATTGAAATTATCAGTGAGTTGATCTTCATGAAGGTAGACCAACACTTGTCTTCATGTTTACAGGAATACAAATTATTTTATGTACTTTGGGTATCCTTCTATCACCATTGAGAGCTCAATGACCTGTAAACATATGAATGAAATTGGATCCTCAATTACTATAGGCACTGACTTAAACTTATGTAACCTTTATTCCTTTCCATTGTACAAGTAAGCATTGTATAATTTCATAGCCCTGCTTTATACTGCACTATATGTTTCTTGTTTCGTGAGGAAATGATTGGAAATTGCACACATGTGCATATTTTTATTTGCCAGTAATGCCTGCAATACTAGACTAATTTATGTAAATAATTTAAATATTAAATAAAGGACTAATTATTTTACTTGTCAAAAAAATGTGTTTAAAGAGTTAAATCATTATTATTATTTTGTATATGCTGTTTGATGGCTTTTAGATTACCTGCAACCTTAAAATATATCACTTATAGGTTGTCTGGACAGGAAGTGATGGAAATTCATATAGACAGGAAAACAGAACCGCAATAAAAATTCAATAGAACTCCTTACCACACTTACATCTAAAGTAAACATATTTTCCTGTAATTGGACTTTTAGGGCCCTTTTCCACTACAGCGTTTGCAACTGCTTAATCGCAAAACCGCAAACCGCTAGTGATTTTAAAATCGCTACGGTTTGCTTCTTAACATAGGAATCGCGGTAGGTAATTTCCACTACCGCGATTCGTTTTTTACTTGATCGTGATCGCGCCGCGGAGCGACTTTTGCCGCGATTTTGCTATGCAGTGCATAGCATACCAAAATCGCGGCCGCGAACGTCGGGGAATCACCGGTAATTGCGATTCAGCAATCGCTAGCATTCAGCGTGAACGCTAGCGACTGCAAGTGGAAAAGGGCCCTTAGCAGAATTAATAATTAAATTTGAAGTCCATGGAAAAAAGAATTATATATAGTTTTAGATAGCATAGAAATATACAACACAATAACATTTGTAAAACAACTTTTCTCCCATAGGTCTCAAAGTGCATACAGTAGGTGTGTTGTGTCCCCACTGAATAGTTTTCCCTTCATTTTCTGTCCCTGAAACCTCCATGGTTTTAAAATGAACCCCCTATGTTCCCTAGAGCAGACAACAAGGGACAGGAATGTAAGATTAATAAGTTTTAAAAGGAGAACCCCAAGAAGTACTAATATACCAGGTATGGCAACTACTTACTGAATACTGTTCACATATAATTACCTTTGAAAGACTGCTTAACCACTTGCCGACCACCCACAGCCGATGGGCGGCAGCAAAGTGGACGGCGAAAGGACCACAATACGCCCATCGGCGTTGCGTCCTTTCGGCATGTGCGGGGAGCGATCGCGTCAATGATGACGCGCGCTTCCCCCGGCAACTGGCTCCGCCCACCCGCGACGACTACCGGTTGTTAACCCCACGATCGCCCCATGCAAAGCGTATAATACGCTTTGTAATGTATACAAAGCGTATTATACAGGCTGCCTCCTGTCCTGGTGGTCCCAGTGTCCGCACCCAAACACACTGATCTGCCCCCTCCTGCCCCCTGATCGCCCACAGCACCCCTCAGACCCCCCCCCCCAGACCACTGTTTGCACCCAATCATCCCCCTAATCACCCATCAATCACTCCCTGTCACTATTTGTCAACGCTATTTTTTTATGCCCTAAACCGCCCCGTGGGGGCTCCTGATCACCCCCCCCCCCACACACCTCAGATTCTCCCCAGACCCCCCCCCCCCCCTGTGTACTGTATGCATCTATACCCCCTGTAATAACCCACTGATCACCTGTCAATCACCCATCAACCACCCCCTGTCACTGCCACCCATCAATCAGCCCCTAACCTGCCCCTTTGCGGGAAATCTGATCACCCACCCACACCATCACGGTTTAGGGCCCCTAAAATGCCAGGGCAGTGTAGGAACCCCACATTTTTTTGTCACAAGGTAGTGAAAAATGACTGTGAAAAAAAAAAATTCCGCTAACTTATGACAAAAAATAAAATCTTCTATGAACTCACCATACTACTAATGGAATACCTTGGGGTATCTTCTTTCTAAAATGGGGTCACTTGTGGGGTTCCTATACTGCCCTGGCATTTTAGGGGCCCTAAACCGTGTGAGGAGTAGTCTAGAAACCAAATGCCGCAAATTGACCTGTGAAATCCTAAAGGTACTCATAGGACGTTGGGCCCCTTAGCACCGTTGGGGTGCAAAAAAGTGCCACACATGTGGTATCGCCGTACTCAGGAGAAGTAGTATAATGTGTTTTGGGGTGTATTTTTACACATACCGATGCTGGGTGGGAGAAATATCTCTGTAAATGAACAATTGTGTGTAAAAAAAATCAAAACATTGTCATTTACAGAGATATTTCTCCCACCCAGCATGGGTATGTGTAAAAATACACCACAAAACACATTATACTACTTCTCCTGAGTACGGAAATACCACATGTGTGGCACTTTTTTGCAGCCTAACTGCGCTAAGGGGCCCAAAGTCCTATGAGCACCTTTAGGCTTTACAGGGGTGCTTACAATTTAGCACCCCCCAAAATGCCAGGACAGTAAACACACCCCACAAATGACCCCATTTTGAAAGTAGACACTTCAAGGTATTCAGAGAGGGGCATGGTAAGTCCGTGGCAGATTTCATTTTTTTTTTTTGTCACAAGTTAGCAGAAATGGAAACTTTTTTTTTTTGTCTCAAAGTGTCATTTTCTTGTGACAAAAAATAAAATCTTCTATGAACTCACCATGCCTCTCAGTGAATATTTTGGGATGTCTTCTTTCCAAAATGGGGACATTTGGGGGGTATTTATACTATCCTGGAATTTTAGCACCTCATGAAACATGACAGGGAGTCAGAAAAGTCATAGATGCTTGAAAATGGGAAAATTCACTTTTTGCACCATAGTTTGTAAACGCTATAACTTTTACCCAAACCAATAAATATACACTGAATGTTTTTTTTATCAAAGACATGTAGCACAATACATCTGGACAAAAATGTATACAGAAATTTTACTTTATTTGACAAATTTTATCACAGAAAGTTAAAAAAAATCATTTTTTTGACAAAATTCATGTCTTTTTTGATGAATATAATAAAAACTAAAACTCGCAGCAGCAATCAAATAGCACCAAAAGAAAGCTGTATTAGTGACAAGAAAAGGAGGTAAAACTCATTTAGGTGGTAGGTTGTATAACCGAGCAAAGGGGTAGAAAGACTGTGGTCCACAAGTGGTTAAAATAGTATTATTTCTGCTGCTGAAAACACATGCAATTCACTTTTTCTCCTGAGTTTTCTCCTAGGTGATACTATCACACCTTGACAATAAAATGCCCTTTAAACCACCAGCAAGCATAGAAAATATAAAATAATACTTTTGTGTAACTTTTCAATTATAAAGTTCTGAAAAAGTTAATTTAAAGAGAAGTTGAAAATTATCTCCTAGGAGATAACTCAGGAGTTAATTGCATGTGGACCCTTGTATCATATAGTGAGAAAAAAATCTGAAGTTGATTATTAAAGAAATAAGGGATACCTGTGTACAAAATGTAATCCCTCCAGATAAGCACAACCTTTGGATATATCTAGAGATATCTGTAGAAGATCCATAGATGAAAGCATTGGGTTTTCATACTGAAAGAAAAGAAAATAGAATACATTTTATTACATTCTCTTTTAACAGACGAATGTTCACCCAGTAGTTTTTCCATGTCTGGCTTTAGATGAGTTATGACTATGACCTTTCGCATTAGGCATAAGGGTTCTGTTTTCCAGCTTGTCATCATCACTAAGCTCCATGCATCTTAATAGCAATAGAAGCAACCTTTTATAGTGTCATTAAATACAAGCCCAAATTCAGACGCAGCTTGATGAAAGAACTGGATGACTAGGGAAATAAATAAATATATGTGATATGTGTGTGTGTGTGTGTGTGCGTGCAAGCGTGCGTGCGTGCATGCGTGTAATCCAAGGGAGGGCAGCAGCTCCACTAGTAATACTCCAAGATGGAGAGTGTGCACGCAATTGGGGTGTCCAATCCCTTTAAGTGCAAACAAAGTCCAACGAATTGCAGCACACAAGCTTGAATTTATTGAGCAAAAAAAAAAAAAAAAAATATATATATATATATATATATATATATATATGCAGGGAAGCATACACAGCTGTTGCATATTTACATATCTTGCCACACTGCAGTCATTTATTTCCATATGCCTCACTCTTCAGCCGGCTGTTCTCTGGTCATGTTCACATCTCCTGCTGCTACCAGCATTGATGTGTCATTGCAGGAATGCCAGCCTGCCAGCAGGGGATGTATGTGTGGACACAAGGAGATAACAGCCAGCCAGAGAGCAAAGCAGATGTGAGTAGAGAGATGAAGTGTGCCACAAGGGCCCATTCAAACTTAAAAGCGCAAAATGCACAAGTGATTTTACCTCGATAAGAACGGTAAAATCACTGTACACTCCCGCTATTCCTGAAGATTGCAATCAGCACTTGTTCAAGCACTGTTTCCATGATTGCCTGAGAATCACCGTAATACAAAAAGAAAAAAAGTACCCAATAGTAACAGCACCAAACCACTCCAAGGTAATTTCAGAAATACAATAACTTTATTGGTAAAGAACAAACAGTATTAAAAACATTATTAAAATTTACCTAAAGGTGATAGCAGCGGTGTATATAAATCACAATAATATAGGTAGTCCATACAAAAATAATAATAGGGCCTCACAACCAATCAGATTACAGGAGAGTGTGCAATTCAGATAGTTAATACAAAAGTCCCTCAAGCTAACTGAACAATTATGAAGACCATACATACAGGTGCATTGGGTAAAGTGCATATAGTGCAATAGATAATGTGTGGAACAACAAGGGCAAACACTTAATATCAACCATCAACAATTATGACGGGCTCAAGCCGCTCTCCTTGAAGCGGGCTGAGCCCGCGTGATGCATTAAGGCAGTCGGCGGTGTACCCGGGCGTCCTCCTCTCCTTTCATGTAAGTCCTCAGTCACACTATCCTCTTTGTGCACCTTTGGTGTGTGTGTATAATTTACACTGTATTAGTGCTGTTGGACACATTTACAATACTGGCAGAACTGGGTTTGAATTGCTATTGTGACTTTGACATAATTGTTGACGGTTGATATTAAGTGTTTGCCCTTGTTGTTCCACACATTATCTATTGCACTATATGCACTTTACCCAATGCACCTGTATGTATGGTCTTCATAATTGTTCAGTTAGCTTGAGGGACTTTTGTATTAACTATCTGAATTGCACACTCTCCTGTAATCTGATTGGTTGTGAGGCCCTATTATTATTTTTGTATGGACTACCTATATTATTGTGATTTATATACACCGCTGCTATCACCTTTGGGTGAATTTTAATAATGTTTTTAATACTGTTTGTTCTTTACCAATAAAGTTATTGTATTTCTGAAATTACCTTGGAGTGGTTTGGTGCTGTTACTATTGGGTACTTTTTTTCTTTTTGTATTACGGTTATCTTGTATACCCAGTTAGCACATCCCTCCTATTTAATTCTAAGTGTTATTATTATTTTTATTATTACTATAGGGTGGTGCTTGTCCAAATGGTTGTTTTAAGTGCCTGAGAATCACGGCAAAATGCTGCAGGTAACAAGTTTTGCAATTGTCGTTAATCGCGAAACGCAGGTGATCAACGGCAATTGTGGCAGTGAGATCACTGCCATTAGGTTACTATTTTTCTTTGGTGATTAGCAGGAATAGCTAACAGCTATATTTGCTAATTCTGTGTGGAAAGAAGAAGGTAGCATCGAGGGACCAAATATGGTCACTTGTAAGTGTATTTGGATTTTTAAGGGGCAAGGATAGCAAGCCTGGAGGGGTGAAAGTGGCAATACTGGAGAAGACATGGCAATGCTGGACATGGCAAGACTGGAAGATAGCAAGACTGGAAGGGGGTCTGAAAAGTGGCAATACTGAGGAGGACATGGTAATGTTGCCAGAGGACCCTTGTGGGGAGTCATGAAATCACCATGGGGGGATGGGAAGCCATGCTGGTTTGGGACTTGGCAACAATGGGAGAATGGCACCACTTGAGTGGTGGTGGCACAGTAATAGGGATTTGGCTATATGGGGGGTGGGGGGACAGCATTACTTGAAGGGCATCTGGGAGGAGACCTGGCTATACAGAGGGGACATAAATATTGCTATGGGAGGACATATTTTGTGGTGGCCATGATTTTTTAGGAGTAACAGTGGTTGCACTTGTCATGAAGATGAATTAATGTCAGTGTGGTTACACTTGCTATAGGACTTCAGGTAATGGGGGTCACCAATTGGGGTGGGGGGAGTTTTGATGTGTTTGTATAGCTTAGCATCAGGACATTGTTCATAAGAGGTAGTTAGCAATAGGCATATATGGGGGGAGGTTAGTGTTAGCCATAGATAGGGGAGGATTAGTGTGATAATAGGGTTACAGTGAGGGGTAGAAGAATATCGGTATAATTATCAATATTCTACAATCAGAGATAGTAGAATAATGGTAAAATCGCAGATATTCTACTATCAGGATTTCCTCACGTCCATTTTACCGGGCACCCCTTTTAAATGTACGCCTATGATTTGTAGTTTATGCCCGTAGTTATGCCCGTTTAAAATCCATAAAAGTAAACTGTCCTTTTTTTATAAAAGCTGAAATATGTACCAAAATCTTTGCCTGCAACAACTTGAGTTGTAGCTGTAGACTGGAAATGCATATATGTAACTCTAAACTACCAGACTTATACTGTCAGCTTCCTTACAGAAGGTGAGATAGCAATGATGACTCATTTTTCACAGACTAGTCAGAACGTCCTGACCTGTCTGTATTTCAGTTCAGCATGGAAAAGTACTGTACTATAAGACAGGGCTACCTAAGTTATTGGAATCACAGGGCTGACCATATAGTGTTACATATATCATAAATTCAAGTGAAATTTAGAGGTTCTCAGTGTGACCTTCCACCTTTTCTTCTGATTTTCCTCTCAACCCAAAGACATTTAAGAGGGACTGCATTGACAGAAAAAATGCCACAATAAAAGCATTACATGGCCTATGTTCATCAAATTTTTAGACCCACTCACAGCTTTCAATGCTGACCATTTTCTTTAGTTAAAAATGGCCATGTTATAATGGTAGGGATCTGTTGACCGCACCACTGAGATAGAACCACTCCAGCACAGAGTCTAAGTGACTACGGGTCTTCACCAACACCCCCCTAGTGGAGATGCTGGAGAGCCGAACTTTGCTGCCTAGTGCCCACCAGGTTGCGCTCAAAGTATTTCCACGGTGGTTTGGAGAACAGGTGGACGCTACTGAATGGGGATCCGGTAAGCTGAAAAGACGTATTCCAGAAGACAAGCCAAGGGTCAGGGCAGGCGGTAAACAACGGAGGTCGGGGTCACAAGCCAAGGGTCAGGGCAGGCGGAGATCAAGGATAGTCGAGTTCACAGGCCGAAGTCACAACGGGAAATCAGATATAATAGTAGAAAGCGCACAAGCTTACAACTAGCCAAACTGCCAGAACAGACAGCACTGCAGCTGAGGGCAGTGCTGCTTAAAGACACGTACACGGGAACGTCGAGAGCCGCCAGTATGGTGAGTATGACAGGCCAATTTAAGAAGCATCTAGGCGATAAAAATGTCCTTAGATATTACAGGTAAAAAAATAAATAAATCTAAAATTCTTCTCTATGTAATTAAATTGTAGGATTCAGCTACAGTAGTCATTAATGGCTAGCAAAAGTGTGACGCATGCTGAATATATATATTTGCATGATAAAATTAAGCCAAAAGTATCACATGATAATTATCTCCGCATATGGACATAAACGCACTCGTGATAAATGACCCATTTTTTATTGTCCCAGTGATTTTTTTCTCTCAATACCATTAGTGATGTTATAGGTGAGAAGCAATCTTTAATATCAAAAATGAAGGACGAAAAGCACTATAGTTTTCACTCGCTCTACCCATCTGCTCAATTCTCAATTTAAGATAGTGCTTTTTGCTTCACATGTTATGTTTATTTTAACTACTATTTTCTTAAATTTTTATTAACAAAAAATTAGTGTGGTCCACTTACATGCTTTTTTTAACCTCTTGTCCTATTCGCAGGCTGATATTGCCATAATGGATGAGCAAGTCAGCAAGCAGCTGCAGAACCTTAAAAATATCAGTCCATATGGTCCATGACATGGCAGGGCATTATGCAAGAGAGTGCCTCTGCTCCTGCCCATTAAAAAGCAACCTTGTCCATATAAAGGACAAAGGATTAATTCTGACCTCAGTACCCAAGAAATTTGGAGTTGACTAACCCCACACCTGTGGTGATAGACCTACAGGGACTGAAATATGGTGGAAGGGAGCTCCCAGATATAATTCTCACCCAGGGGTTTGGAATGATTCTAGGTGTTCATGAATACCCATTACCCATTCCCACAAATAGTTGAACATATAAGACCCCAATACAGTTTAAAAAAACAACAATTTACTTAAAAATGACATTTCATAAAAATAATTTAGACTTTTAAAAAAAAAGGTGTGTTTGTATTTCAGCCCATGTTTGGGCTTCAATTCCAAATTTTCAATTGTTAATTGCCAATCTTTATCTCTTTGCATTGATAATGCTGATTTGTTTGCCATTATGACCTTTGCTTTTGCAAAATAAAACAAAAAAGGTTGCAAATTCTCTGCATTTGTCTGTTCTACAGTATTTTAGGAAAGTAGTTCCCATCATATACTGCACATTGCAAACACCAGCACAAACAAAAATATAACTGGAAAAATAAAACTTACATTAGCATTTGGTCGAGCTCCTCTCAGATATGAAAGTAGATCTCCACCGTCCATTAATTCCAGAATAATGTACTGAGGCTCATTAAAAAGGCAAACTCCTAATAGCTTCAAGATATTAGGGTGATGAAACTGACTGGGTATAAAATAAGAGTAATGTTAAATATTATCAAAATACTTTGGAAGCTATAACAAAAAGTGCAGTGAAACAACCAAACATACAAACTGGCAATCTTACGCAAATATAGTAGCCCAGCAACCCAGCAACTATACAACATTCACCGCTGGTTGTTATGAATTACTGAATTTGCCCTTTTCCATTGTTAAAAGAAATTGCCTTAGTGCCCTTTCACACTGACAGTGATAAGTTATTATGAAAGAAAAAAAAGTATGTTCACGGTATGTGTATGAAGAAGGCAGTACTACCCAACCAGGACAGGTCTCACCTGAATTGGTGGGCTGTGAGTTTAGAACTGCAGTGAATAGCGTTTGTCCCACTCTCTGGTGGGGAGTGGGGACCAATCACTGGCAGTATGGAGACTCTGAAGGAGGAGCTAGGAGGCGGCGCAGGAGTTCCCATGTGGAGACTGGGTGTGTCTGTTACAGAATCCTTCCAGCAGCAAGTACATGCACTGCAGCTTGAGCACAGGCTCTGATGGAGGGAGAGTGGAAATATTGTACACATCGGCTACAGACCTGAAGAAACAGAGGGAGTTCCTCTGTGAGATATATTGTCAGATGCAATAAAAAGTTGAAGTTAAACACCAGACCTTGCTTGACTCCTTGCTCCTCCTCCAGAGTCTTCGAACTGCCTGTTCCTGGTCCCCGGCCGAGATTGGAACAAACGCTATTCATGGCTTTTCTAAATATTCTAAACCCATACAGCCCACCAATTCAGGAGAGACCTGTCCTGGTAGGGCAGTACCTCCTCTTTCATACACATACTGTGAGCGCTCTGTTTTGTCTTTCATCTTCACAGTAGATCATCAAGCTGCCAGTACCTCCTTTCACCTAAGTGCACTGCCAGGGTCATCCAGCCCTAACCATACTTTAAGTTATTTTAAGCACACAATGGTAAGTGCACTAAAACTTTAACTTCTTTATTTTATTTTATTCAAGTTTACTTATATGTATGTCATGAAAATCACTGTATAGGTAGAATTATTCTGGACCAAGAAAACTTCAGTTAATTGGATTTACCTCATTAAGTGTGCCTCTTTCAGAAACTCCACCTTCTCATTATCTGTAGCATCACTCTTCAAAGTCTATTCAACAAAGATGTGAATTAAGTTGTCACAATTTGTGTTTCATCAATCCTCAACTCACCGTTTCAAATTTTGCTTAAAATTTACTTTCACAATAAACTGGCATAAAAATACAGCAATGCTGTGGAAATATTGGCGTAATTTAATACTAAAATGATCTTTCCATTTAATTTCTTAGTCAGCTGAGAACTTCTGGAATTAATATACCTGTAAAGCTGAGCTGAACAAATGCTGGGCACTTTCAATAATGCTTTCCTAGTGTCAATGGTGTTGAGCTCACTAGAGCGCTTGCGATTTTGGAAATTGCAAACCCAGGACTTGCAGATTTTGTGAGCATTTGGGCTCCAGTACATAGTATATGTTACCTTAATCTCTGGAAAACACAGCAGAAATCGCCAACAAAACTCAAAGAGCTAGCAATTGTGATAGCGCTATGCGATTTCTAGTCTCCCCCTGGCCTTATACTTCTCAGAGGCCCTTATTCAATTCACTTTTTCTCAAAAGGTTTCTCCTAGGGGATAATTTTTCCTCTTCTGTTTAAAATAACTTTTCAGCACCCTGCAACTGAAAAAGTATCAAAAAGTAGGTGAAAAATACTGTCAAAGTATTTTGTTTTTTTGCTGGTGGTTTAACCACTTGAGGACCACAGTGGTAAACCCAACTAAAGACCAGGCACATTTTTACTAAATTGGCCACTACAACTTTAAGGCCAAGCACAGCACACAAGTGATCCCCACCCCCCTCCTTTTCCTCCCACCAACAGACCTCTCTGTTGGTGGGGTCTGATCGCCCCCAAGTTGTTTATTTTATTTTAAATAAATATTTATTTCTTTTTTTGTCATTATTTTTTCTTATTTCTTATTTATTTTTGAAATCCCTCCCTCCCCCCAGCTGGCCAATCATGGAGATCGGCTGTCATAGGCTTCTGCCTATGAGAGCCGATTGCTCTCTTGTCCCCCAGGGGGACAGCCGTGACACATCGCTGTCCCCAGTACAGCGCTGCTGCTGATCTCAGCGCTGTACATGTAAATAGATGGCGTCTTTACAGTCTCCCAAGCAGCAATCGCCGCTCGGAGACTGAAGGCAGGGTGGAGCTCTGCCCCCCGAGCAGGAGATGCACGCGCAGCCTGCGCTCGATCTCCTGCAAATCCCAGCCCCAGGACTTGACACCCATCGGCATTAGGCAGTCCTGGGGCTGCCGCCGCGGCCATGCCCATCGGTGTTAGTCGGTCCCAGGGGGGTTAAAGAGCATTTTTTAAGGTGTAAAAATATCACCTAGGAGAAAAAGTGAATTGCATATGCGCAAGAAAATGTAAAACCTAATACATATGGCTGGAATACCTTGACAGCTATTTTGCTAGTTCCAGTTCCAGGCCCTAGAATGTCTGTAGCAGTTCCTTCATAAACTTCTCCAAATGCTCCACTTCCCAAGAAAACACAGAGATTTAGATTTTCCCGAGCAAAGTTCGGCAGGTTTTCCATTTCAACCTTTGTTGGCAGAGTGCTGTTCAAAGGGACAATGTGAGAGCAGCTGTTTTCACTAAATTCATTTGTATCACAGATACATTATAGTAAAAAGGGAATAAAAAATATGTAAAAAAAAAACAATTCAGCACAAAATTATCACGACTAATGTTAGTTAGAGGTGTTCAATGCGAAACAAATAATTCCAGCTTCCAAACATATTTAATGCAAATTGTTTGCAGCTTAGAACTAGATTAGGAGGCACGGATCTACGCAGCTCTGATCATGTGCGTAGCCTGGGAGTTCTAATTGATTTGGATTTAAACTTCAGAACTCAAATCTCTGCTGTGGTGAAATCATCCTATTTTCACCTGAAGAACATTGCAAAAATCAAGCACCTCATCCCCCCAGAAGATCTGCCAACCTTAGTCCACGCCTTCATCACATCCCGACTGGACTACTGCAATGCTCTCTACACTGGCCCTACAAAAAAGGCCTTGTACCGTCTACAGCTGATACAGAATACTGCTGCCAGACTGCTAACCAACCAACCCCGTCACTGCCACATAACGCCAGTCCTGCACTCCCTTCACTGGCTACCTATAGAATGGAGGGTCCTATTCAAGATCAGCCTACTGACATTTAAATCCCTGAATAATCTAGGCCCTGGATACATGAAAGATATGTTGCAGCTACGTAGCAATCCCCGCATTCTCAGATCAACAGGTTCTAATAATCTAGTCATACCCAGAGTCCACTTGGAAACGTTTGGTCCCAGAGCCTTCTGTCATGCTGCTCCTACGTTTTGGAACTCCTTACCTCAACAGATCAGGACAGCTCCATCCCTGGACGTGTTTAAATCCAGACTGAAAACCCACCTGTTCAGTTTGGCATTTGCAGAAATATAACTTTTGTTGTGTGAATACTTCATCCTACTAATTACTGAATCTGAGAGAGCCTAAGCGCTTTTAGTCCTATGGGAGAAAAGCGCTATAGAAATGTTATTGTATTGTATTGTATTGTATTGTATTGTATAGAACTGGGCCAATCAAATGCATTTCCTAATGATTTTGATTGGTCATTTACAAGCTAAATACAATATGCATTATATTTGTATACATGCTAAATCTCTTTGCATCTCATTGACTTAACTCCAATGTTACAAATACAATATTATTTATTTTTGCATCCATCAATCATTTAACCATAGCTGTGGTACAATATTAGTAGTTCTACTAGTTAGAAATGGATACAGCCATAACAGTCGCAATAATACAGTATATAAAATGTAGATTGCATTACATTGTGTTCAGATACTAAAAAAACATTGCTTGAGAGACCATTATTTTATTCTTTGCAAAGTATAATTTGGATTACTTAAATAAATAAACTTACTTAATTAAATAAACAATGCATCATTTCAGCCGTGGGAGCTATGAATATCTATTCTCATATTTAAAGAGAACTTGAAGTGAGAAGAATACAGAAGCTGCCATATTGCTGTCACATATAAAATGATGCCTGCTTGTTGTGCTGATCTTTTGGATTCATTATTATATAAGTCACAAACCTGCAACAGGCATTCAGCAAACTGAGTCAAGGTGAATTGGACCACCTGATCTGTATACTCATTCTGGTTTGGTCATTTAGAATATATTAAGGACAAGAGATCAGCACTACATCCAGGCAAGTTGAGTTTTAAAAAAAAGATGTCAGCGCAATGGAACTTTCCATATTACCCTCAGTTTAGGTTTGCTAGAACTGATCACCAAGAGGAGGAAAAGCATCACAAAAAGCTATCATCTAATCTTCTAAAGGAGTTCCGAGTATATGGCCAATTGGCTAACCTCAAAATCAATTACGACAAATGCGAAGCTCTTGATGTAGGCTTGAATCCAAATGTAAAAAAAAATCTACATGCCAATTTTGCATTTAAGTGGGCACACAAAGCAATATCCTATCTGGAAACTAAGATTCTGAGCTACTTGATTGAGATCTTCAAACTTAACTATGCCCCACTCCTCGCCACAATCCGATCTGACCTGCAAAAATGGGACATCCCGAAGTTCTCCTGGTTTGGCAGAGTCAATATAATTTAAATGAATGTCTTACCCTGCCTTCTATACATCTTCCAAGCTCTGCCAATAGCCGTCCCTACCTTTTTCTTCTCTGAAATCCGCAAATGTATCTGGATAAACAAGCCCCCTAGAATAAAATACGCTTTGACTACACTCCCCAAAGATCAAGGAGGAATGGCTGTGCCGAACATACAAATGTATTATACTGCTGCTCTGCTGATCCAAATAATAGACTGGCATCGCCACGATCAAATAAAGCAATGGGTAGGGATGGAGCGAGATTTGGCTCGCCCCCTCTTCACCAGCCTCCCATGGACAGATAAAAGCACTGCTGCGCCCGGCATTATATACCCCCTGGTTGCGGACACGATAAAACTGTTCCTCAAAATTAATAGAACCACTCAGATCTCACCCTGGCCCTCTCCAATAACTCCCCTCCTAGACAATCCGAGGTTTCCCCCTGGTATGAATCGCATAGCATATCAACAGTGGAGGGGCACTCAAACACTACGAGACTATCATCTGACGGAAGGGGGCTTCTGGCTGGACATTGCTACCCTGAAAACTAAACTACACCTACCCTCCCTAGATCCATGGTCTCTGCTACAATTCCAAAATTTTTTACTCAGCTTAGGTAATAGACAAAGCTTAACTCGTGATCTCATGCCATTTGAGTTGCTCTGTGATGTGGAAGGATATGTCACCAAAGGAATTTCACAAATATACGCAATGCTTATTACAAATACTGTGATTACTACATCCTTGAAAACTAAATGGGAGACATCCTTAAAGCGGAATATAACCCTGCATTTCAACTTTGCTCTAAAATATTATTTACACCATATTATATGCAAAAAGCATTTTTTTTTACTAGACCAGCATTGGAAGGGTTAAACACAGAGGTTTAACCATTTACCGCCATCCTAACGTATTAAAACGTCATGCTTACCGCTATTAACAGCAACATGACGTTTTAATACGTCGCGCATTCCCGCCGCTGCTACCGCCGTGTGTCCGCCGCTACCGCCGCCATTACCGTCGGGATCCCGTGCTGGGTGATTGGGGAAGAGGACCGAACAGTCCTCTACCCAATCGCAGTGCCTGGAGTGAATGGACGTGACCGCGAACAGCGGCTACGTCCATTCACATAAACAGGAAATGTAACAGTTTAATAAAGTGTAAAAAAAAAAAAAAAAAAAAAAAGTGAACACGTCCTATGAGTGTTCACTACACTAGCGCCATCTTGTGGCCAAAAAGTATATTACACCTACAAAATACATACATTTTCAAGTATATACACATCATTAATACAATTACACTTCCAACCCCCCCCCCCCCCCCCAAAAAAAAAAACACTTGTAAAAAAAAAAATCAGCTTAAAAAAAATAAATAAATAGTTGCCTTAGGGACTCAGCTTTTTTTATTCTATATTTTATGGGGGAAAATTAATTTTAATTTATTACATAGGGGCTTGTAATTATGGCCAGAACAAACAGAAAAATAACCACTTATATTTCAAAATAATATACTGTCGCCATACATTGTGGTAGGGACATAATCTAAACGGTTTAATTATCGGGACCACTGGGCAAATAAAACGTGTTTGTTTTATCCACAGGAGAATGTTTAATTTTAAAACTATAAAGGCTGAACACTGAGAAATAATGATTTTTTTTCTTTTTTTTCTGTTTTTCTCAATAAAATGCATTTAGAATAAAAAAATTCTTAGCAAAATGTACTATCCACAGAAAGCCTAATTGGTGGCGAAAAAAACGAGGTATAGATCATTTTCTTGTGATAAGTAGTAATAAAGTTATTAGGGAATAAAAGGGAGGAGCGCTGACAACTGAAAATTGCTCTGGTCCGTTAGGATAAAATCCCTTGGGGGTGAACTGGTTAAAGTTACGTGGAGAGATATGCAGAAGTTCAGATTGTTACATTCTATTTAGTTATATGTATCTATTGATAAATGTTACACACTCTTTGGCTGTCCTCCAAGCTCCTTCTCAGTCAGAGAGAGAATGAGTCACATTCAACACTTAGATACATTTATGTAAACAAAATGTATCTATTTCAGCTTCGGATGCGTCTGCAGAAATCTCCAGGAACTTTAAAGCCCTGTGTAACCCTTCCAATGCTGGTCTAGTAAAAAAAAAAAATGCTGGTTGCATATAATATATTGTAAATAATGTTTTAGAGCAAAGTTGAAATGCAAGGTTATAGTCCGCTTTAAACCAAACCTGACGATGCGCCACAGTATGTGACGGCGCAAAACGGCTGTCGACCTCCCCACTCACCTGTACTTCTCTCTGCTATGCTTGGGATAAGTAATGTATACCTTTAACTTTTTTCTAATAAAAACAAAGTTTTAATTTAGGGATGTGCAAGGCCTCTTTTTCTGCTTATTGGACTTATAACTTGGTTTGGCTTGTTGCACTCCCTTAGTGATTGATTCAGCCTCCTGTGCATGGTCACTTTTTCTATTGACTCACACTTAACCACTTGAGGACCGTGGGTTTTAACCCCCTTAAGGACCAGGCACTTTTTTTCCATTAAGACCACTGCAGCTTTCACGGTTTATTGCTCGCTCATACAACCTACCACCTAAATGAATTTTGGCTCCTTTTCTTGTCACTAATAAAGCTTTCTTTTGGTGCTATTTGATTGCTGCTGCGATTTTTACTTTTTATTATATTCATCAAAAAAGACATGAATTTTGGCAAAAAAATGATTTTTTTTTTAACTTTCTGTGCTGACATTTTTTAAATAAAGTAAAATTTCTGTATACATGCAGTGCGAAAAATGTGGACAAACATGTTTTTGATTTAAAAAAAAACCATTCAGTGTATATTTATTGGTTTGGGTAAAAGTTATGGCGTTTACAAACTATGGTGCAAAAAGTGAATTTTCCCATTTTCAAGCATCTATGACTTTTCTGACCCCCTGTCATGTTTCATGAGGGGCTAGAATTCCAGGATAGTATAAATACCCCCCAAATGACCCCATTTTGGAAAGAAGACATCCCAAAGTATTCACTGAGAGGCATAGTGAGTTCATAGAAGATATTATTTTTTGTCACAAGTAAGCGGAAAATGACACTTTGTGACCAAAAAAAAAAAAGTTTCCATTTCTTCTAACTTGCGCCCAAAAAAAATGACATCTGCCACGGACTCACCATGCCCCTCTCTGAATACCTTGAAGTGTCTACTTTCCAAAATGGGGTCATTTGTGGGGTGTGTTTACTGTCCTCGCATTTTGGGGGGTGCTAATTTGTAAGCACCCCTGTAAAGCCTAAAGGTGCTCATTGGACTTTGGGCCCCTTAGCGCAGTTAGGCTGCAAAAAAGTGCCACACATGTGGTATTGTCGTACTCAGTAGAAGTAGTATAATGTGTTTTGGGGTGTATTTTTACACATACCCATGCTGGGTGGGAGAAATATCTCTGTAAATGACAATTGTTTGATTTTTTTTACACACAATTGTCCATTTACAGAGATCTTTCTCCCACTCAGCATGGGTATGTGTAAAAATACACCCCAAAACACATTATACTACTTCTCCTGAGTACGGCGATACCACATGTGTGGCACTTTTTTGCACCCTAACTGCGCTAAGGGGCCCAAAGTCCAATGAGTACCTTTAGGATTTCACAGGTCATTTTGAGAAATTTTGTTTCAAGACTACTCCTCACGGTTTAGGGCCCCTAAAATGCCAGGACAGTATAGGAACCCCACAAATGACCCCATTTTAGAAAGAAGACACCCCAAGGTATTCCGTTAGTAGTACGGTGAGTTCATAGAAGATTTTATTTTTTTGTCACAAGTTAGCGGAAAATGACACTTTGTGAAAAAAACCAATAAAAATCAATTTCCGCTAACTTGTGAGAAGTAGTACAATGTGTTTTGGGGTGTATTTTTACACATACCCATGCTGGGTGGGAGAAATAACTCTGTAAATGGACAATTGTGTGTATTTGGACAATTGTCCATTTATAGAGATCTTTCTCCCACTCAGCATGGGTATGTGTAAAAATACACCCCAAAACACATTATACTACTTCTCCCGAGTATGGCGATACCACATGTGTGGCACTTTTTTGCACCCTAACTGCGCTAAGGGGCCCAAAGTCCAATGAGTACCTTTAGGATTTCACAGGTCATTTTTGTTTCAAGACTACTCCTCACGGTTTAGGGCCCCTAAAATGCCAGGGCAGTATAGGAACCCCACTAATGACCCCATTTTAGAAAGAAGACACCCCAAGGTATTCCATTAGGAGTATGGTGAGTTCATAGAAGTTTTTATTTTTTTGTCACAAGTTAGCGGAATTTGATTTTTATTGTTTTTTTTTCACAAAGTGTCATTTTCCGCTAACTTGTGACAAAAAATAAAATCTTCTATGGACTCACCATACTCCTAACGGAATACCTTTGGGTGTCTTCTTTCTAGAATGGGGTCATTTGTGGGGTTCCTATACTGCCCTGGCATTTTAGGGGCCCTAAACCGTGAGGAGTAGTCTAGAAAACAAATGCCTCAAAATGACCTGTGAATAGGACGTTAGGCCCCTTAGCTGCTTAGTTAGGCACCTAGGCTGCAAAAAAGTGTCACACATGTGGTACCGCCGTACTCAGGAGAAGTAGTATAATGTGTTTTGGGGTGTATTTTTACACATACCCATGCTGGGTGGGAGAAATATCTCTGTAAATGACAATTGTTTGATTTTTTTACACACAATTGTCCATTGATGGGTGGCAGTGACAGGGAGTGATTGATGGGTGATTAGGGGGGTGATTGGGTGCAAACAGGGGTCTGGGGGGTGGGCAGGGGGGTCTGAGGGGTGCTGTGGGCGATCAGGGGGCAGGGGGGGGAGATCAGTGTTCTTGGGTGCAGACTAGGATGGCTGCAGCCTGCCCTGGTGGTCCCTTGGACACTGGGACCACCAGGGCAGGAGGCAGCCTGTATAATACACTTTGTAAACATTACAAAGTGTATTATACACTTTGTATGCGGTGATTGTCGGGTTAACATCCCGCCGGCGCTTCCGTATGGCCGGCGGGATGTTGCGGCGGGTGAGCGGAGACAGGCGGCGGCGAAGGATCGCGTCACGGATGCCGCGATCGCTCCGCCCATGCCCCTACAAGGACCGCTGCCTTTGGGCATGAGCTGGTCCTTGCGGGCTCCACTTCCCGGCCGCCTCTGTGCGTTAGGCGGTCGGGAAGTGGTTAAACAAAACCTTTACGGACACTCAGTGGCGAAAGATCCTCATTTTAGCTCATAAGTCCTCTACTTCAGCCCGCATCCAAGAATCAGGATACTAACTCCTAATGCAGTGGTATTATACACCAGAAAGACTGCATCGTATCTACCCAGAATCTAGCCCTCTTTGCTGAAGATGTATGGCCCACACAGGCACTCTTGTTCATATATTTTGGAGCTGTCCACATCAGGTAACAGGGGTTGAGGCTTCTGAGGATCCAGCTTATTACCTATTACACACCTCCCCCAGGAGACTCGGAAAATATAAAAAATCGCTATCCAAACATCTGATCAACTCAGCCCGTATAATTATAGCTAGGCACTAGAAATCATCTCGGGCCCCTGCCATAGCTGTGTTGCTGCTTGAGATGAAATCTATCGAACGCATGGAAGACCTAACACATTCTATCCATCTGAAAAATTAGCAATTTCTAAAGATATGGAGGCCCTGGTTCGAATTCTCTAAATCAGAGGACTATAAGCGTTTCATAGAGAATTAACGAATTATATTTCCCAATACCCTGTCGTCTGTGAGCGTCTTACCTTGTTTGAGCAATAATAAGGGAGATTAAGATTTTAGATTATACAAAAGCCCACACAGTATCTTGTACACACTGAACTAGCCAGCCCTTCTTTTTCCTTTTCTGTTTCTTCTCTCTCTTCTTCTCCTCTCCTTTCCTATCCTGTGATGTCTTGTCTTCTCTCTTCTTGTTTGTCCTATTTCCTCTGTTTGTGGTTCTAGAAGTATTAACAGGGGAGTATACGCACCTCTACAGCCTGAATCTGAGCAATTTAGAGAGTAAAGGTGCTCCCTGAGTGTATGAACCCTTTGGGCCTCAGGCACACCAAAACTTTGGTCATAGGAAAAACGCCATCAGATTCTATATTTACACACATGGGTGCAGACATGTGGTTTAATAAAACTCCTATACTGCTTAAAGAGAGTCTGAAGCGAGAATAAATCTCGCTTCGGACCTCATAGATAGCAGGGGCATGTGTGCCCCTGCTAAAACGCTGCTATCCCGCAGCTTAACGGGGGTCCCTTCACCCCCAAATCCCCTCCGTACAGCGGGGGAGCGCTTCCACATTGGGGCAGGGCTAACCGCCGCAGCCCTGCCCCACGCGCCTCTGTCAGACGCGTATCTCCACCTCTCCCCCGCCCCTCTCAGTCTTCCTTCACTTAGAGGGGCGGGGGAGAGGCGGCGATGCGCGTCTGATAGACGGCGCTGAGAGGCAGGGCTGCAGCCATTAGCCCTGCCTCCAGGAGGAGCAAAATCACGACCAAGTTGGTCGTGTATTTTGCAAGGGGGGACTTGGGGGTGAAGGGACCCCCGTTTAGCCGCGGGATAGCGGCATTTTAGCAGGGGCACACATGTCCCTGCTAACTATGAGCTCTGAAGCGAGATTTATTCTCACTTCAGAGTCTCTTTAAAGTCTTTTTCTATATTGTATACAATCTCCTGTTGTAACCAAACATATTTTAACTTCATTGTGCTTTATCACTAATGCTAGGTGACACTGGTTAGTCACCCTAATCTTGAATATTGTGAATGTATAATGGGTGCAATGTTATGCGCTATATGTGTTTTTGTTACTTTTATAAAAACTATTTCAAAATACAAATCTTAAAAAAAAAGAAATAGCTATCATCAAAAAAACTCAACTTGATTTCACGAGTCTGATACGCAAGACCATTTGAGCTCCATGCAACTTAAATCACATGTATCCTTCCTCATTTACATACATGGAATGTTGACCACCACTCCTTCATGAATATCCCTTCTGGTATGACATGCAATTTTTTTTTAAATACTAGAAAACCATTTAGTTGTAAAGGAATCGGTAGTAAGAGGAATATGAAGGCTTCCACATTTATTCCCATTTACCAAAAAAATGCTTATTGCAAGAAACTTAAACTGATTCTCTACCACTATTAATTTCTGGATCAATGACTTAGAATGTATATGCAGATAAAGAGTTCTGTCTCATTTATGACCCATTAGTGTAACTCAGACACTACCAAAGCCAAAACATCAGCCAGGAAAGGGAATAAAGATGGCAGCCTTGATATCCTCCTCATTGTGGTGTTTTATAAATCAATAATAATAATTATAGTTTTGAGTACGTTTCACTGCTTAGCACTAAACTTAAAGTGACACTGAAGTGAAAAAAAAACTCATGATCTAATGAATTGGATGTGTAGTATGGATAATTAATAGAACTTTAGTAGCAAAGAAAAAATAGTGTCATATTTTTATTTTCAGGTATATAGCTTTTTTCTGCATCATTGCATCATTCTCTAATAATTGCAGTTTCCACATTACACTCAGCATTTTGAATGATTTCACAGAGCAGGCTAATGAGCCTTTGAACTTTTCTCTGCAGAAAAACCATAAGCAAAGAAGAAACAATGAGAGACAGTTGAGATAAGTGCTTCAAAAGACAGTGTTGTTCAAAACTTTGAAGCTCTTTTGCATAGATAACAACTGAAGTTTCTTAACTCTTCCTGTACTGGAAACAATATAAGACGTATATCTGTGCTAACAATGTTTTATTTCTTAGCAGTACTACACATACAAATCATTATATCATAAGTTTCACTTCAGATTACCTTTAAGCTGTTAGTGCTGAAGAAAGTAAAAAGCATAAATTAAATGTCAGCTGGCATTTTGTGAACTTGGCATTTTTGTTGTGCTATAAAATGCCATTCAAGTAAGCTGCAACCTATTTAAAAAATATAAAATTACATGCACGTACATTTTTATTACAAAAAGACACTAAATTACATTTAAAATTAACTGTTTACCTCCCACACCCAAAAACTACCCAAATAAAATTTTTAACAAAAAAAAAAAATTACAATAAAAAAAAAACATAAATAGTTACCTAAGGGTCTGAACTTTAATATGCATGTGAAGAGGGTATACAACTAATATTTTTTAAATTATAAGCTTGTAAATAGTGATGGACGCAAAACTAAAAAAAATGCACCTTTATTTCCAAATAAAATATTCGTGCTATACATTGTGATAGGGACATAATTTAAATGGTGTAATAACCGGGACAAATGGGCAAATAAAATACATAGGTTTTAATTATGGTAGCATGTATTATTTTAAAACTATAATGGCTGAAAACTGAGAAATAATTATTTTTTTCCATTTTTTTCTTAATATTCCTGTTAAAATGCATTTAGAAAAAAATAATTCTTAGAAAAATGTACCACCCAAAGAAAACCTAATTGGTGGCAGAAAAAACAAGATATAGATCAATTAATTGTGATAATTAGTGATAAGGTTATTGGCAAATTAATGGGAGGTTGAAAATTGCTCGGATGCATAAGGTGAAAAACGACTGAAGGCTGAAGTGGTTAACCCATTCAGGTTCCGTCGTTTTCACGTGAGAAATGTTCACCTCCCAATCATTAGCCTATAACTTTATCACTACTTATCACAATGCACTGATCTATATCTTGTTTTTTCCGCCACCAATTAGGCTTTCTTTGGGGGGTACATTTTGCTAAGAGCCACTTTACTGTAAATGCATTTTAACAGGAAGAATAAGAAAAAAATGGAAAAATTCATTATTTCTCAGTTTTTAGCCATTATAGTTTTAAAATAATACATGCCTCCCTAATTAAAACTCACGTATTGTTTTTGCTCATATGTCCCGGTTATTACACCGTTAAAATTATGTCCCTATCACAATGTATGGCGAAAATATTTCATCTTTACATTGATACTTAAAAAGTTTAGACCCTTAGGTAAATATTTTCATTTTTTTTTTTTTTAATGTAATGGTTTTTTTTTTTTTATAGTAAACATTTTATTTGGGTAGTTTTGGGAGGGTGGGAGGTAAACAATAGATTTATAATGTAAATGTGTGTTACCGTATTTCGCGCCGTATAAGACGCTCCGGAATATAAGACACACCCAAGTTTAGAGGGCAAAAACCTGGGAAAAAAAAATATATTAAATCTGGTACGTCTATATTCCAGGAGCATCTTTGAACATGTTGTGTCCTCCTGTGTACCTTATCTCTCCACCTGTGTGCCCCATCTGTCCTTCTGTGTGCCCCATCTGTCCTCCTGTGTGCCCCATGTCTCCCTTCTGTGTGCGCCATCTCCCCCATGTGTCCTGTGTGCCCCTTCTCCCCATGTGTCCTTTGTCATGTCTCCCACATGTGTCCTCCTGTGTCCTGTCTCCATGTGTCCTCCTGTGTCCTGGCTCCATGTGTCCTGTCTCCATGTGTCCTGTCTCCCTGTGTCCTGTCTCCATGTGTCCTCCTGTGTCCTGTCTCCATGTGTCCTCCTGTGTCCTGGCTCCATGTGTCCTCCTGTGTCCTGGCTCCATGTGTCCTCCTGTGTCCTGGCTCCATGTGTCCTGTCTCCATGTGCCCTCCTGTGTCCTGTCTCCATGTGTCCTCCTGTGTCCTGTCCCCATGTGTCCTCCTGTGTCCTGTCCCCATGTGTCCTGTCCCCATGTGTCCTGGCTCCATGTGTCCTGTCCCCATGTGTCCTGGCTCCCCCACATGTCCTTCTTTGACTGGCTCCCCCGAGTGCCTCACTTCTCCCCCTCTATTTTCCTCCTGCCCCCCTCCATGTGCCCACCTCCCCCGTGTCTCCAATATGCCCATCTCCCCCCCCCCCCCCCGTCTCTCGATATGCCCACCTCCCGTGTCTCCGATATGCCCCCCGTGTCTCCGAGATACCCACCGTAAATCCTTCCCCCCTCCGGGTCTGCAGCTGTAGCGGCTTACCTGATACATGCCGCCGCGAAGTCTGCAGACACCCGGCTACTCCATATGTTTCCTCTACTGCGCGGCTACTGATGACGCAATCAGTACAAGCCGCGCAGTAGAGGAAACATATGGAGTAGCCGGGCGTCTGCAGACTTCGCGGCGGCATGTATCAGGTAAGCCGCTACAGCTGCAGACCCGGAGGGGGGAAGGATTTACGGTGGGCATCACGGGGGGGCATCTCGGAGACAAGGGGGAAGGAGGTGGGCATATCGGAGACACGTGGGATGTGCGCACATGGAGCGGGGCAGGAGGAAAATAGAGGGGAAAAGCTGTGGCACACGGGGGAGCCAGGCACAGTGATCGCCCACACAGGCAGGGAATCCCCAATGGCGGCGGGTCGGCGGTTTATATCGGCGGGCGTTCGCAAGTTGGGGATTCCCTGCCTTTGCCGTATAAGACGCAGGGACTTTTTCTCCCCATTTTTGGGGGAGAAAAAGTGCGTCTTATACGGCGGAAAATACGGTAATTTGTATTTTTTTTTTCTTACAGGTGTAGTATTACTTTTTGGCCACAAGATGGTGGCCATGAGTTTGTTTACATGACGTCACTCTAAGCGTAACACACGCTTAGAGTGACTCATCGGAGAGGGAACGGCCAGAAAAGGCGCAGCTTCCGAGAGAAGGGCTTTTTCAGCGGGGGAGAGGAATCAATGATCGGGCACCATAGCCCGATACATTGATTCCTTGGCTACCGAATCCACGGCCGGGAGTGCGCGTGCACGCGTGCGATCGGCCGCGGGAGCGCGCGGTAGCAAGCATGGTTCCTGGACGTAGAAACTACGTCCAGGAACCAAAATAGGTTAATCATGTAAATCGCAATACATAAATCACCCATTTCAGATTACAGACAGCAGATGAAAATGGCAAACAGCCAGTTCAAAATGGTGCTGCTCTTCACACCTCAGGCATGTAGTCTCTCCCACTGACAGTGAAATGAATCCATTATTTTGTACTTGTGTACCTTACCCAATATCTAAATTTAATCAAAGCCTTCTCAGGGTTGAGTGCTTTGGAGCACTTTCCAAAGTGCCCACATTTCGAAAAGCGCTTAGCAAAGGTAAGCCTATGAGGGTGTCCCGACAGCAGCATTGTAATTTGGTTAAAATCACAAACATGCCACATGTAGCATTTTTTGGAGTGATTCAGCTTGAATGAATGTGCAAAAAAAAAGCACATTCCTTCAAAAATCACTTTGAAATCTCTATCGCTAAACACTAGTGATGTGTGGTGTGAACTGAGCTTTAGTGATGGGAATTATACTTGTGTGTCTATTTACATTTGTCACTCTCTGGTCATTTTTATAACATCCTGCCTGGTGAAGAGAATAAAGGTAAGGATTCTTGAAAGTCTGTTTTTGAAATGTTGTTTAGCTTTTTGTATTTTTTTTTATCTCTTCAATTAGGTAAAAGCTATTACTGGGAAATGTGTATTTTGTGCAAAGCAAACAATAATAACCTCTGTTTCTTTATTTCAGTGCTTTTAAGAAAACGATGTAAACCCAGCATCCTAGACAGGAAAAGGTAGCTCAATATTATAGAGAATATAAATCAAGTTTACCTAATAGCATAACAGGCATTTGTCAAGCCAACAGCATCAGGTATCCCTCGAAGTTTGGTAAGTTCCTTGTCCTCACTGAGGATATATATATTGTCTTTCTTTTCTTTGCCCTTCTTCTTGAATTCTGGTATATTACTAATATTAGTAAAAAGAAATATATAATATACATTTTTCATTCCTTCTTAATACATTAACTTACCGACACACACACACACACACACACACATGGAATTTCTACATACCCACAGCAGCTATCAAAAGAAGAACCAAAAGTACGCCTAAAACAGAACCCACAACTATCACAACTTCATCAGAAGGGTTATTCTCTGAAAAAATAAAATAAACAAATACGTAAAAAAATAAAAATGGATGTATGAAAAAAACTGCATTGCAAATTATGAAATAGACATGAAAATATAAAGGGTGTGTACATTTCCTAATATAAAAGAACAAAAGTTAGAACAACAAAGATTTTCCCAGATTTTTATTAGCAATAAATAAAAATACAGGCAAAGACCTCTTCTGTTGCAAAAGAATACCCAGAAAGATCATGGTGACCCACAACAACTAGAAAAGTATATAAAGACACCAAAAGCTCTCTTACTAAAAAGAAACAATGAATATAATTTTGCCTTCTTAAAACAAAAGGTATTTGCGATAATTCCGCTTTAAGTGAACAACTATGGTTTTCCATGAAGCATCACTCCCAAATATGCAAATCATCTCATTATGCATTACTTTAAAAGAAAACGGTTTTGCATCTGCATTGCGTGAGAAAACTAAAATATGCAGAATAACACTCTTAAATGTGGGCAGCCACACTCAAGATCAGGCATAACGCCTCCTTTTTTAGGCCAAAAATCATTGGCTTTTTTAGATGTAGATGAGTGATGATTGACAAGGGCTGCTGCCCAATCAGCACAATTTATGTTTATCTCTAAAGTGAGTGGCTGACTACAACTGCTCTTAAAGAAACCATCATCCTATCCAGATTCAGGAAAGTAATGCGTTCACTTGCATTACTTTGTGTTTCAATACAAACAAAAAATGTAAGTAAAATTAGAAAAATATGTTTTTCATTCTGTAAACTAAGTTTCATTGCATCATAGTAATTTTAACCTCTTAAAGGGAACCAGAGACCCCAGAAAAAAGATTCTATACATACCTGGGGCTTCCTCCAGCCCCATATGCACGGATCGCTCCCACGCCGCCGCCCTCCGCTTCTTGTATCCGGCGGTACCGAGTCCCGTAGTTTCGGCCAGTCGGCGGCAGCACACGGCCAATTGTCCGCATCACAGGGGCTCTCAGCATACCCTTATGCGTGCGGCTGCCTACTGCGCAGCCGAACGCGTAAGGGTATGGAGGGAGCCCCGGCTCATGCGGACAATTGGCTGCATCCGCCGGAAGTGACGGGACCCGGTACCGGCGGATCCAGGAAGTGGAGGACGGCGGCGTGGGAGCGATCCATGCGTATGGGGCTTGAGGAAGCCCCAGGTATGTATAGAATCTTTTTTCTGGGGCTTCTGGTTCCCTTTAAGGAGCATGGGCTTAAACCCCTCTAAAGAACAGGCCATTTTTCACAAAACGGGCCATTGCAGCTTTAAGGCCTCGCTGCAGGGCTGCACAATTCAGCACACAAGTGATTCCCCCTCCCTTTTCTCCCCGCCAACAGAGCTCTCTGTTGGTGGGGTCTGATCGCTCTACCAGTGTTTATTTTTTTCCATAAATATTTATTTGTTTTATTTTGCAATATTTTTACTTATTTTTTATTTATTTTGTAATCCCCCTCCCTCCCACAGCCAGCCAATCAGCGTGATCGACTATCATAGGCTTCAGCCTATGACAGCGGATCAGTTTTGAGCCACCCAGGGGGACAGCTGTGTCACACTGTCCCCTGTACAGATCTGCTATAGATCGCAGCCCTGTACCGTGTTGAAAGACGGCGGTTTCACCGTCTAACAGTCTCAGAGTGGCGATCATCATCCAAGTGGAGATGTGCGCGCATCGTCGCGCGTGATCTCCCGCAAACCACTACTCCAGGGACCTTACGCCGATTGGCGTTAGGTGGTCCTGGGGCTGCCGCCGCAGCCACGCCTATCGGCCTGACGCAGTCAGCAAGTGGTTAAAACGAATCTATGTTTGTAATTATTATATAGCCACAGAATTGGATGCTTACTATTGTAGATGTATGACCTGTTAATATATTGTTACCCACTGTTGTCTATATTGAACTCTGTACAACACTAGAGAATATGAAAGAACTATTTAAAGGAAATTATAAAAACAAATAAATTACTCTAGACAATAGCAAAACATGCCAAAATACAGCAGCATACCTGTCTGCAATATGATATGTTCACTTGAATCACTGTAATCTCCAAGGCCTAACATGTTTGCTGCAGCTGCTCTGAATTGGAAACTTCCATCCAGCATTGTAGACTTCCATATGCAAATGCCACTACAAGAGCCATTGTACACCTGTTGCCATGGCACTAGCTCTTTCTCATCAGAAGACACCTTTCTGTAGATAAAGGCATATTTTTAATTGAAAACTGGAAAAAAGCAAACAATTTGAATACATGAAAAACATTTTTTAACCATGCACTCAACACCATAGGGTGTCATCTGTCACACATGCTTTCCTTTACCTCTCTATAATGGTCATTTTTGAAATTTGTATCAAACCAGGATAGTTCAGATGTGTTTTTGTCAATAGAGGGTTGTCAAGGCAACCTAGGTGCATGTATGTGTGGGAGAGGGGAGTTCAGATGGTAAATATTTTTATAACACAACAGGTACTTTTTAAGAGTCTGAGGTTTACATCTAATGAATAAAATGGCATTGTGGGTCCAATTGACTTAATCCCCAGTAAGAAGTACTGGGGTACCTTCAACTGCAGGAGAAACTGCAGTAGGCTTCAGAGCCCCCAGGTGCCTGCATCACATCCTTGCTAACCATTCAATGTCTAAGTACTGTACATATGAAAGGTTTTATTTAATGAGACATTAAAGGTAGAAGTAGAAATTAGAAGGAAAAACTGGCAATTAAAAAATGTGCCCATGCAGGTGTACTTACCTATATTCTAATATATTATATGTTAGGTTGCGTCCATTATCTTCAGCAATCTGCCACTGAATGGTGCTCTTATCTCCAAGTGCATTTTGTGGAACTCCTGGTTTGCCTGGGACTCCAGCTGAAAGGTAACATGTGGGAACTGGATTATAAAGAAACGTACAAGAAGCACTGGTGCAAAAATGAAGCAGCTGCCCAGAGCAAATTATTACTATTCTTTGTATCATAATAGAAAGAAACCTCGTTTGTTGCTCTTTCAGGGGCGTAACTATAGGGGAGCAGCCCCTGCAATTGCAGGGGGGCCAGAGCTGTGGGGGCCCCAACCACTAACCGTTCCTTCCTCCAATACAGGGTAGTATACTACAGATCTACAGGTGTTTTTGTGGCTACTCTCGCTGCTCCCTGCCTCCTCCATAGCGCCGCTCTCCACCTGCGTCCCTTCCCTCCCCGCTGATTGGAGAGAAGGGATGCAGGTGGGGAGCGGCGCTATGGAGCTGCTATGAAACACTTGTTCGTCATTAAACCCAGATGTCTGTACCTTTAATAGTCTTTCACCAGAGTTTATTGTTCTGCTAAAATGACTCAAATAGCTGCTCAGATATGCAGCAAATTACTGTATATACTTGAGTATAAGTCTAGAAATTTCGGTCTGACTCACTAAATAAAAGTATAGGGGTCGACTTATACACGAGTCACGGGCAATACTGAGCACACTGAGTAATGTGTGTACTATTAGTGACATTCCAATTTGCAGCAATTTACCCAGTGGTAAGTGACACTTTCTTGATAAAGGAATGCCAAGAAAGCACAGGTCTGAAAGTCCTGGCCACAACAATTAACATGAAAAGGGGGGGGGGGGGTACTGGGCTGCAGGAAGGGGAGAAAAATAATTGCTGCACTTGGGGGCCTGGAGGAGTTATTGGTTGCACTTAAGGGACTGGAAGGGTTAATGGCTGCAGTACTGTATGCAGTGCAATCATTAACCCCTCCTGGGTTCCAAGTGTAGAGGTTAATTCTTCCTGGGCCCCAAGTGCAGTAATTAACTTTGCTGGGTGGTCTCATACCTGAGTCAATAAAAAATTCCAGCGGGTCGAATATTGGAGTCAACTTATACACAAGGTCGACTTTTATTCGAGTATCAAATCAAAAACAAAGAGGGACACCAAGAGCCCAATATAGAGTAGTATGCACTGGTAAATGAAGGTGTGTGGAAAATGTATGTGCAGTATACTCTCAAGTCAGGGTTACCAGATAGGCAACCAATGTAAAGACAGGTGGGGAGATTAGACTTGTTACCACTCAGGATTAAGAAGTCGCTCTCCGTAGATTAAGAAAAAAAGGAGTAACACCCCTCCACCAAGGGTGGATATGTATGACGTAGTGTGGATACAGATGCGCCAGAAGGATAAAAAGATCTAAAACGTTTAAAAGTGAGGTGGTAGTGGTGGACTTACCTCCTCCGGGCAGACACAAGAAAATGACGATCAATGTCCAGCAAAACAATTTATTTCCATACTCCAGTAAAATACAACACGTTTCACAGGAGTGACCCGCTTCCTCAGGAAATAATAAGGGGCATGTACAATACAGGTCTGGTGCTATGCCAAGTGCCTCTGACAGATATGTATGTAAATCAATTGTTTTGCTGGACATTGATCGGCATTTTCTTGTGTCTGCCTGGAGGAGTAAAGCACTACTAGGAGTAGAGCACTATTAGATTCTCCAATCAAACATTATTCTAAATACATCCTTTATCAGCCAAGCCAATATAAAAAAAATGTCCTACCTGTAGTCTTGAAGTTTACTGTACTGGAAACACTTTGGGCTCCTGTCACATAAACCACTACAGGCGTACATTTAAAAAAGTCGCGGTCAAATTTAGGCGCGATTTATCGGGAAAAGAAAAATAGCGTAATTTAGAAATATCGATAATTTAACAGTATTTGTAATGTAAAATCGATAATTCTGATTATTATTATTACAGGTATAAAACAGATGTGAGATGTAAACGAAAATATAATAACGTTAAATATCGTAATGTAATTCAACAACACAGCTTAACCCAACCCTACTCTCACACAGAACCCTCCCTTGGTGGGGCCAAACCCTAACCCCCCATGGTGGTGGCTAACCCTAAATGTACCTAACCCTACTCTGACACAGAACTCTCCATGTACCTATCCCTGACCCCTAGACCCCCCTAGTGGTGCCTAACCCTAACCACCCCCCTGGTGGTGCCTAACCTTAAAACTCCCCTGGTGGTGCCTAACATTAACCACCCCCCTGATGGTGCCTAACCCTAACCACCCCCCTGGTGGTGCCTAACCCTAACCACCCCCCTGGTGGTGCATAACCCTAACCACCCACCTGGTGGTGCCTAACCCTAACCACCCCCCTGGTGGTGCCTAACCCTAACCACCCCCCTGGTGGTGCCTAACCCTAACCACCCCCCTGGTGGTGCCTAACCCTAACCACCCCCCTGGTGGTGCCTAACCCTAAAACTCCCCTGATGGTGCCTAACCCTAAAACTCCCCTGGTGGTGCCTAACTCTAACCACCCCCCTGGTGGTGTCTAACCCTAAATTATCGTAAATACTTCATATATTATCGTAAATAGAAATGTCATATCGTTATTACATCTGTATAGTGAATGTTATATTTTCGTAATTACAAAATTATCTGTATTTGGACAGAATTTGCTTACATTCCATCACTAAGCATGTTCATTTACCGTTATTATACCAAAAGACTTTTTAAGTTATCGTTATGACTGACATCGTTTTTTTTAGCGTTATGATATTCGTTCTGATATATTATCATAAACTTTAAATTACCAATATTACCGATTCCACAAAAAAAATTAGGAATATTACCGAGTTTACTTTATCAATTTACGTAATATATTGATTTTAGGCACTTGCGCCCAAACATATGCAAAATTGAGTGTAAATTTACAAAAACGATAATTAACATTAGAAATATAGCCGCGCCCAAATCTATTAGCGCTATTTTTAGCTGATCCGCACTACAGCGCGAATGCCATAATTTGTATTGGGGACAAGTCCTGTGACTGTGCAGCTATAGACGGATGTATTTGTGCAGGATATATCTTTTGTTTCATACCAATTCCACCTTATCTAAATCATAAAGAGTATGGTTACAAAAAAGTAATAGCAAATTAAATAAGCTCTACTATTTCAAAAATGATATGGCATTTGTCAGTGCTGTGAAAGTGAGAAATATATTGTCATAAAAATTACATTTCTATTTTAATTTGTAGCTGAGTATTCATTTCTAAAATGGCCAGGAATTTATATTTACCTTATTTGCTGCCATGGCAACAGTGCAATGGTGTGCAGATTGCTTTAGTATTCTATAATAAGATGTAGACTTTCCACACAAAATCATCACTTTGCAGCTCTTGATGGTATGTAATAGCACTGACACTGCAGCTGCAAACTTTATACCCCCTGCTGCAAAAATCAAAAAGAGCCTCCCTCTCACACTGTTCCTTGCTACTCGCTTCCAGTACATCGCTCTCACAAAGAATGGCCTTTCCCAGTCATCTTCAATCAAGACTACCTTCTTATTTGATAGATTTTGTTTTATTAAATTCAATTATTGAATCCAAAGTCTAATCCTATATAATAAACCTCCTGTTGTTGCGTCCTCCTGTGTCCGTGCATTGTGCATAGCATGCATGCAGGGCACACGGATGTCGGACAGCAGAGGAGAACAGAGGGACAAGAGCGCCTGTTCATAAGCAAGGGCGTGGCCGAGTGCATGCGGGAGCGCAACCATGCATGCATTGCAGGGGGTCACGGTCGAGGCCCAGCACCCCATTTTTTAATGGGTGGACCTTTTGACCAGTCTATTAATAATATTGTATAATGTATGCCCAGGGCCGGATTTCCCATAAGGCACTCTAGGCACGTGCCTAGGGGCGCCATATTGGACAGGGGCGGGTCTTGAATGTGCCCCAGAGTCAAAGAGCGGCAGAGCAGGAGAAAATGCATCCACTCGTCCGCCTCCGCCCACATCGCAATGTCAGCCGCACAGGCGAGTGAGTGTCCCGACTCCCCGCCTATCGCTATTTACATTTACCACACGCAGGGAGTCAGGACGCAGCACTACCTTTCAGCTGCGAGCAGGCTACAGCATACTATAGGCGGGGGTGTTGGGGAGATGAGTGGCGTGCACTGTCCCGGCTGGCTTTATTTGTTTTGTCCCTTTCTAGCTGCCGGGAGCTATTAGGGGAGATAGTTAGTTACAAAAGTCTGTAGGGGGGAGGGAGGAGGAAAAATCTGAGCCAGGCTAAGTACACAAAGCTCCGTCCTTCCCCCTCCTTCTCACATGGTGCAGGCAAAGGGTCAGTAAAGTGACAGCCGAGAGGTGGAGGAGAGCAGCACCGAATGCTGTTACATGTCGACTGGCTTTGGGATGATTGCTGCACAGTGTGTGGGCTACAGCTCTGCCCCCCTCCCCTGTGTCTATTGGTGCAGCCTGTGGCCGGGTCTTTGCTTTGAAGATGCCATTCCTGCATGCAGTCACAATGTCACACAGAGGCTTTGTGCATTGCAGCCAACGATCTGCAGCCAGTTACAGGGACAGAGTAAGTGAAGATCGATTATGCAGGGGCTTGGGACCTTTGATTTCCCCCCCTCCTTTTCATAGCAGAGCCTACAATGCTCCCCCCCCCCCCCTTCTGAATAGTGTCCCCTGCACAGGCAATCTTGTGATGCTATCCAGTGTTTCCATAGTGTGACAGGCAGCTCTGTCCAGCAGTTACCTGACCTGATAAGATGTCATTGCTGCTCTGAACTGATCCGGTGTTAGCTGGTCAGTGCTAAGGTGTCCCCCTATGGAAACACTGCTGGAGGCCAGGTCTGGGTGTCAGATGGGGAGGGGATATCAGTTTGTTAAAGGAAATATTAGGTATTTTAAAGAAAATGCGATCTACTTTCCTGTTGCGTCCTCCACCCCGTCACTTGTCACAGCTCCGCTCCTAGACAGTCTCCCAGGGTCCCCTCGGTTGCAGATGCCGACCCAGTGAGGTCGGTATCTTCTGAGCGTGCATGATCATGCTTGCGTAGCCGGGAGCTTTCTGTGCAGGTGCTGAAGTACAGCCCCAGCGCACAAATCTCCCAGCCACATGATCGCAAGCGGCGCTGGAGATTCTGACCTTGCCAGGCATCTGTAACCAAGGGGACCCTGGGGGACCGGCTGGGAACGGAGCTGTAGCAAGGGACACATAGCCTTTCGGGGGCTGGAGGAAGCAACAGGTAAGTAGATAGCATTTTCCACATTTTTGAAAATGCCCGATATTTCTTTTAAAGGATACCTTAGTCCTAAACATCCTCAAATTGATGCTGTGTGTGTGAGGGGAGTTGTACATATGCTTACTGCAACTTCCATGGCCCAGCGTCTGCCTTCATTTACTTGTTTTCCTCCCAATTCTAAGGGTTCTGGTTGGTGCCCTCTGACCAGACATACTATGCTGTGCATGCACAGTATGTCCACTTGGGCGCCTTGTGACCGCACTTGCTGGAAACCCCAAGTGCTTTACATGCGCACTCCCGCACCGAGACGTATCTGGCGGATATACTGCACATGCACAGCATAGTATGTGAGGGTCACAGGGTGCCGACCCGGACCCTTTGAACTGGGAAGATAACGGACAAACTGATGCAGACACTGGGAGATGCAGTAAGCATATGCACAACTCCCTCCATACACACAAGGCGTCAATTTGATGATATGTTTAGGATTAAGGTATCCTCTGAGGACTGATGAGGCTCCTATTATAATAAGTGTCATCTGTAAGTATCAACATCAGTCCTTAGGGCCTATTTCCACTACACGCAGATTGGATGCAGAAATCTGACTCCAATGAATGCCCATGGTTCTGTTTCCATTAAACGTGATTTTTCTGATGCAGTTTTTCCCATAGGCATTCAGTTTTTCTGCATCCAATCTGCGTGTAGTAGAAACAGGCCCATAGTGCGACATCACTTGGGTATACCCAAACAGAATGCTTTCTATGTGGGGAGGCATGACACAGCTGCTTCCCACTAACTGGGAGGAGGGTAACAATGCACCAGTGTACTACCTGCCTGCCACTAGAATCAACTGATCACTACCTGCCTGTCACTAGAATCAACCAACCACTACTAGCCTGGCACGAGGATTAACCAATCACTGCCTGTCTGCCACTAGAATCGACCTATCACTACCAGCCTGGCACTAGGACTAACCGATCACTACCTGTCTGGCACTTGAATCAACTTTATCATTACTGCATGTCAGAACTTGACACGCATGGCGTTACTACCACTGAAATTCAGCTCCATTTAAATTGCACCCGAATTTCACTGGCAGCAGCAGATGGGATGCTGGACTGTGTAGCAAGAGCACCACTCAGCCTTCTGTCTGAAAGAGGCCACACTGATTTAAATTTGACCAATCAAATACCCCTGCAGCTGATTTTGATTTAGCTAATTTTCAACCTGCAGACTAATTGCAACCAAATTTGCATCAACTCACATGCCATCCATATTGCTTACCTCCACCTTCCTATCAATAGAATCTACCCATCACTAAAATCTACTCATTAGTACCTGCCTGTAATCAGAAACTGTGTGTTATCTGTATTACTTCGTTGTGATTTGTATTATCTGCTTTTTGTTGGTAATAGCCTATATCTGGTAAATTCTTCATGTCATTGGCAATATCTGCATATTGTTGATATTCTCTAATTGCCTTTGGTAATATCTACATTAGCTTGCGTAAGAAAAGGGGGCGTGAGTTAGGGGTGTGGCCTGTGCTAATGGGCGGGGCTTGGGGCGCCAGAACTTCTGTGCCTATAGGCTCCTGAGCTGTAAATCCGGCCCTGTGTATGCCTTAAGGTAATCCACAATGTGTAATATTCCACTGCTCCTGCAATAGGGCACCAGCTGAGAGCAGACATTAGGCACTGGACACAAGGTTTATCTGACACCAGTAATATAAAAATACATGTCAGAATATGCTACAAATGTACAAAACATATTTCATACCAAGAAGCACTTACCCACTTGGAAGGTATAAAGAGCTTAAAGAGACACTGAAGCGAAAAAAAATGTATGATATTATGACTTGTATGTGTAGTACAGCTAAAAAAAAAACATTAAGATCAGATACATCAGTCTAATTGTTTCCAGTACAGGAAGAGTTAAGAAACTCCAGTTGTTATCTCTATGCAAACAAGCCATTAACTCTCCGACTAAGTTTAGTCATGGAGAGGGCTGTTATCTGACTTTTATTATCTCAACTGTTTTCTTTTCCTCTGCTAGAGGAGAGGTCATTAGTGCACAGACTGCTCTGAAAGACTCATTTTGAATGCTGAATGTTGTGTAATCTGCACATATTATAGCATGATGCAATGTTAGAAAAAACACTATAAACCGGTACCTGAAAATAAAAATATGAGAATATTTTCTTTGCTGCTAATCTTCTAGTAATTATTCATAGTACACAACCAATTCACTATATCATATTTTTGTTGGTCTCTTTAAAGAGACCAACAAACCTATCAAAAAGCAATGCTAACTGCTAAAATTACTTGCATGGGATTATATAATTGCTCCTGCCGAATAAGATCCTCCATGGAAAATGTGACCCTACAGAGGTGCTTCAAACATCAGAGAATCAACTAGCTAATCAACACAAAAACACAAATGCCAAAATTGATGTGCTTCACTTAAAATGAATTATTAAAACTATTAACTAAAAAAAGCAGAAAAATAGAGTGTGAAGAGAGTAGAAAAGGAAACATTAAAGGAGGGATAGAAAGAAAACTGTAAAGGAAAAGGGATGTGAAAAGAGAAAGTGAAAAAAGGAGGTGGGGTGGTAGGAGGAATAGAAATATCTCCCGCGAGGATGTGTGGCAGAATTCAGGCCTCATTCACATTGCACGCATTGCCGTCTTTCGTCAACGCGTGCGGGAGACAGACACACATGAACATAGAAGTGCTTAGACTGCACTGTCTGATGTTCACACTGCATGCGTTCTGTACCAGTGCGGTGCATGAACGCATGTGGCACGCATTCTTTCCTAAAACGCGCGGCTGACCCATTCACTTTTAGTGAATGTGACCAGCCACGCAACGCATACATGCAACATACAACGCATACATACAACGCAAGATGGCATGCGTTCGTACGTGTTGCATTCTGATTGCATGGCCTTCTGCGTGTTGTAATGTGAACGAGGCCTCAGTCCATAGGATTCTTCCAAACCTGGTTTTAACCTTTTCATTACCACCACAGGTTTTCCTTAACTAGTCAGATGTCGTTAAATGGACAGATTAGGACATGTTAGACTACATATGTCATTGGTGCTGTAGTGTCTGGAGTTAATAAGATTTTCACAACTAAACTATATCTCACCAGATTATACTCTTCAGCATAATCAAGAATTGAAGACTGGGCATATGTGTCTACAGCCAAATCTGTTATAAAAGCTATAAACCACGTAAAACACACATTAATCATGGGGTGAAATCTGCTGGAGTAAAGACAGTTTTACCCCAAACTCTTTAAGATCAAATAAAAAGTCACCTGAAATTCTTCAAACGAGAAATTTGCTAGAGGTTCTTCTGGAGCTGTCCATTCCATCACTATGCTGGTATTTCCTGGGACTATGTTATGTGGGGGAGATGGTGAATTAAAGGTTGTAGCATTCACAGCAGTGCTTTCACTATACCAGTTCTCATCTGGGTGAAATGCAAGAACCTGATCAATTAGGAAAATATCTCAAATTAGTATAGCAAATATCTTCAACTAAATGACATGTTGTTTACATGAATATACCTTGATATGGTGATCTGTTCCACTTTTAAGGTTTGTTACTGTCCACAAAAGCATTTCATCTGGAAATTCCTTCTTTCTCAATGGAGTAGATGGACTTGGAGCCAAACTGTCCACCTTGATCTGGTATCGGATTAACTCAAGAGGACCATTTGGTGTGGATGGCTCTATCCAAGTTATGTTGATTAGCGAATCTGACAAAACTGTCACTTTTGTAATAAAAGCTGCTTCTGGAACTGGAAATAAATGCCTTAGATTACATATTGCAAGGTAAGTAGACATACATTACTCTACTCTGTTACTTCTGGTCACGGGATCAAAGTTTGAAAAGAAGAATTTTAGCAACAGAAAGTTATTTTCACATAAAATTGTAGCATTTGATCACTTTGATTATTAATTTCAAAGAGTTTTTATTTAAAAAGCACAGAAAAACAATACAGCTATGAGTAGCCCCAATAGGGGCCTTAAGAATAGAACAATTTACATACATTTCAGAGCTGTTCAACAGGAACATTAAAAAATCAGGTCACTACAATCCAAAACATTAATCAACAGAAAATTACATTTTGGGAAGATTACTTGGCATGGGGACACAGGACATCGCTATTTAGGTATACTGTAGTTCAATGTTATCCAATCAAACAGAAAGAACACAAGACCAAAGGCCCATGTTATCCGAATAAGAGAGCCAAGGCTGCCAGGTTTTAGTGAAAGTATCCATGGTATCATTAATAATGGCTAATAATCTTTCTGAAATCATCATGTCTGTAATGATATTTTTCGTGACTTCTAGATATAGCGTAGGTTGCTGCCATTGTCTGGCTATATGTAACATGGCAGCCTTGGTAATAGATCACTCTGATTATTAAGCCATTACATTAAATGGAGGGTTTAGATCGAAGATAATTTGAGCACCTCCATACATCTGGTACTTTTTGCGCTTCATAATCACAATATTTATTAGGGCTATATTGGTGCCTAGAGGATAATTTGGGCATCAAATGTGCAGGGAATAGCCAAACCTGGAAGGACATACATTGAGGCAAAAGGGATGTCGGAATAATAATAAAATAGTGGCAGAGGAACGGCATAGATAGCAGTGGAGCAAAGAAAAGCAAAAGTAGGGATTAGTAATGAGTTTGATACCAGCACTGGTGTTAAGCTAGACAGGGAGAGGTTAGTGTTAGGTGTAGATAGTCTGTCAGTTAGCATTAGGTGTAAGTAAGAAGTGGTTAGTTTAAGGCATAGGTTGCGGTAGGTTAGTGTTAGAAGTAGGTAAAGAGAGGGTTAGTTTGAGATGAAGGTCAGGAAAAGAGTAGAATATCAGGAAAATTACTGATATTGTACTACCAGGAATAGCCAGTGCCCAATAGTAGAATATCGGTAATATTACAGATATTCTACTAAAATTACCTGATGCCACTTTTCAGCATAGGGTATATAGATATGTGTCTAGAAATGGACTTCGAAGTCTTCTCACTTCAGTTTAAAATAAAACAGGGCAAAGCAGTTGATCTTCCACTAGTGGTTACTTAGAAGTGATGTAATGAGTTTTAAAAGCCGAGATTGTTTTCATCTATAGGAGCTGGAACCCCCTAAAGCATTGTTGAGCTTTCAATCGCTAGCAATTTCCCTAAATGCTCTGCCAATGTAAATGGATGGCACACTTTCCACTTGAGCAATTGCAATTAGGCAAATCGCAATCGCAGGACATGCAGCATTTTGGGAGCATTTCCATTCTAATGTATTGTATAGGAGGAGCAGGGAAATCGCTCCCAAAATCTCTTACAAAGCTCTACCACAAATCGCTAGCGATTGAGATAGCACTTTGCGCTTTCTAGTGGTTCCAAGGCTTCTTCAGTATTACATTCTTACTTCATACAAGTGTCTAATGTGACATCATTATTCATAAGGACATCGGAAGGATTTCTGTTTACCAAAAATATACTCAAGCTCAGACTGCTCAGTGAAACAATATTTCAGTTATCACTCTCCATGTTTACAGTACACCCTGTATGGACTTACCACCATAATTAGTTTCCCCAGTCACAGTAGAGCTTTCTGGCTTTTCTGCAGCCAAACGTGTGTAATAATTTGACACATTGACTTCCAGTTCATACTTTGTAAATGGCAATAAGTCGGGGATAAGAGCAATCTGATCTTGAAATTCCTATGTTCACACAGAGAAAAAAAGTGAACATACAATCCCATTTAGCGAGAAAATGTTTTTTTTTACAAAAATGCAATGTACCCCTTCAGCCTGTGCACTTTGAAACTGTGTTAATTAGAACATTTTTAATGTTAATATGAAAGAATACCAGTAGTAGAAACTGTGTATAAAAGTAAATGTACTGCACTGATGATAGGTAAATATATTAACTATTAAATATGATCCCGATTGTACTTGAGGTGTTTACACCCCTTCCCTTGTCAGTCCTTGGTGACTCTCACAGCCTGGGGAGCCATCCTGCAAGGGTCATGAAACAAGAGTGGCCATAATGGCATTCACACCCATAATGAGGATGGGTGGATGAAGGATGGACCCATATATTAGAGGGAGGGAAGGCTAGTAGTTGGGGCCCCCACATCTCTGCCCCAGTTGCAGGGGCTGCTCCCCTATAGTTATGCTCCTGGCACAAATTGTTAAACACTAAAGTCTAACTTGACTGTATTTAAAGTAATATGTATAAATGGCTACATTTAATAACTTTAAAAAATTATCTACTGGAAAATTTAATAAAGTGGATGTAACTGAAGGGTGAACACTGTAAACAATTTTTTGGCAATTTTTATAGCGACAGAATGGGTTACACAGAACACTGCCATGTTAACCTCACTGTCGGATCATTAAGAAATACAATCTTTGTTGACAGACACATCAAATTATAAATTATTACAAAGAAGATTTTTCTTTGCTATCTGTTACTGGGACCTCTTTAAACTCCAGCATTAATATAGCTCTCAATGATGAGCATACAGATGGAAAATGAGGGACAGCTATAAAATAATAGAAATTTAAGATGGTTTTAACTCTTCCCAACTCTACATAGAGTTATATTTTTCTGTTACCTTACGATCCATTGGAAAGATCAACCAGTTTCTCTCAGGATAGGAAGCGTGGGAAATTTACTCCGATGGGAACTCAGACAGGCACAGAAAAATAGAGAAGCCATTTATTTGGGTGCTGAGCTGAGAAGTGGTATATATGCAGTTATAGGCATACATATTTAGGTAGGTACATACTTCACCCAGATAGTATATATCCTAGTTTCCCAAGAAATGGCAGATGGGGTAGAATGTTTTAAAAGCATGTCTTTACAAATATTGTAACAAATATACATGTGTCAATGGGTATTTAATGTTAATGTTTTCCTGGATTTTTCTTCAAACCTAGTAACTGAGAAGAAATACAATTACTTTTAGAATATAAAAAGTTGAACTATCTTACTAAGGATGTGTCAGGGCCAGGACTGGTGTTCTTGGCAGGTCCAATATATTCAGCATCATGAATTGTTCTGTAGATTACAGTATATGTTGTGGTGCTGCGCCTTATAAATGGGCAACTCAGTTCATAATTAACCCGGGGCAGTTGCAAAGTAATGCTGCTATTTGTCGTACTCAGAAGAACTGGTTTAGAGGCAAGAGAACCCAGCACGAGGCAACCTTTCTCTGAAAAGAAAACAAGAAAACAACAATTAAAAAGGCATTTCTATATGAAGAATAGCATCTTATTACTTATGCAAGATCAAATAATAAAAATCAACTTTACTGTAATACTTAAAATTATTAAAATGTGAAAGAGAGGGAAAATTAATCACAATACTAATTTTATCCTCCATTAGGAAATGTGAAAATAAGACATTTGTGTACAGAAATGAAGAAACTAAAGCCAAGGAATGACAAAGTGTGATCCTTCACCTTAACAATCTTAACACAAGCAACTGTTGCGTAGGATGTGATCACATTCTGTGGGGACCACGATGCAGCTGAACTTTGCAGAAAACCTGTGCAAACAGCTGCAATTAACTCTACTAAAATGAATAAAGACACACGTGTACCTTTCCCTGTTCACCTCTAGCCATCACACTGTATCACAGGCAGGTTGGTTGCATGAATTTATAAAAAGAAAATGTACTATAGCCATACCCAATTAAACTCTTGAGGACCGCAGTGCTAAACCCCCCTAGTGACCAGGCCATTTTTAGTGAAATAGGCCACTGCAGCTTTAAGGCCAAGCTGCAGGACCGCACAACACAGCACATAAGGGCCCCCCCCCCCCCTTTTCTCCCCACCAACAGAGCTCTCTGTTGATGGGGTCTGATCGCCCCCTCTGTGTTTATTTTTTTTTACATAAATGTTTTTGTTATTGTTTTTGTTAAAAAAACTGCTTCTTCTTTAAATCCTTTCCCTCCCCACAGCCGGCCAATCATGGCGATTGGCTGTCATAGGCTTCTGCCTATGAGAGCCGATCGCTCTCCAGTGTCCCAGGGGGACAGCCGTGTCACACGGCTGTCCCCAGTACAGCGCTGCTGCTGATCGCAGTGCTGTACAATGTATTTAGATGGCGACTCCGCCGTCTAACAGTCTCCCGAGCGGCAATCGCCGCTCGGAGACTGAAGGAGGGGCGGAGCTCCACCCCACGAACAGGAGATGCGCGCAGCGCACACCCTGCGCACAATCTCCTGCACTGCGAGCCCCAAGGACTTTTACGTCAATCTGCGTTAGGCGGTCCTGGGGCTTCCGCAGCGGCCACGCCCATCGGCGTGACGCGGTCGGTAAGCGGTTAAATCTGGTGAACAATTCTTTAAAGGGACACTGTAATGAGAGGCATGTGAAGTTTTTTCCCATTCAAACTTTGTCAATTGCCTGGATGTCCTGCTGATGCTGTGTCCCTAATACTTTCAGACACTGACCCACAACGAGTATGAACATCAAGTGCTGTGATTAAAGTGTGCTTGTTTCAGACGTGTGATTCAAATATTACTGCAGCCAAAGGATCTGCAAATCTTCCATGCATTTGGCATTCTTTAACCTCCCTGACGGTATGATTATTTCTGGATTTTAGGGTCTAAAAATGGTGCAATTTTTTCATAAGCTTATAGACCCTAAAAGCAGGAAAAAAATCATGCCACAGTGACATATGTGGCAGCCCTGCAAATTATTCATCTCCCTTGGATCCCGCGCTGCAATTCTCCCTCCAAAAAAGTAGAAGTGTAGCTCCTCTTTCAAAAAGTCATTAGCCTTTTATCTCATGATACACGTTGATTAACTAGTAAGGAAAAGCCAGCAAGCATGTGTCCTCTCCCCAATAAGTATCCCCATCTAAGAGGAATTTTACCATTGGGGGGCAACTTATAAGGGGGCAGTAAATACCACACATGCACACAACGTACCCTAGGTCCCAATACTGAAACACAAAGAGCTCCACCTGTGACCCCGTCAAAAACGGGAGGGCATTATTTATGGTATGTTGTCCACCACATTACTTTTCTTTCCTGGTTGAACCTGCTCAATGAATGTTGTTTTCACCCAAACTAACAATATAACCGTGTTGCCACCCCTCCAAGGGAAATCTGCATTTCCCACTATGGTCCAGACCAATGGGGTCTCCAGCGGAATACGTTTTTGAGATTTTCTGAACAGCCATTTTTGCAATACCAGCCTGCATGCCGCAATTTATTTATTAAAAGTATTAATAAAAATTAGACATAATTAAACAAATAAATAAACACACTTTGGTGCAACCATTCAATTCTGAGCAGAGCGATGTATGTTTTAACCTTGTCTGAGGAACAGTGGCGTAGCTAAGGAGCTGTGGGCCCCGATGCAAGTTTTACAATGGGGCCCCCCAAGCACTCTATACAAAACAATTGATACGGAGCACCAAAACCTGCCAATGGCAACTGCAGTGTCTGAGGTGCAAGAAGGGGATAGGGAACAGTTTGTTAATAATTACCACTATTCAAAGTATCTATAGAAGTGATTATTATGAGCACAGGACCAATAGAGAGCTAATACTGTGGTTGAGGGAGGGCCCTTCAGGGCCCCGATGCGGTGGCTACCTCTGCAACCCCTATTGTTACACCCCTGCTGAGGAGGTAAAAAGTTTATTGATCATCAGTACTTATTTTTCTATGTTAAAGAACACCTACACCTTCTAAAATCAATAATAGTATTTGAAAACAGAGGCAGCGGAATGAGAGAAAAAAAAAGAAAAAAACCTCCTTTAGCACCTCCAGTTTACCCAATCTTTGGACTTTGTGTCTTGGAATGATAAAAAAGACGTTCAATTCTTACAAGCAACTTTTTTGTTCCATTTAGCAAAATCCGTAATTCTCACCTAGTGCTCAGACTAGTGCTAACTGCTAACCCTTAATGCTAGTGATTAGTGTAAGTGAATCAAGGTCCAAGGTGTGCTACACAATTGTACATTATCTGCATTGCTCCTGCTTGTTCATGTTACTTGTTAGCATTATAGCTATGTGTACAATGACGAAAAATATGCTGACAGTTTGGAAGAAATAAAATAACGAGCCTACTTCACAGATGTCAAAGATCACGTAGAAAGCAATGCTTCAAAAATAGCCATCACAGGATTTAGTAACATACCTTGTTTTGTGAAAATTACCTGGAAAGGACTGCAAAGATGAACTGTATGCCAAAACTTGAACGTGTTGTTCCATACTTCGCAACAAACGTGTCTGTTTATCTGTTTTTCTTGCTTCATAAAGATGTGTTTCTTTATTATCTTTAATACTCCAATATATGAAACAATCATTTACTGTCAGACTTGTTACCACTGATCTTTCTACAAAGCAATAAAATTCAGAAACTGTAAATATCTGCACAAAAACAACTGTGTGCACTCTCACGTATGGCCTGCATGGCAACTAAAATCTTCTATGGTAATAGCGCTAAACAGGTATGGAATATTTGCTATGAACTATACTACTGCCACTACTACTGTATATTCAATACACAATTTTATTTCTATATGGGCTTGGAAGAAGCTAGGTGACCCCTGTGAAATGGTCATCAGGCCTTGGCACCCTCTGGCACCCACTGCTGGACCTCTCTCTCCCATACATGTTCACAGCAACGATAAGTGCAATATTGTCATTTACATTTGCTTGAGTTTACTAATGTAAACTTTACTCTTATGCACTTGCATTTTGTATCCAGCTGGAAATAAAGCATGTTCAATAGTGCCGGACTTCTATGCTATTTCCCAATCATTTGAGCAGCACGTTCCAGATCGCTTACTAACAATTTCCACTAGACTGAGTGCCAGCCCTCTCCCTTTACATTCATTCTGTATAATCATGAAGATAAAAAATGATGTTTTTGTGAAATGATGCTCATGTTTTATGGTGAAAAATAACTGTTTAAATGTAACAATTTATTTATAGTGAGGGAGAAGGGAGAAGGCTCTGATGGCTTCTCTATTTACTTAAAAAAAATGTTTGTTTGTTTTTTCATTTGGCTGTGGTTGTGTTACAGTCACACACAAAAGCAGTTATACTGTAGCTGCAATACTTGCACAAACTTGGATAGGCCAATGCTGAATAAGTGTGCTTTCTGATTGCTTGAGACTCAATGTTAAAAATAGGCCCAGCTAATACAGTACCATGCCCCACTCTAGATACATACCATGAGCTCTGAACTAAATAATAAAATACAGTAACTGAAAGTACCTTAACCTTTGGAGAGCTGTGGGACCCAGCCTTTAAGCACAGCAGAACCCACAAACAGCCTAAGAATTTGGCCTTCACCACTGTGAGACTGTGAGTAGCACTGCTGGTGATTTGTGTTGGTTAGTTGAGACCGCTAGTTAGTTGAGTTCCTGATAACCTGGAGGACTACTGTAGATAAATAGATAGATAGATAGATAGATAGATAGATAGATAGATAGATAGATAGATAGATAGATAGCTGTGGAAGATGTCAGCGCGGTCTCTCTTTCTGTATATATACAGTATATATATATATATATATATATATATACTCACCTAAGGGATTATTAGTAACACCATACTAACATGGTGTTTGACCCTCTTTCACCTTCAGAACTGCCTTAATTGTACGTGGCATTGATTCAACAAGGTGCTGAAAGCATTCTTTAGAAATGTTGGCCCATATTGATAGGATAGCATCTTGCAGTTGATGGAGATTTGTGGGATGCATATCCAGGGCATGGAGCTCTCGTTCCATCACATCCCAAAGATGCTCTATTGGGTTGAGATCTGGTGACTGTGGGGGCCATTTTAGTACAGTGAACTCATTGTCATGTTCAAGAAACCAATTTGAAATGATTCAAGCTTTGTGACATGGTGCATTATCCTTCTAGAAGTAGCCATCAGAGGATGGGTACATGGTGGCCATGAAGGGATGGACATGGTCAGAAACAATGCTCAGGTAGCCCATGGCATTTAACCTCCTTAGCGGTAACCCCGTGCTGGACACGGGGTAAGCCGCCGGAGGGTGCCGCTCAGGCCCTGCTGGGCCGATTTTCATAATTTTTTTTTTGCTGGACGCAGCTAGCACTTTGCTAGCTGCGCCAGCACTCTGATCGCCGCTATCTGATGCGGCGCGCGGCCCCCCCCCCAGACCCTGTGCGCCGCCTGGCCAATAAGTGCCAGGCAGCGCCGAGGGGTTCTTCGGGACTCCCAATGGAGTCCCGACGTCGCTGACGTCGGTGACGTCATCCCGCCCCGTCGCCATGGCGACGGGGGAAGCCCTCCAGGAAATCCCGTTCTTTGAACGGGATTTCCTGGTCGCCTATCGCCGGAGGCGATCGGCGGGGCTGGGGGGATGCCGGTGAGCAGCGGCTATCATGTAGCGAGCCCTGGGCTCGCTACATGATTTAAAAAAAAAAAAAAAAAAAAACTGCTGCGCTGCCCCCTGGCGGAATTTTTCATACCGCCAGTGGGGTTAAACGATGCCCAATTGGCACTAAGGGGCCTAAAGTGTGCAAAGAAAACATCCCCCACACCATAACACCACCACCACCAGCCGGCACAGTGGTAAAAAGGCATGATGGATCCATGTTCTCATTCTGTTTAAGCCAAATTCTGACTATCGAGACTCATCAGACCAGGCAACATTTTTCCAGTGTTCAACTGTGGTACCCGGCGGGGTCTTCTGCTGTTGTAGCCCATCCGCCTCAAGGTTGTGCATGTTGTGGCTTCACAATTAAATGCTTTGCTGCATACCTCGGTTGTAATGAGTGGTTATTTCAGTCAACATTGCTCTTCTATAAGCTTGAATCAGTCGGCCCATTCTCCTCTAACCTCTAGCATCAACAAGGCATTTTCGCCCACAGGACTGCCGCACACTGGATGTTTTACCCTTTTCACACCATTCTTTGTAAACCCTAGAAATGGTTGTGCGTGAAAATCCCAGTAACTGAGCAGATTGTAAAATACTCACACCGGCCCCTCTGGTACCAACAACCATGCCATGCTTAAAATTGCTTAAATCACCTTTCTTTCCCATTCTGACATTCAGTTTGGAGTTCAGATTGTCTTGACCAGGACCACACCCCTAAATGCATTGAAGCAACTGCCATGTGATTGGTTGATTAGGTAATTGCATTAATGAGAAATTGAACAGGTGTTCCTAATAATCCTTTAGGTGAATGTATATGTTAGTTTCAATACAATTCAATGTCTGGGTGTTGACAGGTAAATAGGTTTCACACTTCAGGACCATGCAGGTGTTAGACTTTGTCTAATACTGCAAAGAGATAGAGGGCTGTTCTATATGGGAAGAGCAGGAGCATATGGAAAAAGGGGGTGGAGTAGAGGACAAAAAGGTTGGTCTAGAAGTACTTATACTTAAAAAGTATAATTCCAGATATGAAGGTTGGTCAGGTCAAATCCAGGGAAGAATACCAAGGAAGCCTACACCCAGTAGTTCTTTTATGGAATATATAGCCCAGAACAATTTGACTTTTTCTACAAAGTGAATAGTTATGCTATGCTATACACCTTGTAATTCAAGAATATCCCAATATCTATTTACAAAACTATTCATAGAAGCACCTATCCTCAAGGACACTGGGATTGATGTATGTGAAGCAAAATATTTATGCCTTGTTTAGGTTACGTTAAGGTTTAAGTTTAGGTTGTCTCGATGAATTCTACACTACACCATTTTTTAACTTAATTAACAAAAAAAAAAAAGAAAACAGGAAAGCAAAAACAAAATCTTTAACAATACAGAAAAATATAACATTTTGCATTCAATACAAAAAGTCATATTTAAAAGTCAACATAAATGTGGAATTCTATAAATGCCAAGTTCAATTTGCACTTTCAATTAGTGTACAATAGAAAAGACAGTTATATACATATATTTCATGGTACTACCGGTATATGTATAATCTTACATGAGGATAATTTTTGAAGAGATATTATTTAGGATATTTTGTGATTATAATACAATACATACAGTGGGTTGCAAAAGTATTCGGCCCCCTTAAAGTTTTCCACATTTTGTCACATTAAGGCCACAAACATGCATCAATTTTATTGGAATTCCACGTGAAAGGCCAATACAAAGTGGTGTACATGTGTGAAGTGGATCGAAAATCATACATCATTCCAAACATTTTTTACAAATAAATAACTGCAAAGTGGGGTGTGCGTAATTATTCGGCCCCCTGAGTCAATACTTTGTAGAACCACCTTTTGCTACAATTACAGCTGCCAGTCTTTTAGGGTATGTCTCTACCAGCTTTGCACATCTAGAGACTGAAATCCTTGCCCATTCTTCTTTGCAAAACAGCTCCAGCTCAGTCAGATTAGATGGACAGCGTTTGTGAACAGCAGTTTTCAGATCTTGCCACAGATTCGCGATTGGATTTAGATCTGGACTTTGACTGGGCCATTCTAACACATAGATATGTTTTGTTTTAAGCCATTCCATTGTTGCCCTGGCTTTATGTTTAGGGCCATTGTCCTTCTGGAAGGTGAACCTCCGCCCCAGTCTCAAGTCTTTTGCTGTCTCCAAGAGGTTTTCTTCCAAGTTTGCCCTGTAGTTGGCTCCCTCCATCTTCCCATCAACTCTGACCAGCTTCCCTGTCCCTGCTGAAGAGATGCACCCCCCGAGCATGATGCTGCCACCACCATATTTGACAGTGGGGATGGTGTGTTCAGAGTGATGTGCAGTGTTAGTTTTGCACCACACATAGCGCTTTGCATTTTGGCCAAAAAGTTCAATTTTGGTCTCATCAGACCAGAGCACCTTCTTCCACATGGTTGCTGTGTCCCCCACATGGCTTGTGGCAAACTGCAAACGGGACTTCTTATGCTTTCTGTTAACAATGCCTTTCTTCTTGCCACTCTTCCATAAAGGCCAACTTTGTACAGTGCATGACTAATAGTTATCCTATGGACAGAGTCTCCCACCTGAGCTGTAGATCTCTGCAGCTCGTCCAGAGTCACCATGGGCCTCTTGACTGCATTTCTGATCAGCGCTCTCCTTGAAATCAGCCATCGATCGGTCGATTGGCCAACTGATTTGCAAACGATCAATCGATCGATCGATCGGGATCGACTGGTCGGCCAGAAAATCAGCTGAGTGTATGGGCCCCTTTAGGATTTCTTTGTGGGGCACATTTTTCTAAGAGCCACTTTACAGTAAATGCATTTTAACAGGAAGAATAAGAAAAAAAACGGAAAAAATGCATTATTTCTCAGTTTTCAGCCATTATAGTTTTAAAATAATACATGCCTCCACAATTAAAACTCACGTATTGTATTTGCCCATATGTCCCGGTTATTACACCGCTAAAATGATGTCCCTATCACAATGTATGGCGACAATATTTTATTTGGAAATAAAGGTGCATTTTTTCCGTTTTGCATCTATCACTACTTACAAGTTTAAAATAAAAAAAATATAGAAATATTTCATCTTTACATTGATATTTAAAAAGTTTAGACCCTCAGGTAAATATTTACATGTTTTTTGTTTGTTTTTTATATAGTAATGTTTTTTTTTTATATTAAACATTTTATTTGGGTAGCTTTGGGAGGGTGGGATGTAAACAATAGATTTATAATGTAAATGTGTGTTGAGTTTTATTTTTTTTACTTTTAGTTGTAGTTTTACTTTTTGGCCACAAGATGGCAGCCATGAGTTTGTTTACATGACGTCACTCTAAGCGTAACACACGCTTAGAGTGATGCATGGGGACACTACAGCCAGAAAAAGCGAAGCTTCCGAGAGAAGCTGTCGCTTTTTCAGCGGGGGACAGGAATCAGTGATCGGGCACCATAGCCCGATTCACTGATTGCCTGGCTAACGAACCGCGGCCGGGAGCAAATGTGCACGCGCGCGATCGGCCGCGGGAGCGCGCATGGTTCCTGGGTGTAGTTTCTACGTCCAGAAACTAAAATAGGTTAAGGAGCTATTCTTGCTCTGATACGCATGAGCTTTTATCTGTATGCTGAGATGCTGGATTTGGAATAAAGATTTTTTCAATTTTTCACCTTACACACTGACTAAATCATTTATACATAATTATTGTAAAAATGAAGCACTTTTTTATTACATTATTTTTACTGGAGTTCCTCTTTAAAGTGAAACTCTCACCCAATATTAAATAACAGGCAACATGATCAGTTATTGCCCATCATGTTCTACATTTTACAAAATGTAATACAGCTGTTTTGGTTCCTGATCATGTGATTATTTTGACAACTTAAAAATGCATTCATCTTACATCAGCATCAGCCTGCAGACTGCCCTGCACAGCCTCTGCTTTTCTATAGCTTTGTAACTAAATAATAATAATAAAAAAACATTTTCCACAGCAAATCTTTATTAAGCAAGCTAAATGATATATTAATCATAGCATCTTTGATTCAGGAAAAATAATAACAATAACAATAACAATAATATGTTGATATTGTATGTTGTTCCCATGTTTACATAGGGTAGCCTCCAAGCCCTCAGGGTAGCCTCCAAGCCCTCAAAATTCTTTTCACACTCCAAGGACATGCTGGAAGATTAAATAGCTGTCCCCCAGATTGTTTTGTGGCTAAACAAGGGACAGTAAACTATAGCTACAGAAGGGAGTGTGAACAGGTACAAAGAAAGGTTAGTGACACAAATTGTTCAATGCACTTTGGGAATTTCTGTCCAAAATGTCAGCACTATGCCTAAAAAACTAACTGGCAGGTTTACTGCTGTCACCTGATGTTAAATAGCTTTCCCCCAGACACATGCTGGAAGGTCTGGACAGTGCTGTGAAATTCAATGTTGCCAAGTCAATAATGCCTAGATTAAGGCTGCTTTCACAGTGAGACGTTACAGGCGCACGTTAGGGCAGCCTGTAACGCAGCCCACCGCACAGTAATGAAAAATCAATGGGCTGTTCACAGTGCCCACGTTGCGTTACATTGTAACGCAGGACGTCAGTTGAATGTGCTGCATGCTACGGCGTTATGCTAAGCCGCGTTAGACTGTGCGCACATGCTCAGTACTGTTGAAGGGGGAGGTCTTCCCTCCTCCTCCTCGGCCAGGCACATGGCTAATTAATATTCACTGCACGGTGTGACGTGCAGTGTTTACTTCCTGGAGCGCCGCTCTGTGCGGCAATTGGCTGGCGGGACCACGTGATGCCGCATGCGTTCAAGAGTACGCATCGTGGTAACATGGCCGCCAGAGTGAGCTGCACAACGCGGCTCACTCTGAGGTCCACATCTAAGAGCAGCAGGCGTTGCGTTAGGGGCACGTTATGCGACCATAACGTCCCCTAAAATGCAACGTCTTGGTGTGTAAGTAGCCTAAACAATTGGATACAGTTTAGCTAGAGGGCTGAATATATTCTGAATAATTTTACAACTTAGTTGGCATTTAAAACAGAGCATGCAGCTACATGGACCACAAGATGCCAGTAAGTCTGGTTTTCCTCCATGATTCAGCCCTGTTTCCAGGTACCCTGAGCTCCTCTCCCTTCTGTGCACCTGAGTGAGGGACCAGAGGAGGACAAAAGATCAGACACCAGTGCTAAAGTCCCAAGACAGATCTCTGCCAGGACATTATCTACATGATGTTTTTTATGTTGTTCCCATGTTTACATAGGGTAGCCTCCAAGCCCTCAAAATTCCTTTCACACTCCAAGGACACATTTACATATTTTCATTAATTCTGGACAGTGTTGTGAAATTCAATGTTGCTAAGTCAATAAGCATTAACTATTTACTTACCAGACATGTAAGGCATATCAATTAGTTTCCAACAATGACATCCATCCATATCAGATGCCCAGATACTCGTTTCATTACACAAGAAAAATATAAGTGGGCTGTTCACATTTGTTGTATCTAAAGCCATAAAGGTTATCCGTTGCCATGTATTCATTTGGCAGTCACATTCACTTGTTCGCTTAAGATCTTCCTTATTATATTTTCCTAAAACATGGACTACTGTATCATTCATAATATCAAAATACGATATGCCGCTACCAAGTTCCCAGCGTTCTAGCCAGTACAAACGACTATAAAAATAGAAAAACACATTTACAATTGTATTTTACGTAGAGATCAAGTCTAAAATCACTTCATTATATAACGCTATTTACAAAGTGACATAAATAAAATTAAGTCAGAATTAAGGAGGAAAAGAAAGACAAAACCAATATAACCACCACCATCACTAAAATTACTTTGATTGCATTATGGTTATGCAAAGAAGCAAACCATATCTAGCCATAGAGATAACTATGTATACAGTATAATATATATATATATATATATATATATATATATATATATATATATATAGTAAAAACACTTTTGTACTACAAAATGTAGCCTAAAAGCGGGGTGGGGAGGGGGGGAGACTTATGTATGAGTCTATCCAGCATCTCCATGCACAGTTAGCATGGGAAGGGTGTGCTTAAAGCGGATCCGAGATGAAAAACTAACTATAACGAGTAACTTGTCTATATATCTTATCTAAAGTTTAGATAGTTTACACAGCAAATCTAGCTGCAAACAGCTTTAATAGAAAATGATTATTTATTCCTGTGATACAATGACAGCAGCCATGTTGTTTGTAAACATTACACAGAGGCAGGCTTATCTGTATCTTGAGCCATCAGCCTAATCCCCTCTCCTCCTCCCTCCTCCCCTCTGCCTCTGAAATCAATGGCTAGTAACACCTCCCCCTCCTCCTGCCCAGACTGAGCTCCCATGAGCCCTTGCTACTGCCAAGGCTCTCTGAAAACCTGTGGGTGTGGCTTTTTTAGTTTATAGGGAAATAGAGTATTAAAACAAAAACAAAAAAGTATTTGGCTTTAGGAATGCCCTATAAACAATAGGAAAGGAACACAATTATGCAATGTGTAAAAGTTCACCTCGGATCCACTTTAAAGCAAATTGCATGTTGCAGGCATGCCTGTGACTCTAATTACCACTCCAGAAGCAGTGAGTCCTCACATCTCCCCTGCAGCTTCAAACTCACTGCAAAGGCTACAAGACTCCACTGCTGTTCCATGACAGTGAGCAACCATGTATGATTTTCTTAAGCTACATTTGAAATAATAGTATTAAATAGTATTTAATTTTTTTATTTTTTGAAGATTGATCATTTAACATTACAGACACCCCTTCCCCCATACTCGAGTCTTCCTGCATGTGTAATTTGCTGCACAAAACAGACAGTATTTTTTCTACAGGTTGCCATCTCTTTAGGTTTAATGTCATCGGCCTGGAGTTAGGACCTAAAGGTGATAGGCATATATGTTTGTGTGTCAATATTTTACTCTTTTTGAAATCATTTTAGAAATCCTTTTAGTCATTTTAGAAGGCTGACACAACGGTGTAGAATATTCTAATACTCTGATATAGGTGATGCTACTATCTTCTTTCCCTGAAATTAAGACATCCCCAAAAAGTAAGCCCTAGAAAAATTTTTGAGCATGCTCAAAATATAAGCCCTACCTCGAAAGTAAGCCCTAGTGGCAGTAAGGGGAAAAAGTATGGCTAATTGTGTTCTTACTGGAGTCAAAGAACACAAGTTGTCATACTCCTTCCCCATAGGCTGAAGTTCGGAGACACAGTGGCATGGAGCTGGGTTAAAAAGAAGATAATGCAGGGGGATATCGGAGGACACCAGGAGGGCATGGGGGACAGAGGAAGACATGGGAGGACACAGGAGGACAGGGGATAGTGGAGGACACTGGGACAGAGGGGGACATCATGAGTACAGTAAAGGTACAAGGGGGGCATAGGGCCACACAATAGGTGGATCCAGCAGAGGAAGAGGCAGCACAGTGGGAGAGGCAGGAGGATACAAAGCACAGGAACTTGTGTTTTCATAGAAATATAAGACATTCCCTGAAAATAAGCCCTAGTACATCTTTTGGTGCAAAAAATAATATGACACTGTCTTAATTTCGAGGTGAAACATGGTATGTGCACATAAGAACCTCAGAGAATGTTTTTAAAGCCTCTTTATACTATAAAGAGCCGACTTGCAATGGTAGTCTTCTTCTCATCAAAAGTAGACTTTCATTTTACTGTAAATTAACTGATGTATATGTGTGTGAATAGGTAATTTACCTAAGCAGTGGAAAAATTGAGACAGCCTCTACAACCACACCAGAAAAGTTGTAAGAATTGGCAACACTTTCAAGATTTTTCTTCTTACGTTCCACATCAATGAAGAAGAGCTGGGTTCCATTTTGTTCAGAATATGTAGTTACGTATATCTGCCTTGCAATCCAGTCTACTGTCATGCTTTGACTTCCTAAGAGACGTACATCCTCTAATAACTGAAATGAAAAAAAGAAAATTTGCAAACCATAATTTGGCCTTCTTAAAACCATGGGGAATAAATAAAGGGGAGGAGCTCCTGCAACCACATGGGGGCCCACTTACTAATAAACTTCCCTCTGTCCATCCTCCAGGTCAGGCATTTTTGTGGATATACTTGTTATGGGTGTGAAGATCATGAACACCTGTTTTATGACCCTTGTAAGATAGACCCCCAGGCTGTGAGGGTCACCAAGGGGAGGCAAGGGAACAGTTGTGAACATGTGAACATTGTAAGGCCCCTATCAAACTTTTCCTGGAGTGGGGTGGGGGGGCTGTTTGGTTGTTATGGCCCTGAAACAGAAGGCAGTTACGTAGAATAATTTCCCCCATGAGAAATGAATGACATATAATACATCACTTCAGGAGAGTGAACCAGGTCCTGCAAATCATTCCTTAAAATATAGTGTCCACAGAACCCAACACAAACCAAGAAGGATTTTCTCAAAGCAAGTATTTTTCATTTATTGTTTCCACCAGCTGTGTGTTTATTCTTCCTGATCTTTTTCAGTACTTCAGTACCCCATATTAGGTATTTATACATCATTAAATTGGATATATTGGATTTTAAAACTCTAAATTAGTTTGAGTTTTTCACCCCAAAAATAGCCTCTTGTAATAAATATTATAATCAGGTCACTGCCTCAGTGGGCTATGAAGAATTATTTCAACCAGTCACCGGTGCTCCCCTATAGTGTAATAAGTGCAGAGTGTACACCACAGCTCTTTCTCCCTCTCCCTTATCCCACTGTTCCTGCAGCCTCTGCTGTCCCCTTGTTTCTTAATAAATGCAAAGTATGCAGTGGAGCTCCTTCTCCCCCTCTCCTCCCCACCACTCTCAACCATGCCAGTCTCACAAGGCCATTTACTATCCTGCTGGTGGCGGCACTAAAGCCTAATACACACCATACAATTTCCAGTCAGATAGATGGGTTGAATAGATAATTTCCGACAGGTCCGATATGATTCGGAATTCCGATCGGATCTGTCGGAAATTATCTATCGACCCATCTTTCTGATGGGAAATTGCATGGTGTGTACCAGGCATAATGAACTTTGGTGGACACTTCCATTGTCCACCACCAGCAGAAGTCACTCATCTTGCTGGAGCTGTGCAGCTCACCTCACCTGCAGATGGAACTCTAAGGACTTTCTGGACAGTCAACTGACCTATATGCTGCATATTTAAGACTGGATCTCCTAGCAGCACATTTTTAGACCATTTATGTTTGTTTTTGAAGCATTGTGACTCTTGGCATTGGTCCTGTTTTCATTATTCTTAAACTCTGAATCCTTGATCCCGTTACCCGGAATTTCCGGTATTAATCCTTACTATTATTAGTCTGACTATTCTTTGCTCTTTGATATTATCGAATTCCCTGGTTCGATTCGTGCCTGTGTGACTTTTCTCTAGTATGCTAATTAGTTTTATCCACTACTGTATGTATTCTGTGTTCATGTGTATTGTCACTGTAAATATATTGTTTGCCCACTGCTCCTATATATTTGCTATTGTAAATTCCTGTATAGTTAGTCAGTTAGAGGGGTTCTGGTTAGTGATGATCGTAATAACGATTAAAATGTTCACAATTATGCCTCTATATAATTACGATTTGTAAATTCAATTGATTTCGTATAGTCATTAGTAATTTTGCGTAATTTCGTGCCGGCTTTAGCAGTGAATAGCAAAGCCCCCATACATGCTTTTGTCACCACAATTGCTATATGTTAATATGTTAAGGAGAATAGTAGGTACAAGTCAAAAAAAATGTTAAAGAGACCTTGTCGTTTTTGAGAAAATCAATTTTAAAAATGCAAAGAACACGTTTTTTAAACTCAGAAAAATGACAGTTTAAAAACTATTTTTATTAGCTTTTTTAAAATTGATTTTCTCAAAAACTACAAGGTCTTTTTGAAGAATTGTATTTTTTCACTTTGCTTTGCTATTAACTGCCAAAGTCCGCGCGAAATTACGTGAAACATTACGCACAATTATGAAATATTACTATTACATGAACAAATTAATTATGATTTTTTTCTGAAATTTCGCATTATGATTACAATGTGTAATTGTGAATATTGATGCATAATTATGTATAGGCGCAATTTCTGCTCATCACTAGTTCTGGTACTGATTGTACAATTGCATGTGCATGGTGGTATGTGTATTTGTATTGCTGCATCTTTGTAAATAAACACATATTAACTTTCAAATCCATTGTGCAGATTTTAGTATTTCCTTGCAAAATGATGTTCAGCTCCTGTCTTGTCTCAATTACGCTCTGTTTGCGCAGCCGCAGAGCATTACAACTATCCCAACCCAAGAGGTGGCGCTCACGGTGCAGATAAAGATGTTAACATAACAGTTACACACATTTGTACATGGGGGTAGTAACATACAATACAATGAGTCCTTATATGTAGAGCAACAGTCCCCAAACAGTTCCAGATATCTCCAATTCAGAGGATGAGTGAAACCTTTTCCAGCAAAATCAGTATCAAGGGCATTAACCACCACCAGCACCCCTTTGTGTGCCACTCACCAGATTCACTGACCACCAGGTCAGTATAAGCCTTGGGACAGTTCCCAGGTCGTCCCCCACCTTTCCGACCAGATAAGTACTCCACTTTACTCTCAGGGGTTCTTCAATGTCAGTTAACCTCAAAGAAAACTCCACATAGTGTGATACCGTATAAAAAAAATATATTTATTTAAAACCAATTGCACTCACATGCTCCAAGAGATAAAAGGCGCCTAGAGTTTTACAACGGGCTCTCCCCCGTATAGATGGCCAAGGCTGGCAGGCTGTAGGTCCGCTGGGCTCTCTCCCACCACCGCCGCGCGCTCGGTGTGTAAGGGACTCCCTTCCGCGTTCCGCCTCGCCGCCTCAACGCCACTCCGTCTGCTTCAATCCTGCTTCCGCATCAGGCTCCGCCCTATCGATTTCGTCACACAGTGACTCATCAGGGGCATGGAGCCTGATGCGTACTGCGGGGATTTTTATGGGACAGTGCGCATTTCGCGCATGCTCCCTCCATAGTTCCCACAGCCTGCAAACACCGCCATCTAGTGTTCTATTTGTATATTACGCCCATCAATTTTTAAAAAAACAACCACCTGTACTACAAACAAGTTCTACTGATTAGAACACTAATATGAGAGAATAAAAAACATTTCATGTCTCACCTCTAAGGTGGAATACATTGAATCTATGCAATGTGCTCATCTTCATACATTTATCTGACACTGACAACATTTCTGAAAGGACCATAACATTACATATGCCACAATTAAGATACATAACACCTATGCATTGTCTTCACCTCTGTTCATCTGTCTAGAAGGCTACATACGATGCGTGGTAGTCCACTCCTGCCATGACCCGCCCCAATGTAGACAATAAGTAAGCAAACAACCCCCCCCACCACCACCTTCCCCCCCCCCCCCCTTCCACATTCAATGGCAGTAGTTCCCATCCTAGCCTAAAAAACAGGATAGGGTACCCACGCATCCCATGCACACCTCCAACACTACATTATCCTCAGGTAAACACAATAAATCAAAGAACCTCCTTCTCTTTCTTGTTCACCATGAGAGCAAAGAAATAACCCCTTCAGGCCAAAAAGTGCATGCACCACATACACCTCTGATATCCATAGTTTACCCATATTTGGCCATTTCCGGTCCAGAGTGCATGCGCACACATCACACTCCTAATCACCCAGGAAGCAAACCAAATCGATATCTATATTAAGGCCGTCTGGTCTGAGTGTACCCATCCTGTGGATCCACCTTGTTTCCTCCTGCGATACCCTTTTAAGTTTGTTACACCCCCTCCAGTTAGGTATAATTTTCTGAAGCCCACAAAAGGACAAATCTTTGGGGTTGCAGTCATGATGGCTGCCAAAATGAGCTGATACCCCATGATTGGGATAACCTTTAGTGATGTTACGGACATGCTCCCCCATTCTTTCCTTGAGGGTTCGAGTAGTCCTACCTATATACTGCCATCCACATTTACACCAGGCAAGGTATACGACAAATCGATCATTGCAGGTAATGAATTCCTGAATCTTAAAGGTCATTCCATTGCTAAATGATACCACCTTATTAGTTTTTACCCCATTGGCCTCCCTGCATGCCTTACAGGCCCTACATGGAAAAAAAACAGCTGTTTGCCACCCCTGCATACGTGGGGTCTTTTTTGGCTCCACACAGCTCGGTGCAAGTATTTGTTTCAATTTTTGGGCCTTTCTATAAATAAATTTGGGTCTGTTTGGGATAATACTTCTAAGTGTAAGGTCTGTCTCCAAGATCCCCCAATGTTGTTGTATTATATTTTGAAGTTGTCTGTACTGGGTGTTGTACCCTGTAATGAAGGCCAGATCAAAATCACCCCCATTCTTTTCACCTCCCTTCTCTCCCAACAAGGCCTGTCTATCCATGGCTCCAATCCTCTCTATTTCAATCTCCAGTGCATCTCTCATATACCCCTTCTCCATGAATCTATTTTTAAGAATCTCTGCCTGCATGAAGTAGTCCTGCGTGCTTGAACAATTTCGCTTCATTCTTAGGAACTGTCCCTTGGGGATTGCCTTAATCCAGGCAGGGTGGTGGCAACTGCTTGTGGATATATAGCCATTTCTGTCAGTTTCTTTAAAGAAACTTTTGGTACCCATAGTGTTCCCATCCCGCATGATCTCCAAGTCCAGGAATTGTATTGAATCCATACCCGATTGCATGGTGAGGGAAATACCCAGGTTGTTACTATTAAGTTGGTCAAGAAATTCTTTTAGGTTTGCTTCTCCACCCCCCCATATGAAGAACAGGTCATCAATAAACCTCCGCCATATTCTGACCGGCCCCCCTTTCTCCAACACAGATTGCTCCCGTTTCCCCATAAACAAATTGTCCAGGCTTGGGGCATAGCTCACCCCCATGGCACAGCCTTTGGTCTGACTATAAAATACACCATCATGCCAGAAGTAGTTACGTTCTAGAGCAAATTTGAGTAACCTCAGAATATATATTCTCTGGTCATCTTTGATTTTCCCTTGTTGTTTAAAGAAATGATCAACCGCCTCCAATCCGAGTTCATGCTTGATATTAGTATACAGTGAGGCAACATCCATTGTTACCAATAATTCTCCCTCATTTAGTTCTTCCCCCTGTATGACCTGAAGCATGTGCTTCGTATCCCTAAGGATATTGGGCAGGTCCTCCACTAAGGGTTTTAAAAATTCATCCAAATACTGTCCTAGCCTGTGGGTGACCGACCCTATCCCACTGATTATGGGGCGTCCAGGGGGTTCAGTTTGATTTTTATGCATCTTTGGGACCTGATAGATAATAGGTATCCTTGGTGTATCCGGTACAATATATTTGAATTCATCATCAGTGATGAATCCCCTGTCCATCCCCTCCCTGAGTATTTCCCTCAGTTCTCCCATATACTTACCCGTAGGGTCTCCCCTCATCCTGGTATAGGCCTCTTTGTCTCCTACTAGCCTATCTAGCTCAGTTTTATATTGCGTTTTGTTTCGGACCACCACCCCTCCCCCCTTATCCGCTGGTCTCACCACCAGCCCTTTATCTTCCAACATTTCCTTTGCTATTTCCCTGACCTGTCCATTTTTTTGCTCAGGTATCTTATTCATGTCCCTAATGACCATATTTTTGAACACTTCAATGGCATTATAGTTTGTATCCTGTATCCTCACCATGCAATCGGGTATGGATTCAATACAATTCCTGGACTTGGAGATCATGCGGGATGGGAACACTATGGGTACCAAAAGTTTCTTTAAAGAAACTGACAGAAATGGCTATATATCCACAAGCAGTTGCCACCACCCTGCCTGGATTAAGGCAATCCCCAAGGGACAGTTCCTAAGAATGAAGCGAAATTGTTCAAGCACGCAGGACTACTTCATGCAGGCAGAGATTCTTAAAAATAGATTCATGGAGAAGGGGTATATGAGAGATGCACTGGAGATTGAAATAGAGAGGATTGGAGCCATGGATAGACAGGCCTTGTTGGGAGAGAAGGGAGGTGAAAAGAATGGGGGTGATTTTGATCTGGCCTTCATTACAGGGTACAACACCCAGTACAGACAACTTCAAAATATAATACAACAACATTGGGGGATCTTGGAGACAGACCTTACACTTAGAAGTATTATCCCAAACAGACCCAAATTTATTTATAGAAAGGCCCAAAATTTGAAACAAATACTTGCACCGAGCTGTGTGAAGCCAAAAAAGACTCCACGTATGCAGGGGTGGCAAACAGCTGGTTTTTTCCCATGTAGGGCCTGTAAGGCATGCAGGGAGGCCAATGGGGTAAAAACTAATAAGGTGGTATCATTTAGCAATGGAAGGACCTTTAAGATTCAGGAATTCATTACCTGCAATGATCGATTTGTCGTATACCTTGCCTGGTGTAAATGTGGATGGCAGTATATAGGTAGGACTACTCGAACCCTCAAGGAAAGAATGGGGGAGCATGTCCGTAACATCACTAAAGGTTATCCCAATCATGGGGTATCAGCTCATTTTGGCAGCCATCATGACTGCAACCCCAAAGATTTGTCCTTTTGTGGGCTTCAGAAAATTATACCTAACTGGAGGGGGTGTAACAAACTTAAAAGGGTATCGCAGGAGGAAACAAGGTGGATCCACAGGATGGGTACACTCAGACCAGACGGCCTTAATATAGATATCGATTTGGTTTGCTTCCTGGGTGATTAGGAGTGTGATGTGTGCGCATGCACTCTGGACCGGAAATGGCCAAATATGGGTAAACTATGGATATCAGAGGTGTATGTGGTGCATGCACTTTTTGGCCTGAAGGGGTTATTTCTTTGCTCTCATGGTGAACAAGAAAGAGAAGGAGGTTCTTTGATTTATTGTGTTTACCTGAGGATAATGTAGTGTTGGAGGTGTGCATGGGATGCGTGGGTACCCTATCCTGTTTTTTAGGCTAGGATGGGAACTACTGCCATTGAATGTGGAAGGGGGGGGGGGAAGGTGGTGGTGGGGGGGGGGTTGTTTGCTTACTTATTGTCTACATTGGGGCGGGTCATGGCAGGAGTGGACTACCACGCATCGTATGTAGCCTTCTAGACAGATGAACAGAGGTGAAGACAATGCATAGGTGTTATGTATCTTAATTGTGGCATATGTAATGTTATGGTCCTTTCAGAAATGTTGTCAGTGTCAGATAAATGTATGAAGATGAGCACATTGCATAGATTCAATGTATTCCACCTTAGAGGTGAGACATGAAATGTTTTTTATTCTCTCATATTAGTGTTCTAATCAGTAGAACTTGTTTGTAGTACAGGTGGTTGTTTTTTTAAGAATTGATGGGCGTAATATACAAATAGAACACTAGATGGCGGTGTTTGCAGGCTGTGGGAACTATGGAGGGAGCATGCGCGAAATGCGCACTGTCCCATAAAAATCCCCGCAGTACGCATCAGGCTCCATGCCCCTGATGAGTCACTGTGTGACGAAATCGATAGGGCGGAGCCTGATGCGGAAGCGGGATTGAAGCAGACGGAGTGGCGTGGAGACGGCGAGGCGGAACGCGGAAGGGAGTCCCTTACACACCGAGCGCGCGGCGGTGGTGGGAGAGAGCCCAGCGGACCTACAGCCTGCCAGCCTTGGCCATCTATACGGGGGAGAGCCCGTTGTAAAACTCTAGGCGCCTTTTATCTCTTGGAGCATGTGAGTGCAATTGGTTTTAAATAAATATATTTTTTTTATACGGTATCACACTATGTGGAGTTTTCTTTGAGGTTAACTGACATTGAAGAACCCCTGAGAGTAAAGTGGAGTACTTATCTGGTCGGAAAGGTGGGGGACGACCTGGGAACTGTCCCAAGGCTTATACTGACCTGGTGGTCAGTGAATCTGGTGAGTGGCACACAAAGGGGTGCTGGTGGTGGTTAATGCCCTTGATACTGATTTTGCTGGAAAAGGTTTCACTCATCCTCTGAATTGGAGATATCTGGAACTGTTTGGGGACTGTTGCTCTACATATAAGGACTCATTGTATTGTATGTTACTACCCCCATGTACAAATGTGTGTAACTGTTATGTTAACATCTTTATCTGCACCGTGAGCGCCACCTCTTGGGTTGAAATTGTTATTGAATAAGAGGAGGCGAACAGGTGCTCTTCTATTAATCTACTGTGAGCGCTACCTCTTGGGGTTTTATTACAACTATCCGCAGAGTGCGCTCAGGTAGTTAAATAACAGCTCTTGGTCCTGATTCAACTGCTACAGTTCCTATTTTCTGCAGTTATCTTCCTGTGTTTTTGTACTCTTCTCAGGGTTTCGACCACTGTGTTTTCCTCTTCCAAAGTCCAGAGGTCTCTTTCTGAATCACACTCTGTTTCCAATATTAAGCTTCCAAGAAGACATGGAGAACATGTAGGTGGGTAGTGGCAGAGGGCAAAAAATGCTGGATGGTGGATCTAAGATTGGTAGCTATAATATATCTTTCTAACATGCTCTGCTAGCAGTACTGTTTTAAGGGCTGGAGGAACCACTGGTAATTCGATGGGACCTGCAAGGGGAGTAAGGGGAGAAGAGAAGGCGCTCCACTGCGTGCTTTCTTTATTATTATGGGGTGGCACCAGAGATTATGGAAGTGGCGGTGGGGGTCACATTGAGGATGATCCAGCCGAGTGAAAAGAGTGGTGGGGCCAGGGCCACTGGGCCACCAGGCAAGGGAGAGGTTGATGGCTGGCAGGTAGGATGGAGGGGGAGCGATGTGGGGGCAGCTGGTGGCCAGGATCCAGGGGACAAAGGAGGTCACAAGGGGGACAAAGTAGGTCACAAGGGAGCAGGAGGTCACAAGGGGGGGCAAAGGATGACATAGGAGGTCACAAGGGGGAGAAAGAAGGTCACAAGGGGAGGCAAAGGAGGACAGAATGGGGACAGGAGGTTACAAGGGGGACAAAGAGGACACAAAAGGGGACAGGAGGTAACAACAGGGGCAGAGGAAGACAGAGGATGTCACAAGGGGGACAAAGGAGGACACAGGGGGACAAAGGAGGTCACAAGGGAGACAAAGGAGGACTCAATAGGGACAGGAAGACACAATGGGGCAAAGGAAGACCCAGAGGGACACAAAAGGTACAAGGGGGACACAAGATGTACAGAGAATGCACAAGGGGGACAAAAGAGGTACAAGGAGGACATAATAATTGGGAGGAGAAGATCCACAAGACGCCCTGCACCATGGGTGCACCAGGTTTAGTATTTTTTCCCCTGATTTTTGTCCTCTAAACCTAGGTGTGTCTTATGGTTAGAAGCATCTTATGTCCAAAAAATATGGTATATACCGCATGTTTTGGGATTTTTAAAGTGTTATTATCGCTAGTCTCCCAAAATTACAAAAGAAATCTCCTTTTGTCTCTATAACAAATACTGAAATATACCCACACTTTACAACATTGTTTTGAAAGTTTCATTGTCATTCTATTGTTTTCACTGATCCTCTCCTTGATTCTGGAATGCATTCAGCACCACAATGTAATAACAAAAAAAAAGGTTAAATGTAAGAAACATCATTTTGAAATACAAGTGCTGAAAGATTCAGCTTCATCATATTTTGACAGAAAAATATCTTATTGTTGTCAATGACTTTTGTTTGCTTCCTTTATCTCTATCTTTGTAAAGCACAGTGGGTAGGAGCTATTGTAATAATTTGATGTATAGAACTTGATCATTTCTGTAGAGATGTAAACATAGAAAAGTACAAGTAGCAAACTACAAACTTAGAAATAATTTAATTTATAATTAACTAAACAAATACCAGAACTTCAGACTGGCTTTTTGTATTCCTTGATAACATCATATCTTTATGTAGGTAATAGAGCTCCTCATCATGAGCTACGTATGCAGCCATTGTTATATTCTCTTCTACTGTAAGATTCCATAAAGTTTCTTTTCTGTCCACATCAGTGAGAAAGATCTGACTTGAAAAGATTCCAATAAGAGTTGGTGCCCAGCAGGTGTCTGCAGGAAGAAATACAGGGCATAATTAAGGACTTGAGGACCACAGTGCTAACCCCCCCCCCCCCCAAAGACCAGGCCCTTTAAGGCCAAGCTGCAGGGCCGCACAACTCAGCACACAAGTGATTCCAACCCCCCCCTTTTCCCCCTACCAACAGAGCTCTCTGTTGGTGGGGTCTGATTGCCCCCAAGATGTTTGTTTGTTTGTTTTATAAATATTTATTTATTTTTGTAATATTTTTAACATTTTTTTTTTCATTTTCTATTTCCCCCTTCCTCCCCCAGTCAGCCAATCATAGCTATCGGCTGTGATAGGCTTCAGCCTATCACTGCCGATCGCTCCTGTGTGCCACCCCAGTACAGTGCTGCTGCAGATCGCAGCGCTGTACTATGTAAATAGACAGTGGTTACGCCGTCTAACAGTCTCCCGAGCGGTGGTCGCCGCTCGGAGACTGAAGGCGGGGCAGAGCTCCGCCCCCCCAAGCAGGAGATGCGTGCGCAGCCTGCGCGAGATCTCCTGCAGTAGCCGGCCCCAGGACTTGACGGCAATTAGCGTTAGGCGGCCCTAGGGCTGCCACCGCGGTCATGCCCATCGGCGTGACGCAGTCGTTAGGTTGTTAAAACAAGGCAATCTATCTATCTATCTATCTATCTATCTACCCAGTATCCTCTCTACTTACCTAATACTGGGGAGCCCTTTCTTGCCACCTATACTGGAGGTCTCTCTGGCTACCTATATTGGGGAGGACTCTCTAGCAACCTATGCTTGAGACTGCTTCTGACTTCCTAATATTTGGGAACATATCTGGATACCTGTTCTGGGGACTTCCTCTGGCTACTAACTACTGGGAGCCACCTATTCTTGGAGTTACTTAATACTGGTTGGCACCTCTGGCAATCGCATCACAACATTGTTCCTGAATGGGAGGGGATTTTTTTTTTTTTTTGTGCCCTGAGAGCTATTATGCCTAGAAAGTGAAACTGCCCTTCCTTGGACCTTCTTCTTTATAACAGTCGTGTCTGTGTACAAACAGCCGAACTGTATGGAGAAGAAACACATACACAAGCGGTTTCATGCTACTGGAAAGGCACAGACTGTACCAGTGCATGCACAGTACAATTGGGCTAATACATGAATGGGAGCGTGTCCACAAGACCATATTTGTCAAGCTCTCGTCAGATATGTTCAGAGGGACCCAGTGCAGGAACAGTAGGCTTGAGGATGATCCGGGAAACTTGTGGATTATCAAGAACCTTCCCTCAACTAAGGTATATAATTTTTTAAGCAATACTCGTTTATTTTAAAGTTTACACAAGCTAAAAAATTTTTTTTAAATAGAGGCCTTCCATTGTATTTTTAAATGTACCCAAAGCAGGACCGCTGCCTCAGTTGCCCCCCGCTGCCTCAGTTGCCCCTCTGGAGAGATCAAATTACAAGTTGCGATTCGAGACAAATTAGGAGGAATTAGACAGGCTAAACTAACTAACTCTCTCTCTCTCTCTCCCCCCCTCTCTCCTCTCTCTCTCTCTCTCTCTCTCTCTCTCTCTCTCTCTCTCTCTCTCTCTCTCTCTCTCTCTCTCTCTCTCTCTCTCTCTCTCTCTCTCTCTCTCTCTCTATATATATATATATATATATATATGGATCTGAGTCCAGATGGGGGATCAGAAAGGCTAAACTCTCTATATTCAAACAGGGTGCAGTTCTGTTTTCCTTCTGCCCTGTACAAAAGTTCGGGTCCACTTTAATTTTCTCCCCGATGACGACACGCCACTTGACGTCACAACGCACCGCCGCTCGCCTGTCCTGATTGGCCGCCGGGTTCCCCTGAAAAAGAATGGAGGTAAAGAGGATCCTGGCGGCCGGGGGGAGATGCCTGGGTCCCGCTGGCCAGCGCTGATCACGCGCAGGACCCAAGAAAACAATGCGCGTTTTGGGCGAGCCCGAGCTGAGCTCAGGCTTACCTCTTTCAACACATTTATCTCAGCTTGAACACAGCTCGGGATTACCGTCAGCGGGGTTAAACACCAGAGCAATAGCGCTCCTTCCATTCATTTGCCTATAACTTTATTACTACTTATCACAACAAAACTATCTATATCTTGTTTTTTTCACCACCAATTAGGTTTCCTTTGGGTAGTACTTTTTGCTAAGAATTATTTTATTCTAACTGCATTTTAATGGGAATAATAAGAAAAAAAATGAAAAAAATTCATTATTTCTCAGTTTCGGCCATTACAGTATAGTTTTAAAATAATACATGGTACCGTAATTAAAAGCCACACATTTTATTTGCCCATTTGTCCCGGTTATCGCAACATTTTAAATATTTCCCTAGTACAATGTATGGCGCCAATATTTGGAAATAAAGGTGCATTTTTTCAATTTTGTATCCATCAAGCCCATGATTTAAAAAATAACAGTAATATACCCTCGTGACATACATTTAAAAAGTTCAGTCCCTAAGGTAACTATTTATGATTTTTTTTCATGTTAATTTATTTTATTACAAAAAAAACCTGGGCACTATGGGATAGTGTGAGAGGGAAATAGTTAATTTCAAACGTAAATGTATGACTTTTTATTAAAAAAAATTGTATGTAGGTGTAATTTTACTATTTGGCATTGCTTTCTGTTGCGTACTATTAGTAGGCTAAACAGGAAGCAATGCGTAGGCATGTAAGTATCGGCTTTTGAGAATGATGTGGCATTTAATTGATCGCCGGCGTTAATTTACACGGGTACTTGGATTAATGAATGAGAACTGCATTCCCATTCATTCATCCCCCCCACCACCACCAATCGGTGGTGGTAACAAGCGAGGGAGTGAGCGGTAATGCATGGCAGCAAGGGAGGAGTGTCTACATCCCTGCAAGGTAAAGCAGGGTTGTAGATACTCGTGACGGGGAGGGGAAGTGGTTAAAGTATAAAAAATACACATTCCAATACATATCAATCAAAGAAGAAATTCTTTGACTGGATGTTATAAACAGCACCAACAATCTGTTTTATTTTCAGATTTTAATAATGAGTTATCCTTTATTTACTGTCATACCTGAAATAAACACTTCTGCAATCTCAGAAAATGGTCCAGGCCCAACAGAGGTGTAAGCTTGCACCTAAAAAATAGAATTATTTCAGATATTGTGGAGATCAAGAGTCTTCTGAACGGTTTTTAGGAAAGTGAGGAAAGGTAGAGCGAGTTGTTAAAAACATCACAATTACAGGACCACTACAGCGAAAAAAAAGGAAGCAGTTAAAATCTGACAAAACCGACAGGTTCTGGACTAGTCCATCTCCTCATGGGCGATCCTCAGAGTTTTCCTTGTTTTCAAAAGCATTACCTGAAAGGAAGTTGCTAAGTGTGACTGCCAAAATAGTGTGCAAGCGATTAGGCAAGCTGGCTGGTATCTTACTGTTTTGGCAGTTAAACTGCCGTTCAGGAAATCAGTGGCGTAGCTAAGGAGCTGTGGGCCCCGATGCAAGTTTTACAATGCCCCTCCCCCAAGCACTCTTTACATAACAATTGAAACTTGCCGAGGACAACCACAGTGTCAAAGGAGCAAGAAAGGGATGGGGAACAGATTGTTAGTGATCACTACTATCCAAAGTATCTATAGAAGTGAGTATTACATGCACAGGACCAATAGAGAGCAAATACTGTAGTTGAGGGAGGGCCCTTCGGGGCCCCTCTGGCCCAAGGGCCCCGATGCGGTGGCTACCTCTGCACCCCCTATTGCTACACCCCTGCAGGAAATGCTTCTGAAAACAAAGAAAACCCTGAGAGTCCCCATGAGAAGATAGACTAGTCCAAAACCTGTCAGTTTTGCCAGATTTTAACAGCTTACCTTTTCACTATAGTGGTCCTTAACCACCTCAGCGTTCTGATTCCCGAGGATTTCTGTGCAAAAAGCGGTACATTTAATTTTCAGCACCTTTTTCCTGTAACTTACCAAAATGAGCCAAGCAAGAGTTTAGTATACATTCTGAGTATAATAAAAGTGTCAAACACTAATTCTTGTCAAAAATAAGATAAAATTTATTAATGACAAACTGAAATACCTTGCATTTTTCCTCAATGCAGAAATATAAAGAAAATGCAGAAATAAATAAATCAATGCAGAAATAAATAAATGAAGGCAGAAACAAAATTATACAGGGTACAAGTGTACTTTAGAACCTAGGTTCTCAACGTGTGGTACGTGTACCCCAGGGGGTACTTCTGATGGTTCCAGGGGGTACTCAGGCTTGATATACTTAACCAAGAATAACAAATTTAGAGTTTATGAAAATGATACATCTTATTTAAACAACACCAAATTAGTGTTTTAACTAATTAAAAGCAATTGTAAATGCTTAGAAATGGTTTAGAACCAATGATCATGTACTACGATTAAATATATATTTGTCAAGGGGTACTTGGGATAATGTTTACTATGCTAGGGGGTACTCGGTGAGTACAGGGTTTTAAAAGGGGTACATACCAATAAAATGTTGAGAAACACTGCTTTAGAACACTTCTTTAGTGTGGTAGATCTTGAAGCATGGTAATGCGCAAAGTGCCACGTCACAGTCCGGGCAATAAGTGCGGGTCTCCTTCCGCATCTTTTTGCCATCCTTGTCCTTCTTATTGCAGCAAACAACGCACCTTCTTGTAGGGTTTGCTTTCTGTGGGGTCGGTGGCAAGTACTCCACAAAGTGTCTCCCTGAAAGCCGTGCCGGATTCACGACATATGATGCCCTGCGCCCCGGTCTAGATGTTGACTCTGGTGGGGGGTACTTCATGCAGATTGCTTCCGTCAGCTGCCAGACAAAGTCATGGTGGGGTACAGGCCTTACACAGCTTTTCTTGTAGAGCACATAGCCATTCCACAAGCACTGCTCAAGTAAGTGGCGGAAATTTTTTTTATAATATTTCCGCTGCTGCTTGCGGACAGCCGGGTAGAAGGTCATGGCTCCATCAGCCCTGTCCACACCCCCCATAGTGTTGTTGTAATCCAGTATGGCTTTGGGTTTATCCACCTCCTGTTTACTCCTGTTGGTGGTGAGGACAGTCTCGGCATTATGAATAGTGCTGAGGACACATACATCACGTTTGTCCTTCCACCTCAGAGCCATCATTTTGCCTTTCTGCCAGGCAACGACCTCCCCCTTCTTCAGCTTCCTGGCAGAAAAGGCCGGCGGCAGATTGCGACGGTTAGCCCTCAAGGTACCATAGGCATCGGTTTTATGCTGGACCAGGTAATCAAAAAGTTCAGGGGAGCTGTAGAAATTGTCTGTCGTCAGGCAGTACCCCTGATCCAGCAATGGCTCAATTAGGGTTAGGACAGAGGAGGTGGCACACCCAAACTGGCTGAACTGAGGGGCAAAATTGGTGCCTTTGCCCGTGTAAATTACAGAGTTCCAGATGTACCCGGACTTGGCCTCACAGAGCATAAACGACTTCACCCCAAAGCGTGCCCTTTTTGATGCAATAAATTGCACCCAGCTCAGTCTCCCCTTATATGCCATGAGGCTTTCGTCAACCGTGATGTCGCGATCTGGAACATACACAGCCTTAAAGTTCGCAACAATCATCTGGTATAGGTCCCAAATTTTTTTCAGCTTGGGTGCGGGATGGGTGGCCTCATCAAACTCCTCGTTGTTTCCGAAGTGCAAATACTTCATGATGAGGATGTACCGTGGCTCGGACATAACAGATCCAAAGAAGGGCGTACTGAGGATCTTATTAGTGGTCCAGTACCACTTCTGCAGCGGCTTACCAACAACTCCCTGGAGGATGACGAGCCCCAGGAACACCCAGATGTCGTTGCTGGTCACAGGTTCCCACTTCCTGCTCCGCGAGAACCTGGGTAGAGAAGATTCCTGCTGATGTTGCGCTGCATAGCGATTCGTCTCCTCAACGATCTTGCGGATGACGTCATCAGTCAGGAAGAGCTCCAGAAAGGACAGCGGACTCTCGTCGCACGCGATCTTCTGCCTGGGTGCCCCTGTGAAGGGGAACCTGGGTGGCGGAGCTTGAGTGGGGCTCCCCAGCTCACACCAGGTGCATGCGACCGTCACTGGCTCCTCGGCTTCCTCATCACTGGTCTCCGTCTCCGAAGACAGGTTACCGGGAACCTCGCTGTCTGTCGATTCCTCTAGGAGCTCGTCTTCGCTGTCGCTTGCCTCGAGGACATCCAGCAACTCCTCGTCACGCACACGCCTCCGGGAGGACGAGGCCATGACCCCAAGCAGAGTACGGGGTCACGGGCAGCGGCAAAAAAAAAAAACAGCAAAAGCAAACGCACAGGGATCACAGCGTCTTGAAAAAGACAGAAAGCAATACGCAATCTGACAGTAATATGAACGAAGCTAAGGCTGGAAAAAAGCAGTAATCGCACAGAAATCGCACAGAAATCACAGATGATAGCTGACAACAGACTAACACTGGACGCTGGGGACTCTGAAAGAGGGAGAGCCAGTAACGGTTCAGGGCTTTTATTGAGAGCTGACAGGTGTTTGTGTTTGTGCAAACAACTTTTTGAATTACAGTAGCATGATTGGATTACATAGAGTTTGTTTCCCTATGTAATCTAATGATGCTGTCGCCGCGACGGACACTGGGGGGAGGCAGGAGCCGGCGTCAGAGGAAGTGGCTGGGCTGCGCCATCTTCCCTGACTGCCGGATCTCCAGAGAATTGCGGAGAGAAGAGGGGAGCGGGGACCGGATGATCGGGGGAGCCGGGGACCGGCGATCAGAGCCCAGCAGGAGGGAGAGGGAGTCCCGCAGCAGCCGCAGCAGCACAGAGAAGGCGGCCGAATGCACGCGCTGCACAGCGGTGAGTGGGGGAAGTGCTGGACGAGCTGAGCTCGTCCGAAACACTAGCAGCAACTTTTTCTTGGACGAGCTCAGCTCGTCCAGAACGCTAGGGTGGTTAATATCAAGTGAGTAAATGTGTCACCTGTGCATGCAAAACCAGAATATTCATAGATCGCCATGTTCTTAGGACTGATATAATGCCTTAAACTACATCTTCAGCCATAACTACTAATCTTTATGGATGCAATATTGTGTATAAAGAGGGACTAAATGAATTGTACATACTGTAAATAATAAAATGCTTATTTTAAAATACTTTTTCTATTCAAGAAATATAGCTGAAATATAAAAAGGATCTTTTCTGAATCTTGTGTATGGGGCCATTGTACAAAACATGTCCTGTGACCCTTGGGGACTTCAGCAGTGACATCTTCCCTCCACAGTCATTGTCTCTTACCTACCTGTCAAGGTTATTATGAATATGTCACCCTTTTTTCCTGTGGATTGTGTATTTACTAATCCATGTCAATTGTGGTGACTATATAAGAGGAAAATAACATCTTCTCTTTCGCTTGTCATATTTGTGGTGAGGAGACATAATTGTGCAGAGGGGTTAAACTGTGAAAGCAGGTTCAAGGAAAACTGAAGCAAAAGTTGAATAGTTTCAAAGCAACAATTCAGGTTTTAGCTGCTGAACAAAACAATTCTGAGACATTCCTTCACTTTATCTCTAGTTTTCCTTTAACCTTTTTTGATAAAATTAAAGGACCCCTATCGCAAAAAACCATAAAGTTTAAAATACATGTTAAGGTTCCCTGCACACTGCATGCGATTCCGCTTCCAATTTTTAATCAGTTTTTACATCCGATTCCGATTTTTAATCGTTACTGCATGTTGCGTTTTTCCTCCGTTTTTTTCTGTTGATTGCATTCAGGGAAAATCGGAATTGCAAATCGGAATCGGAAACGGAATTGCAAACTGGATTGGCAGTGTGTAGGGAGCCTAACACATACAAATTACAAGTACATTTCTTCCAAAGTACAATGAGTATATAAGTTATTTTCCTCCTATGTTGCTGTCACTCACAGTAGGTAGCAGAAATCTAGCAGAACCAACAAGCTTTGAATGAGCCCATCTCCTCATGGGGGATTCTCAGGGTTTTGTTTATTTTCAAAAGCACTTAGTGAATGGCAGTTGCTCTGTCCAACTGCCAAACAAGTGTACAGTGAGCAGGGAGGCTGGCCAGCATGTTTGCAAAAATCTTTATCCGGGAATGTCTTTATAAAGAATAAAAGCCTTGCTGAGAATCCCCATGAAGAGATGGACTAGTCCAAAACCTGTCAGTTCTGTTAGATTTCTACTACCTACTTTAAGTGATGTATGGCTCGTTTTACTCTGGAAGAAACATACTGTACTTCTTATTTGTGTGCGTTTATATGTATTTAAATCTATCAAACTATCAGGATCAGAAGGATTTCACTGACCCCTGCAGGTCAGCAAACATCCAGTAGACATGACAATACAGAGCAAGGCATTAAACATTTACAATAAAAACTTTCACAGCATAGACCCAACGACAACTCAGAGAGCTGAACGCTATGATGGGCGCGGTCTAAAAGGGGAGGCGGACTTTTATGCTGGCATCAGTCAATGGACACAAGCATGCAAATCTCCACACAGCTGAATAATAATCATTCAATCCTGAGCTGGCTTGATTACCATTTGCTAGCTGAAAGACTATCATAACAAATGCATGCAGTACTATGCAACAACATGCTTCAGGAAATCCAGGGCTATCTGGCTGCAACTCAGCTGTAGTAAGCCATTGGTGGAATGACAGCATCCTGAGCTGCCCAGAACTGCAGAGCAATTGCAAATGACAATGTGACTCATTGCGAATGCACAACCGAATGCAGGCTGACAAGCCAGAACTGTCAGTTTGTGGCTCCACCGCAATGGACAGAACACGTCACAGGAGGAATCCTTACAACTGGTTTACAATCATGTTTTTACACTTCTTGGTATAACAGTGGTGTAGCCACGGCTGTAGTTGGCTGTACATCCTATATCCTATATCCTCAGCATTGGAGCAAAGGTTGGCTTATAGTTAAACCCTCATCACGCACCCTGCTGACTTCATGAGGCTCCATTTAAGTCCCATGGGTGGAGCATGGCTTTGCAGGGATTCCTCACACCCTTCTCCCAAATACATTACTGTAAGCCAACCTCTTCTCCAAGGCAGAGGCTAGTATACTGTATGGTCAAATAGAGGTGTATCTACACTCCTATTGCACCAGAAAGTATTAAAAAAGTATTAACAAAGTCCTGTTGCTGCTTTCTTCAGGTCTACTTAAAAAATGAGTAATTACAGCAGGGATCCCCAAACTTTTTCGGTCAAGGGCCGCGTCAACATACTTCAGACTGCTGAGGGGCCGGAACATACATAAAATGATGTTGAAAAACATTAAATTGAATCTAGGTATTGATTCCCCCCAATCATGCCCAGAGGAGAACTCCCAGCAGCAGCCATTCAGTCATGCGTCACCCAAACAACGTCTTTGTGCACCAGACAGTGAAGCATACCCAGGTGACAACCTGACGTCCGGCTGGACAGCAGTATCACCTGACGCAGAATTGGATTGGAAACTAGCAAATGACTGCTCACTGGCTTCTACAGTATGTGGATGGGTGGTGCCAGCATGGCTTTTCTATATGCGGGCCTCCGATATTTAAAGGTGCAGTGGGCCATATCTATAAGTTATACATTTTGTATTTGGGGGCCAGTGAAAAAGCCTCGAGGGGCCACATTGGGCCCGCGGGCCTTAGTTTGAGGACCACTGACTTACAGAGAAAGGTAAGTAAGTCAATAATGCAGCCTTATGCTTAGTGGTTCTTGAGTCATGCTTAGTGTCAGCATGTCACCTTTCCTGCTTCTGGGATTTTCTATTTAAATTTCAATATCCTCACTGCTCCTTCCCTTACATGTCCACGATGCGCACAACAATTAGCCACTGCAGCTGCCTGAGATATAATAAAACAACATCTGTAAGTGTACATACTATTTATGGTCCTTGCTTCTGAAAGCTTTAAAGAGAACCTGAACTGAAAATAAAAAGTCAAAATTACCATAGACAGGTCTTACTTACCTCCTGTGTAGTCTACTCCTCAATCTCTTTCTCCTCTTCTGTCTCCCATGTGTCCACTGTGATCAATGAATTTCTCCGTCCTCCATTTTAAAAATGGACATTACCCCCCTAACATCTTCCTGTTCAGCACACTGTTAAACTGTAATATCACCCACTTGAGCCATAGGAAAACATGGACATTACCTTGCACATTCAGTTGTAACTGACAGCTGCTGATATATAACTGACAGTAACTGGTATTTTTCATTTCTGACAAAATATTGTCAGAACTGGAAGGGATCACTGTAAGAAGAAAATGGTGAGCCTCTGAGAGGAACTGACAGTAAGGTTAGTATGTAATATTCATTTGCAGCTACATCATGTGTTCATTTTAAATAATTTTCCTTGCTTCAGGTTCCCTTTAAGTTTATAATTGTATTTGGTATTACTTTAGATATGGGGAAGTGCATTGGCTTTTTTGAAAGTCAAGATTACAGTGCATGAAAAAAGGGCAACAGGAAAAAAGGGCCCAGCTGGATAACGAAATGGCACTGATGGATAATGAAATTTCAATAATGATAAACATTGTTAACAAAATTGGTTAACGATAAATACAGTTTTAAAACAGATGGGAGTTGATAACGAAAATATATTAACGTTAAAAATCGTAATGTAATTCAACAATATGGCTTAACCCAACCCTACTCTCACACAGAACCCTCCCCTGGTGGTACCTAAAACTAACCACTCCCCTGGTGGTGCCTAACCCTAACCATCCCCCCCCCCCGGTGGTGCCTAACCCTAACCACCCCCCCCCTGGTGGTGCCTAACCCTAACCACTCCCCCTGCAGAAACACCCTTTTACACATAGAAATGGTAATATCTTTGATAACATGAAATCTGTACATACAAACTAGATAATATGACAAAACGTATAACATTGCAAGCTTCTAAAATGATAACATGCTTCAAAAACTTTAATGTTCTAATGTTGTTAACAATATTTATCGGGTGTCCTTTTTTTCTGCTTTTTTTGCCGTATTAACGATAATTGCATTGAAGTTTATGGCAGTGCCCTTTTTCATCCACTAGCTGTCGGCACCCTTTTTTCCTGCTTCCTAAGATTACCAGTTACAGGAAAGGAAACTAAATTCTCATGAACTTGACACTGTGTTTGTCACATAATATATTTCAGAGTTTCCAAACTGAGAAATGAAAATGGTGTGTATATGCATCATTTAGCAGAGAACTTAACTGCTTATACAACACAACCATTATCTTCATGGATGAGAGCTTTTTATCTTGGTAGGGGTCTGCATACATACTGTATATATGTTCTTCTCTCACTGCTTTTACTACATACGTATTGTGACATGATCGCATGACTTTGGCGTTAGGTGATGCTGGTAGTAAAAACATCTGTAATCTACATTACTGTTTTCTGTGTTCTCTACCCGGCCCGCATTCCCACTTGAACTATCCCCTTCTAGTGCCTAAACATAACCCTCCCACCTAATGTCTAACACTAAACACCCCTCCTCCAAAAGACTAGCACTAACCACCTCTTCCCATTCCTCCCCCAGCGCCTAAATGACCCCTGGGCCTAACGGCCTGGGCAGCCAATTACTGATACCATCTACTAAACACCTGCTGATATCCGTGACTTTTACTTACTAGGATTGGAAAATGTCAAGAGACACTCATTGCTTCCGGTAAGAAACACTTTAACAGAGGCACCATTCATAGAGTAAAATGCACTAAAACAGTTTAAAAAGAGAGGTAGTGGAGAACTTACCTCCCCAAATAAGACTCAATTTTGTCGAATATCAGAAAAAAATTGGATTTATTTGACTACTCCACAGTGCAACATGTTTCACAGCCATGACCCGCTTCATCAGGCAAAACAGGGAGTAACTGGAAAGAATGTAATTCAAACCAAGTGCCTCTGTGAAGGTGCTTAGTTTGAATTACAATCTTTCCAGTTACTCCCTATTTTGCCTTATAATGCGGGTCTTGAGAAAGTCCTTATCAAGGGGCAAAACGATCAGCAACCTCCTCCGCACCTCTTATATGGTAACAACCTCTGTGATTACTGTAATGAAGTGTACAGTCTGTGTGCGCTAAATTGCCATGGAATTTTTAAGTATTGGAATAAATACATGCTTTAACCTGCTAGTAATGTGATGCGCCTAATTCTATGTCAAATCAAAATTCAGTTATTACACACGCATCTCACCTGAAATTGAAGCAGGACCTCAGTGCTCAGATTGTAAAGAATATATGATTGTGCTGAAGCTGTGGTGTTAACAGTGATCCAAGTACCAACTGTTCTATTATATTCACTTTCATTTATCAATCTGTACGACACTGCGTAGTTTATCACAACACCGTTTTTATTTTTAGGGTCAATCCATTTCATTTCTACTCCAAACCCTTTATTATCAAACATGATAGAGTTTTGCGTACGGTATGCTCGTGGACTCAGAGGTTCAGAAGGAACTGGAAAAAAAAGTTAGAAATACAATTAATCACATTTTACAAAGTTTGCTGAGAAGCATAAGAAAAATATACATCTTTCTGAAATCAAGTAATTGACATATTTAGTTATGATTCCTAGGGACAGATCTGCTAAATTTCCCATGATTCATTCGCATTAAACAGCCATAAGGTTTGTGTTCATTTTGTACCTAATTGAATTTGATAGATATTCACAAAATCATGAATAAATTATTCACTGAGTATTAAAACATTATTCACAACATATTTTCTGTTGTGCTGCATGCCTAACTTAAATACTAGCTTATAGAATACCAGAGCTGAAATCAAAGACTGTTCTTTTACTTACCAGGGGCTTCTTCCCACCCCCGTAGGCTTGTATGTCCCCACTATCCTCCACCTCCAAGTCATCTTCCTCACTCAGCTGTTTGGCCCACTAAATCCACCAATTTGTGCAGTACTGCGCATTCACTGGCCCGGTGGCACGCATCCTTAATCGCCCTCCCTTGGCCTGGAGCATTCTAAATATGCATACTATGTCAAGCCTTATAGCTGTGCATGTGCAGAATGCTGCCTGCCAAAGGAAAGCACTCAAGGATGCATGTCGCCGGGCCAGCACATGCGCAGTACTGTACGACTTGGACGACTTGGCTGTTGTAGCAGGCTGAACAGGTGAGTGAGGAAGAGGACCAGGAGGAAAGCAAGGAGCATACAAGCCTATGGGGGCTGAAAGAGGCCCCAGGTAAGTAAAAGAATAGGCTTTAATTTCAGCTCTTGAATCCTTGAGGACCTGCCAGGAATACAGGGCCAGATTTGTACGTTTTACAAGGCCCACTATCACCAGCTGTCCCCAGACTGACATCATCCTAAACTACTCCCACCCCCCAACATGTCAGGGATTAGATTGTGTGCTTCTCTGAGGACAGTTAGTGAAGTGATAGCAGGGATTATATTGTAAGCTCCTTGGTGAGCGGCACATTTGATAAGTGAGAGGCAGCTTAGAGATTACTGTAAGTGCCCATACACTGCCCCTTCATCCCTCGAGTGCCAGAGATCCAACTGTTGGTAGCCGCCCACCGCTATGTGCAAACTCTGTGTAGCAGGATAAATGTTCGGCAGGCTAACTGCTACTGCCACCCTAAAATCCGACCATGCAGGAATATATAGTCATATACACACAAAGTGCAAAAGGACAAGGGCCCTATTAGATACAACGTCTTTGGGGTAAACGGTAAATGCAATATACAATTAACGGGTTCTCATATCTATTTACAGTGACACATGACAGACAACTCATTACTCCTGACGAAGCTCATCGGGGTGAAACATACACATGGTTGTCTGTCATGTGTCACTGTATATAGATATGAGCACCCATTAATTGTATGCTGCATCTATGGTTTACCCCAAAGACATTGTATGCTGGCAAGCAGGGCCAGAGGACCGGTTTATGGGGCTCCGGGGCCTTGGGGCAAACAAAATCGGCGGCCCCCTGCCTGAACCCCCCCAACCCTCTCCCCCTCCCCCGCGGCAATGACATCTCCTCTCTGCTCCCCGGGGCCCTTGTGTGGCAAGCCGATGTAGTAATTAACCTGTCCCGGCGGGCGGCGGTGGCGACTACACAGTCCAGACACTCTTTCTACGCTGTCCTTATCCTTCTCTAAGACCCGGCGTGTGTTATGCGTAAACACATGCCGGGTAATAGAGAAGGTGGAGGACCGTGTGGAAAGAGTGCCCGGACTGTGTAGCCACCGCCGCCGCCCGCCGGGACAGGTTCATTACTGCTGCTTGTCACGCAAGGGCCCTGGGGAGCAGTGCGAGTGGGGGGAGCAGGCAGAATTTAGTTGGGTCGGCAGCGCGGGGTCCCTGCAGAGGTCAGAAGCCCTGAGGAAATTGCCCCCTTTGCCTCTATGGCAGCGCCGGCCCTGCTGGCAAGGTCCGTTTACAATCATCTAATAGATGTATTAGGCAGACTAGAAAAATATAGTTAGCTACCTATTATTTGGACCCCTAACCAGCCGTTTTTCCATTTTATTAGGTTATTGCCACAATCTCTGGGGGAAAGTAACAACCCACCCCAAATACATTATAGGAGTGGTGAGGGGTAAACAAAAAAAAAACCTGAGTTTGTTATAGGAAAATTGATAGGGCATACCCGCAATTTACCTATGTTTTTATCACCAATAAAGTGTTATAATCATATTAGTACCTAATAGGGCCCTTGTACTTTCGGCCCATGTGTATATATTTATTCCCCTGGTATGACCTCTCGGACAGTGCGCATTAGGAATATATAGTCATTAGTGATGCTAAGTTACAGATAATCCTATGCATTCATGACTATGCATGTGAAGTCTGACCATTTGTTACTACCTCCTTCTGGAGATCGAAGACTTAATGATGTTGTTTGGCCTTTTCCCCAGTATGTATATGGAGTTACAGTGAAGTCAAACTCAGTATATGGATCCAGCCCTTCGACAATATAGAATGAATCCAAAAGTTTCCCAGAATTATTGCAGAATTCTTTTCTTTCTCCAAACTGTAGGCACAAAGAAAATAAGCATATACATTTACAGTATATTATTTAGTGTGGACAGCAACTGAAGTAGGGGAAGTTTCTATATTTTTGCAACCATGGCAACGGTACAATGTTTGGTGTACTTCTTTACATACAAACCATCCACAGACTCTCAGCCTACTGCATAAGTAATAAGTTGCACACAGCAGGTTCCGTTTCAATGCTTTTGCACCCTGAACCCGTGAATTCAAACCTTAAATCATGAACAGAATCATTTTCAGGGTGAAGGCTAGCAATCAGTGACAACATTTTCCATTGCAGAAGTCAGCTACAGTTAGGCAACTGACAGGGAATAAGAGCCGAAATCACTAACAACAATAATGTGGCAAAGACAATATAAAAGCATATCTGTAAAAACCCTTTTATCGATACTCATTTGGCTCCTCCCCCACACTAAACTTAAAAGGAGTAGGAAATGCACAGGCCCACTAAAGTTGATATTACTTACATACAGTTCAACAAGTTATTTACTAGCAGGGCAACAATGCTGCTTTCATGCATGAATAAACACATATCATACATCACCAACGATAGGCTGACTTTTTGACACCCAAATGTTGGGTGTAAAGTTAGTCTATCCATGGGTGATATACCAACATGTGACATGTTTGTGGGGGCCCACAAGTGACGTGTCTTGGAGCGTGCTGAAAACGGTATAGCTACCTGTCCTTACATCCTCTAGTGTCTAGTGCAGCTTCTAGAGCATCAGACTCACTGCAGTCACGTGACAGTGGAGCTCTAGTGGCCTGTTCAAAAGAGGCACAAGGCACTAGTGGATGCAAGCTGGAGCAAGGACAGGTAGCTATACAACCTTCAGCACACTCCAATACACCCTCAGAACCCACTAGCATGCTCCAAAGCACACTTTGGATGGGAGAGAGGAGAGCGAGTAGGCGACGGTGGTACATTGGGGGGTTGGCCAATCAGCAGGTCATAGATTTTGGTCTATTGTTTAAGACAAAAGTGTGGAGGCGGGTTGGTGTATGCAATGGAGGACTTATCTGTGCATATATACTTGTTGATTGAAAAGCTTGAAAAAGGATAATCTGCAATGTAGTTAATGGTACCATTTGTTGTAGCACTGTGGACTCCACACAGTATAATAATGTCCCATATTCTATATTCGATGGTGCTTTCCAATGAATGATAAAATGTGAATAATTTCCTTTGATTTCAAATGAGGAACTCTGGACACGGTCAGGTATCACTTCTGGGGGATGTGAGAAATTTCCTATAATTCAGAAGATAAAATCTTTATGTCTAGGCACAACATACCAGTGATAGTTATACATACATTTCTATAATGTTGACATGCAGAATTTCCTTCTAAGAAAAGGCAGACATTAGCATGAAAATGTTAAGTGTATGTAGGTTCTTTATCATAATTCACATGAAGCATTCACAGTATGAGGAAATGGGGGTTCCTGGAGCTCTGAAATGTCGTCTTCTCCCATGGGGTAGGCAACAGGTAACCTATAAAAGAGGGAAGACGGTGGCCAGTGGCTGATCTTATATGTAGTGGGCCAAAAGCTATGTACTGTCCTTTTGCAGATGACACAGTGGCCCTTATTCAATTCACCCTTTTTCCTAAGTTTTCTCGTAGGAGATATTTTTTTCATCTTCTGTTTAAAATAACTTTTGAGCACTCTGCAATTGGAAAAGTACCAAAAAAAAAAGGTGAAAAGTACTGTCAAAATTATTTGAATATTTTATTGCTTGCTGGTGGCTTAAAAGGCATTTTATTAATAAGGGCCCATATGCAATCCAATTTTCTCCTAGGTGATATGTTCACACCTTGTCATAAAACCAGCAAGAAAATAGTCAAAATAATTTTGCTAGCACTTTTTAACCTACTGTTTGGTACTTTTTCAACTGAAAAGTGTTGAAAAGATATTTTAAAAAAGAAGATGAAAGATTATCTTCTAGGAGAATACTCAGGAGAAAAAGTTAATTGCATATGGACCAAGGTGTGAAAACATAACCTAGGAGGAAACTTAGGAGAAAAAGTAAATTGAATTGGGGCCTTTTGGCCCACATGCTATTTACTTTTTCTCTTGAGTTTTCTCCAAGGTTATATTTTCACAATTTGTCAATAAAATGCCCTTTGAGCCAGCAAGCAAGAAAATACTGTATACTGTAATTTTGACAGTATTTTTTCACCTACATTTTGGTTCTTTTTCAATTACAAAGCACTGAAAATGTGTTTTAACGAGAAGATGAAAAATTATCTCCTCGGTGAAAACTCAGGAGAAAAAGTTAATTACATATGGGCCTCTGTGTTTTGAGTGTATATTTCTAAAGGAGGACTTACACTGACTAATACTTCTTGCAAGATTAATCACCACAAATTATGTATGTATTATGTACTTTATATACTCGCATATAGGCCTAATTTTTCAGCTCAAAAAATGTGCTAAAAAGTTACCCCCTCGGCTTATATGCGAGCAGGGGATGGTGGAGCAGGTTTTGTTACTGGCAGAGGAGCGTAAGGATCTTGCACTAGTGATCCTGTTCTTGCCAGCTGGCTCCCTGCTTTGTCCTTGCCCCACATCCCCTGCAACACGATATGCAGAGTGCGCTGTTCAATACTACCTGTGTAACCTCTAGCTTAGGCCATGCAACCACTAAATAACCTAATTACGCACTGCCTGTACATATACTGTATACTTCACCCACCTCTTGTTTCCACCCCATTCCTTTAGATTGTAAGCTCGCAAGGGCAGGGCTCTCACCCTTTTGAGTCATGGAATGTTATTAATTTAATTGCTTGCACTCTGTTAGACATTTATACATTTTAGTCATCATGGCAAATTTGCTATTGTAATCAGCAGTTCTGTATTATGTATCAATGTGCATATCTGATGTATATCATTGTATGTATCATTATGTATCCCTAGTTTGTTTTCTTACATTGTACAGCGCCACACAATATGTTGGCGCTTAATAAATAAATAAAAATAATAATAATAACCTGGCTTGTGGAGCGGAGTGTGCAAGCAATGTGTAAACTGTGCAATGATCAGGGATTCTTCCTCTGTGGCAATTGCTGTGTCTCATATTTATGATGCAATCTAGTGACTTTTTGTGACACAGTTGTATCATCATTGGGGCACATCCGGCTATGAGGATGGGAGCTGACTTGAACTTGGGGCACATTTGGCTACTGTGGAGAGAGCTATAGTGGGGAGGGGGCTTATACGCGAGTCAATCACTTTTCCTAGATTCTGAGGGGAAAGTGGGTACCTTGGCTTATACGTGGGTCAGCTTATATCCGAGTATATACTACATGTAGTAATCTACTTCAATATAACCAATCAATAAACTTCTGATTAATTTATACTAGTTTAAAAATGTGATTGGGCACAATGGTACATTTTCAACAAGCTCCTGAGGGCTGGAGCAGCTGGGGATAAACAGCCATGATGCTTTGTACTACTGTACATTGAGCACAGTACTAGAGGAAGCAGCAGTTCTAACTGTTGTCAGTAGGGTTCTGCTAAAAACTGATTGAGATGGTATGGCGCAAGTTGATGAAAGACATTAGAAAGTTAGAAGATCAAAAGAAAGTTGTACAGAAAGTCTTAAATAAGTGAAGAAGAATAGAAAGTCATACAAGTAGAAAGAATTATATAGATTAAAATGACAAAAGTATACAGGGGAAGTTGACATCCCATGACACCAACTAAGGGCTGTTATTTTGTGTACACTTAATAAAGCCGTAAGGTAAAATGGGAGCGAGAATTCCAGTAATTTTACCGATATTCTACTATCACCTATTATCTATGCTAGAATATATGTAGTGTTACTGTAACATATCCTGCTATCACTTATCTTATCCTATTCTCACTCTAACCTTTCCTGCATCCATGCGTAACACTAGTATACCCCCTAGCTAAGCCTAACACTAACCTCTCCCATCTATGCCTAAAACTAACCCTCCAACCTACATGTAACACTGACGTATTATCCACGCCGCTATGGAGTTTGGCTGCACAGGTAGGCAAGCTCTAGTGCTGTCTCCGCTGCTTTTTTCACCACTACAGATCTCTTAAATCATGCGCCGTCACTCCCCCACCTGCCGGTAATTTTTTTAGTCTAACATGGGCACCTATGGCGGTGTCCATTTCTTTGCACCCAAATTACCTGCTTTGGAAAATGATGTCTGTGATCAGGTGAAGGATGTCTCCGATAATGTCTGTAATAATGGCTTGAACTATAGCTGAACTTGGGTTTTAAGCTAGTGCTGCAGAGCGGGTGACAAAGCTGCACAGAATGCACACTTACCCTTGGTTTTTCAGAGGAAATGTTAGCACAGGTTTCTGCCAATACACTGCCCTTCTATGGAAGTTAAAGTCTAAGTCACTTAAAAGTTCTAGTTCAAGTTCACCCTTTGATAAAAAAAACAGCAACTTCGACAACATGCAGCCATTACATGAATAGATGGCAACACAATAACCAGCAGAAATCAACACAGTAAAAGTGAGTGCCATGAAAGCTCAAAAAAACTTGTGCTGAGTACCTGGCAATGTTTTCTGATTATTTAGGACTAAAGTGAATGCAGTAATTTGTGCAGGCTGGGAGAATGGTGTACAGGAACTTTGGTTGACCTCTTGCACTGTGATGTATTTCTGCCCATTTATCCAAAATAGCCGATCGCTATAGAAGATTAATGCATGCTGGGAAATTTCTGAATAACTCCAGGAAGTAAATTCTGTTATTCCTGCGTCATTAGCTCTGGAACTGAAAATATATAATACCATTTTTATATGGGTGATTTATGAAAGTTGACACAAATAGATGCACCTGCCGAAACTGGAGGATAGAACTATTCAAAATGCTGTAGTATTGTCCAAATAAATCTGCTTGGTTTTTGCACCTTTATGGCACCCATATGTCAGCAATGCCAGTTGAAAATGATCACATTGTCATCAAACACAAACACACACACAAACACACACACACGCACACACCATTTTTATTCAAAGTAGTCAAATAAGGTCTGTTCATTGTGATCATGTCTTTTTCCAGAACACACAAAATATACATAACACAGAACACCTAATTCAAAGTGGTGTAACAACAGCAGAGTTTACATATAAAAAGGAATCCACAAATTTGGGAGCTGGATTATGCTGATAGCAGAATATTGGTAATGTTACCGATATTCTACTGTCATCTAACATTCTACTTTCACACTAACCCTCCCCCATACCTAACACTATCCCACCCCCCCACCCCCCTCACCAAAAGAAAAGAAATGCAAGTATTGCCTTACCTATCTTGTTGCACGTGTAATCTGTAAAGGTTTATGTCTAGTCCATTCTTAACAAGCCAGTAGAGCCATCCATTTTCAAAGTCCAATGCCAGTGCCACAACCTGGTATATTAAAATTGGATGTTATGTTCGGGTTATAAACATCTACCATGAGCTAATTCAAAATTTGCTTTCTCTAACTGACTTTGTAAATGACTAGGTAATGGAAGCTTTATCCAATCTTCAGCCTCAAACATGCTAGTGGGTTTTTGGCCAAAGTAGTCAGTAGTGGCAATCTCTGCCAAGATTCTAGCATGTATACAGCCTCTCCAGTGTGTAGCTGAGAGACCCAGAATGCCAGATCCCCATAGCCAAGAGCATTGTTCTCCTCTTTACCTGTACTGCTTTAAGCCACTCTGTCGTCTGAGCAACAATCATCCCCTCCCCCCCCCCCAAGACACATTGCCTGGCAGTAGCCTTGTGATGCATCTGTACTGTTGCCTAAAGGATCGAGTCCCAATACCTGTGGTTGACATTTTTCATGCATGTATACATACAGTACCTTTAGACATTAGGTTGTTGACATTGAGATTCTGAGATCAGGTTGTTTTTCTTACATTATTAGATACACTAGTAAAAAGGCCAGCCTGTTAAAAAACGGGCGCTGGGTCACGGCCACTAAACCCCGGCAACGCGCATACCGATGCGTCCTGCTCACCCGTCTCCCACCACTGTCCGAAGTATATGCACACAGAGAGATGTTGCTTGCTTGGCAGTTGGAAAAAGCTGTTATTTCCCACAATGCAATGAGGTTCTCAGACAGCAAACTGTCAAGTCTGGAAGCAGGGACACACACAGGGACAGGATGCAGAGACATAGGGGTTTTATTATATAGGATGACAAGACTGTATCCACCTTTATCCTAATGCAAATCACTATTTCTGGATAAAGATTTAAAAACTATTTTCTAATTTTTACTTTATACCGGTGGGTCCTTTTGACAGTTAAATATATGCATTACACATCAGAAGTGCTGGGAATCATGGTGGGTGATTTCCATCAGTGTGATAAGATTCCGATGGAATCTTACTGACTCTGATTAGCTAGCAGAGGGCATGCTGTGATTGCTCTGCCCTGAGTACTGTATCACCATTGGGTCTCAATTACTCCATTAGTGCTACATTTTAAAAGCCAAACCTTTTTTTCAGCAGCTGCTGCTGTTTAAATTCCAGTCCTGTGCAAAGTGAGCTGTTCATCAAACATCAGAGAACCGCAGGAACAAAATTACATAGAGCCAAGTAATCCTTTCCGTCACTGAAGAGAAAGCTAGCAATGTCACAGCCACAGAACATCTGTACTCACTATAAATTCCCCCCCAAAACAATCAGAAAAATTATTATGGCCTAGGAAAATAAAAAATGTGTGCAAAGCTTTAGGTTTTTGTATTTTTTTTTACTTACTTGAGCACTATAAAACAACGTAAAGTTTTGAATGATACGATGTCCCTGGCCATTCAGTCTGCTGGTCTCCACTGAATACTCTGTGGTCCAATAAAGAAAAGCATTGATAGAGTCCACTGCCATGTCTGTCACAAGAAGCATGCCAACATTCACCACTTCACTCTCAAATGTTTGTAAAGACGTTCTATAAATCTGTTCATAAAAAGAAATTGGGTCAATAAACATGGCAACAGTTTGATGTTTGAGCTGTTTCATAAACCTTTAGATTGTAAGATTGCAGTGGCAGGGTTCCTGTCCTTCTGTGTCTTGAAAGTTGCTGTACAATATGGTAATTGCTATACAATAGTTACTATACAAATAATCTGTCCTCCACTATGGTATTATGTACCAATGTCTGAATTTTTATGTATACTAACATCTGTATTTTTATGAACACATGTACCCCTGTGTACAGTACCATGGAAGATAAGAGCACAACATAAATCATCAAGAAAAATGTGCTGCAATGGACAAAAGAGATATCACAAAGTAACTTAGGCGTTCAGGGCTTTAAAACAGAGTCACCGCACTCCTTAAGTATCACCAATTACAAAATGCAGGGTGCACTCACAATCCAAAAAGCCTCCACAACTTAAGTGCTGTGGGATCACCCTAAAAATAAGAAAACAACACACATAGGGGCCTAGTTGATATTTTGAAACTTGTGAATAAAATGACTTTAAAACCATCAGCAAGCAAAAAATTGCTCAACCTGGTGCCACCATGCACCAACCCCCCCTCCCCCCTTCCCGGGCGCCGTCCTCCTGGGGCACCGGAGGTGGGGAAGAGCCCCTTGTCCATGGATTGGACAAGGGCTCCGGGGGAGAGGGGAAGGCTTGGCTGCCCCTCCCCCAGAGCCCCCCCATACCATGCACCATGCTGGCTGGTATAGCTAAGGGTGCGAAGTCCCACGCGGTCAGGGCTCCGCATTCTGGCTATCCCAGCCTGCATGAGGACAAGGGGTTAAAGAGGCTCAGGAGGGGGGGACCTCACATAATTTTTTTTAAATTTCCCACACTCTGAACATAAAAAAAAATCAAAACTAAAAAACATACATTTATATACATGTTAATACATTATCAGTCATTTTAGCTATACGTTGCTATTTTTTCCCTCTAAATTTAAAATCAATTTTCTCAAAAACTATCAGGTCTTTTTGAAAAATGTTTTCTCTTGTACCCACTGTCCTCCCCCACAAACCCCGCAAAGTTGGTGTTTCTAGAATGAAAGGGGGCTTTGCTATTAAGCACTAAAGTAGGTGGCCGTTTGCCTGCCATTTAAATCTACGGAGCGAACATTTGGGAAAATTTGCAGTCGCTATTCGCAAACCGAAAATTTGATGCTCACTACATTACTACTGTTTTATACTTTTTAGGGTGATCCCACTGCACTTCAGTTGTGTAGGCTTTTTCGATTGTGACCTGCATTTTGCAATTGACTACATAATTCCTAAAGAATAACATATACGCTTTTCATACACTTCCAAAACTTCTAACTGGATAATACAGTAGTGAGCAAAATGTAATGACCCCTAAGATTTTTACATTTTAATCTGATTTTCAGCTAAATAATTATAATAATATAATAATTAAGAAAACAGTTTTCCTTCAACAAAAGCAATGGGAAAAAAGCTGTTAAAGCAAATCATTTAATGTGAAAAGGGGGAGATAAAAGGTGTCTAAAGTAAATAGAGTATTGCTGATATCATATGCAAAGGTTTGGTCTACATCTGATGCTTTACATTTTAAATTGTGATGGGACCAAACTGTCAGAATGTTTGCATTTATATGTAATAAACATGAATGGTGTTAAGTTCTACTCTACTAGCTTATTGTTTTATTGAGAAACATGTTTATGTCTGAAATTGCTGTAGCCATTTTTAGCAAAGCCACCCAGCATCACCCTGTTGTGTGACCTGGCCTCATCAGAAATAGTGGATTTCACATTAACCTAGAAATACCCAGCTGTCCAAATGGTGCCACACATACCAGGAAGCATCGACTGAATAAACATTCTACTTTCCGCAGTAACATTTTCAAAGAAATGTGACAGCACAGGATGTAGAAGAAGTTGAACTGAGTAGATAATGAAAGCTAGCCATACATGGGTCAATAACAGTTACATTTTGCAACAGATCAATTACTCCCTGCTAAGAAATCGGTCAGCAGAGACTGATGTACTTACCTTGCCTCCTTCATCCTGCATTCACACTGTGGGCCATATCCTATTCAAGGTGATGAGTAGCTTGTAGATGCGATCTACTTATCACCTTGCCATCGCACAAGGATTACCGGCAAATCATATTGCCGGATTCCTTGGCCCGATGGTCAATCATTAGGGAGCATTACTCCCTTTACCCAAGCGATTGGGTCCAGACAGTGGACCAATGGGGAGCCCTGGCGGGAGCTTCAAAGATGCTTAGCCGGGGCTCCGACAGACAGTAATTACAATGACAGATACACTGTAATTACAACGTCTGGAGACTTGTGGTGAGAGGCGGCAGGTGTTTAGCGGCGGTAGGTTAATTACTGAGGGGTAACCGGCAGAGCTGCGGGGGGCGTCGGCGATGTGTGGTGGCCTGACAAGGAGCTCTGGGGGTCACCTTGTTAACCCCCTTGGCGGTATGAAAAATACCGCCAGGGGGAAGCGCAGCAGTTTTTAAAAAAAAAATTTTTTTTAATCATGTAGCGAGCCGAGGGCTCGCTACATGATAGCCGCTGCTCAGCGGCATCCCCCCGCCCGCTTCGATCGCCTTCGGCGATCACCGATCAGGAAATCCCGTTCAAAGGACGGGATTTCCTGGAGGGCTTCCCCCGTCGCCATGGCGACGGGGCGGGATGACGTCACCGACGTCAGCGACGTCAGAACGTCATTGGGAGACCCGATCCACCCCTCGGCGCTGCCTGGCACTGATTGGCCAGGCAGCGCTCGGGGTCTGGGGAGGGGGGGCCGCGCGCCGCACCGGATAGCGGCGATCGGGCGCGCGGCGGCGGCGATCGGGGTGCTGGCGCAGCTAGCAAAGTGCTAGCTGCGTCCAGCAAAAAAAAAATTATGTAAATCGGCCCAGCAGGGCCTGAGCGGCACCCTCCGGCGTCTTACCCCGTGTCACACACGGGGTTACCGCCAAGGAGGTTAAAGGAGATTCCCAGATGCAGCGGCGACAATGTGCATTTGCTGGTTTAAAACTGCTCTTTGCAGGTCTAAGCTAACACTTATGTCTGACGGGAAGCATGGGGGGGTGATGCTTGCGAATCGCGATATATTAGGTGATGCGCCCATCGCCTAATTTAAGAACTCACTAGCAATAGGATATGGTCCTGTGTGTCACGTTATGCACCTGTCATAATTCAAGTATACTGTTTGGTACACTCTGCACATTATAACATATGTCTTATTTAACCACTTGAGGACCCAGCCTTTACACTCCCTTAACGACCAGCGCTGTTTTTTATGATCTGTGCTGGGTGGGCTCTGCAGCCCCCAGCACAGATCAGGTTGCATGCAGAGCGATCAGATCGCCCCCTTTTTCCCCCCCTATGGGGATGATGTGCAGGGGGGTCTGATCGCTCCTGCCGGCTGGCATGTTGCGGGGGGGGGGGCACCTCAAAGCCCCCCTCCGCAGCGAAATTCCCCCCCTCCCTCTCCTTCCTCTCACCCCTGGTGATCGGGGCTGCACAGGACGCTCTCCGTCCTGTGCAGCCTGTGGCAGGATGTCCTCTGTCACATGGTGGCGATCCCCGGCTGCTGAATGGCCGGGGATCGCCGATCTGCCTTACGGTGCTGCTGCGCAGCAGCGCCGTTCAATGTAAACAAAGAAGACAAACGTCTCCTGCGTTTACATTTAGTCTGCGAGCCGCGACTAGTGGCTCGCAGGCTATTCACGGAGACCCGCTCCGTGATCTAACAGGAAGCGGCCGCTCGCGCGAGCGGCCTTTCCTGATTAATTAGGGAGGCACCTGGCGGTGGTCCTCCAGCTACCACTTTGCCGCCACACAGTATGAGTGTGCGGTCGGCAAGTGGTTAAAAGTCTGGTTAATGTCTATGCAATGTGCACATATCCACATATGTTAACTACAAACCCACTGCATACAGCAAATTTGTATGCAATGCAGAGATGTGAACATCCCAATACAATTGCATAAGCAGTGAGTTCATATGTGGTAATGTAATGCACATGGGAGTTGATTCACAAAAGCGTGATAACTGCTATCACAGCAGTTACCACGCGATCTGCACGCAAAGCATTCCTCCGTGTGACAAACTAACGTTTGCGTGCGATCACGCGCATGAAACACCCACGTGATCCCGCGCAAATGTTCGTTTATCACACGGAGTAATGCTTTGCATTCGCAAAGTGCCGTGCGCGGCAGATCATGTGATAACTGCTGTGATATATGCCTAGCGTTTTAGGAAGCGTTTTTGTGTAGCAGTTTACAAATATTGTTATAGTAAAAGCTGTTACTGAACAGCTTCTGTAACAAAAACGCTCGGAAAACCACTCTGATGTAGCGTTTTCCAGAGCGGTTTTCCACTTTCCTATACTTTACATTGAGGCAGAAACGCTTCTGCAAACCGCAAACATGCAGCAGGAGGCACGTTTGCGGTTTGCTAAAAACCTCAAACCGCTGGTGTGCACCATCTCATTGAAATACATTAGCAAATCATTTTCACAGGCGGATGCGGTTGGCGGATCGCTGCTAAAACCGCTCGGTATGCACTGGGCCTCAATCAGATATCAGTATAAATTGAGATTGGGATTCAATGATACTGCTGTCCTTCATACATTGTTCTACAGAAAGCAGTACAATACCATGCCGCTATTGTTTCACTGCCCCTCTGCACCTACTGATCCTTAATAAACTGTCTAAAATCTATTAGAAGTCTATTACAAGATGTATAATAAAGGCAATTTCAATGAAAATGATCATAATCTGCTGGAAATAATAACATATATAAGGCCACCTTTTAAGCTTTGTAAACACACTAGAAGGTTCTTGGCCGAGGCAAACAGGATATCTCTGCCAGGAACCTAGCATGTGTACAGTGGCCCTGATTCCTCCACAATGCGCCTAGAAATTAATCTTGGCCCAGCACAGGACAAGTCTATTGTTCTCCTTCTTAGCTCTCCCGCTTATGCTGGGTACACGGTAAGACTTTCAGTGCAATTTTGCAACCCGATCGTTTTTTCCGCACGATTCTGCGCTCTATTCTTTTATCTTCATTAGTTTTTCTTATCTTTTTCCATTCACTGCTATGAGAAATCTAGCGTGGATACGATCGGGACATGATGGATTTTATCAATCGGATCCATCTATCGCACAGAAAATCGTACCGTGTGTATTAGGCATTAATTGTGCACTGTGCCTCCTCCCCACACCATAGCAACAGCCCCATCGTTCATCTCAGCTCTCCTGCTTAGTCATGCATTGTGCACCGCACCTCCTCACCACACCATAGCAACAGCCCATCTTTCTCCTATTTAGCTCTTCCACTTAGACGTGCACTGCACACTGTTCCTACTACCCACACCATAGCAACAAAACATTGTAGGCTAGCGAAGCGTCTATAGGGCACTTGGCCATTAACTGTCTCCTGAGAGATGGAGTTCCAATCCCTGTGAGTGACAGTAATTGTGCAAGGGTACACACCTTAATTCCTTTCGGACTAACGGCTCTGGTCCCTTTAAAGCGGACCTGAACTCATAGGGCTGGTGCACACCAGAGCGGTTGTGAAGCGTTTTTTAAAACGCTTGCAGGGGGAAAACCACTTGGCTAATGAAAGTGAATGGGATGGTGCACACCAGAGCAGTTCATTTTTTTCCACAAACTCGGGGGGGCTGCAGCATTTTTTACATTTCGGAGGCGTTTCTGCCTTAGGCCTCGTTCACATCTGCTGCGCTGAGAAACGTGTGAAAGCGTGTGGTAAAAACCGCATGCGCTTGTGCGCGCGCTTTAGTGTGCGTTTCTGTGCGTTGCGCTGCACTTCTTTAAGGCACGTTTTGCTTAATGTAGCAGTAGCAGTTGTCAAAAAAGCTTTGTTTTTCTATGTAAATGTATTTTTTTTCCAAATAGGGGTAAAAAACGCATGCGCTTCTATGCGCTTGTATGCGCTTAAAAAGCGCATCCATTCACTTATTGATGTGTGCTTTACAGCTCAACGCACAGAAATGCATGCAACCCTATGTTTTTGTAATGCTGCTCAGCGCAGCGCATAGATGTGAACCAGCCACATTTAATTACATGGGAAAATCAATACCTTGCTGAACGCACAGGGCAGTGCGCTGTAAAAAAGCGCACAGAAACGGCCCTGATGTGAACGAGGCCTTAAAGAGAGTCTGAAGCGAGAATAAATCTCGCTTCAGACCTCCTAAATAGCAGGGGCATTTGTGCCCCTGCTAAAACGCCGCTATCCCGCGGCTGCACGAGGGTCCCTGTCCCCCCAAATCCCCTCCATAATGCGGGGGAGCGCTTCCGCATTGGGGTAGGGCTAACTGCTGCAGCCCTGCCCCACGCGCGTCTGTCAGCGCGTATCTCCGCCTCTCCCCCGCCCCTCTCAGTCTTCCTTCACTGAGAGGGGCGGGGGAGAGGCGGCGATGCGCCGCTGATAGACGCGACTGGAGGCAGGGCTGCAGCCGTTAGCCCTGCCTCCAGGAGCGACCAAATGCACGACCAAGTCGTGCTGGGGTGGGTTTGGGGGTGAAGGGACCCCCTTTGTGCGGCGCGATAGCGGCGGTTTAGCAGGGGCACACGTGCCCCTGCTAACTTTGAGCTCTGAAGCGAGATTTATTCTCGCTTCAGAGTCTCTTTAAAGTATAGGAAAGTGGAAAACAGCTCTGAAAAATGCTAGATCATAACAGTTTTTCAGGCATTTTTGTTACAGAAGCTGTTCAGTAACAGTTTTACTGTAACAATATTTGAACTCAGCTACACAAAAAACGCTCCAAAAAAATGCTAGGCATGTTTAGAAAATGTCTCTGAACATGCCTAGAATCACTCTGAAATCTGCTTAACCATCTTAGCGGTATGGACGAGCTCAGCTCGTCCATCACCGCCGATGGCTGCCGCTCAGGCCCTGCTGGGCCGATTTTGTTCAAATAAAGAGCAGCACACGCAGCCGGCACTTTGCCAGCCGCGTGTGCTGCCCGATCGCCGCCGCTCTGCGGCGATTCGCCGCGAGCAGCGGCGAAAGAGGGTCCCCCCAGCCGCCTGAGCCCAGCGTAGCCGGAACAAAAAGTTCCGGCCAGCGCTAAGGGCTGGATCGGAGGCGGCTGACGTCAGGACGTCGGCTGACGTCCATGACGTCACTCCGCTCGTCGCTATGGCGACGATCTAAGCAAAACAAGGAAGGCCGCTCATTGCGGCCTTCCTTGTTTATTCTGGGCGCCGGAGGCGATTGGAAAAACGCCTCCGGAGCGCCCTCTAGTGGGCTTTCATGCAGCCAACTTTCAGTTGGCTGCATGAAATAGTTTTTTTTTAATTTAAAAAAAAACCTCCCGCAGCCGCCCTGGCGATCTTAATAGAACGCCAGGGTGGTTAAAAAACTCTAGAGTTTTGCAGATCTGCTAGAGGTTTTTGGTGTGCACTGGGCCTTACACAGGCGAGAAGAGAGAACACAGAGAAATCCACCCTGTGTCCACCCTGCAGGTGTTTATAGAGAACAACAAGTATAATTCTCAGCAAATAACGAGCTAATGTAATATGATCTCCCAGCTGTCTGCCTACTCTGCCAAGTTGAGGGCTAAAGGGGCCCATACACTCAGCCGATTTTTGGCCGATCGATTGGTCGATTGCAAATCAATTGACCAATTGATCGACTTGCGGCCAATTTCGATCGATTTTGATCGATTTCAATCGATCTGGCAGGCTGGAAAATCTAAGTCGATCTGTTGAGATTGCTTATCATTTTGTATTGGCCCTAATGGAAATCTGATGGCAAAAAAAATGCCATCAGATCGGTTTTCAATAGATTTCAAACTGAAATCTATTGAAAATCTGTTCCTAGTAAAAAATGTTCCTAAACACATCAGATAGATCAGAAATCTATCTGATGATCTATCTGCTGCTAATCTAACGAGTGTATGGCCACCTTAATATGTAAACACAGGATGTTAACCCTTCATATGCTCCCAGCAAACCAGGAAGTAAAGGATATTATGCTTATCTTGTAGAGCATAGAGGAAGTTCTGAATTCAGGTCCGCTTTAAAGGGAAACTGAAGAGAGAAGTCTATGGAGGCTGCCATGTGTATTTCCTCTTAAGCAATACCAGTTGCCTGGCAGCCCTGCAGGTCCTCTGCCTCTAGTACTTATAGCCATAGCCCCTGAACAAGCATGCAGCAGATCAGGTGTTTCAGACTTTAAAGTCAGATCTGACAAGACTAGCTGCATGCTTGTTTCTGGTGTTATTCAGATACTACTGCAGAGAAATAAACCAGCAGGGCTACCAGGCAACTGGTATTGATTAAAAGGAAATAAATATGGCAGCCTCCGTCTACCTCTTACTTCAGTTCCCCTTTAAAGAGGAACTGTAACGGCAAAACGTCCCCTGGGGGTACTCACCTCGGGTGGGGGAAGCCTCCGGATCCTAATGAGGCTTCCCACGCCGTCCTGCGTCCCTCGGGGGTCTCGCTGCAGCCCTCCGTACAGCCGTGACGTAATATTTACCTTCCTGGCTCCTGCGCAGGAGCTCTGACGGCTGTCGGCTCCGAAGTAGGCGGAAATACCCGATCACCGTCGGGTCCGCTCTACTGCGCAGGCGCAAGTCTCCGGCGCCTGCGCAGTAGAGCGGACCCGATGGAGATCGGGTATTTCCGTCTATTTCCGAGCCTAAAGCAGCCACAGCGCCCCCGCTGGAGCCAGCAAAGGTAAATATTGAATTTACAGTCGGGCCTGTCGCCGGCTGTTCAGAGGGCTGCAGCGAGACCCCCGTGGGACACAGGACGGCGTGGGAAGCCTCATTAGGATCCGGAGGCTTCCCCCACCCGAGGTGAGTACCCCCCAGGGGATCTTTTTAAAGTTACAGAGTCTCTTTAAGGACTAGAGCCTTTTTTTTTCTTTTTACACATCCCGATTGACTCACAGTGATCAGGGGGTCAGAAGCCAATGAAAACGATTCCTGACCAAGTTACGGAGCTCAGCTGTCTTTAGACAGTTGAGTTCTGTATTGGAGGGGACACCATACTGTGCCCCGCGCACAGGATTGGGAGGCATTTAAACTACGCAACTAGTGCAGCATAGTTTTAACTATGGCCGGTCCCAAACCAGTTAAGTTAGGTGAGCTAACTAGCTTAAAGCAAACCTGAATTCAGAACTTTAAAGAAAAACATTTCTTTCTTACAGCTGATACAAATCCTGCAATAAATCTGCAGTGTGTTTACTTCTTGCTTTCATGGAAGCAGACATAGGGTTAATATCTTGTGTTTACAAATTAGCTGCTCTGCAGAGGCAGCCAGCTGACACACCCAAGAGATCAAATAACATTTTCGATTAGTCACATATGATGGGGAATTAGACAGATTAAACTATTCCTTTTGTCCTGTGCAAGAGTTCAGGTTCACTTTAAAGTGGACCTGAACTCAGAACTCCTCTCTGCTCTAAAAGATACACAACAGCATAATAAACTTAAAACAAAAAACATTTCTTTGTTACAGCTGATAAAAATCCTAAAATAAATCTGCACAGTTTCTACTTCCTGATTCATGGAAGCAGACATACAATACTGCTTAAGGCTCATACACACATCAGACTATAGTCTTTGGAAAATGAAAGATCACAGACCAATCTTACCCCCTTCCATGTAGTATGAGAGCCATACTCTACACAGTCTATTCTATGGAACTGCACTCCCCATCAGACAGAAATCTTTGCAAGATGCTGCACACAAAGATGCTGTAGACATTCAAAAGATCAGTATTTGCAAAAGATCTGTTCCTGCAAATTGCATTCATAGTCTATGAAATCTGCAGATCATCATACACACCTTGTTTAACAGACATTCATCTGCAGATCAGATCCACCAGGATGGATTTTCAGATCTGCAGATGATTGTCTGATCTGCAGATGAATGTCTGTTAAATAAGGTGTGTATGAGGATCTGCAGATCTCATAGACTATGAATGCATTTTGCAGGAACGGATCTTTGGCAGGAACAGATCTTTTGCAGATACTGATCTGTTGCATGTGTACAGCATCTGTGTGTGCAGCATCTTGCAAAGATTTTTTTCTGATGGGGAGTTCAGCTCCATAGAAAAGACTGTGTAGGTATGGCTCTCATACTACATGGAAGGGGGTAAAATTGGTCTGTGATCTTTCATTTTCAAAAGACTATGGTCTGATGTGTGTATGTGGCCTTACAGTCTGTGCTTTCAAATGGGCTTATCTGCTTATCTGCCATAGGCAGTCATGTGACACAGAGGACAGATCAAATGACAACTAGTGATTAGACACAAATGAGGGGGAATTACAAAGGCTTAACTCTTTAAATTCATTTAGGCCTCTTTCACAGTAGGACGTTGCATTTTTATGCGATGTTAAAGTCGCAACGCAAAATTACAACGCAACGCCCCCAAAAAGTCGCAACGTAACTTAATGCCCCGTTATCGTCGCATACAGTAGAGCATACAGGCATTGTAGTATGCTTCCAAGTCATTGCTGAGTATGCTTACAGTATGCTTCCAAGTCATTACTGAGCATGTGCAAACAGTCCAATGCAGTTAATAACGTGTGTAACGCATAGCGTCCAGCACTTTCTAATAACGCAACACGTTACACACAAACGCTACGTGTGCACTGTGAATGTCACACAGACTTAGTATTGCTGTGTGTTAGTCTGCGTTGAAACATTTCTAATGTGCGACTTTAACGTCGCACTGTGAAAGAGGCCTAAAGGTGCATTTCTGTTATGTTTTCATTGTGTCCTGTGCAAGAGTTCAGGTCTACTTTAATCAGAAAATAAAACGTTACAAGTTGGATCTTGCATTTTAGCATCTGTATTGTTGTCTGTTGAAATGCTGGTAAATGATTAGCATATATTATCCCTGCAGACATGATGACTATCACAGTAATAAATGACATGTAATGAATCGTGTCACTAGAGCCTGGCACCACTTTGCACAGTGCATGGCGGTCAGTGTGTAGTGTAGTGCCTTTATTCTTCACGTATCATCTCGCTGGGCAGATCTACAGACAGGCCAAGCTGCAAGATATCAGCAGCACACACCCTTCATTCAGCTATTGCTAATTTACAAGTGCAAACATCAGATTGCATAATGCGAAGTGTAAATATAATTTATCAACCTTCTGTCCAGAGGGCTCAGGTACTTAAATATGTGGTTACTCATTAACAGCTGTTTAATGTAGCTCTTCTCTGTTGATACTATTTATAAACATAATGCCGGGCATACACGGCACGTTTCTCTATTCAATTATGCGCCGGCTCGATGCCGGTGCATCCCCGCTCGTCCGCGCGTGCGCGCGGATCGATTGCCGCTTGTCCCCGCTGGAGCGGCTAATGAGCCGCTCGTTTCTGGGCATTGTTCTCCCCGCCGGTATTGAGCACAGTATCGATCCGGCAGGGTATCAGACACGTCGGATATTATCAATCGAGCCCTCAGGCTCGATTGATAAGCCTCCCTTCCTGCCGTGTATGCCCAGCATAACACAGTTTCTCTAAGTTTACAATCCAGTCGCAGCAGGAAGGTTAGAAATTATTCCCAGATGGGGAGAAAACAGGAGGAAAAAAAACCATGAGGCAGGGGTCACACTTACCGGCTTTCGTATGCGTTTTCTGCACAGAAAAACTGACTTCAACTGAGAACTCATGTTAATCAATGAGCTAGGTCACACTTTAATGCAGATTTCGCATGCAGAAAAAAAACTGACATCTTGCGCAATTTGTCAGTTTTCTCTATAAATTACATTAGCTGTTGTAAGGTAGAGGTCACATTTGTCTTTCAGTTTTCTGAAAAGTGTAGAAACTGAAAGACAAGTGTGACCCCTGCCTCAATGAGGTTCTAAACTTTAAGTTGGCCATACATTACTTGATGGCCACCAGATTGGCCCTCTGATCATAGAGGGATCTATTCGCTGACTGTCCACACACTGCATACAGATTTCCAACAGATTTCAGCATGAAATCTACTGCCTCCATCTGCCGGGCCGTCAGGTCTTACCCCATGTAATGCTAAGAAGTATTAGGCCCCATTCACACTTAGAAGTACAAAACGCAGACGATTTTTGCTGGCGTTTTGCGGGAGTGATTTTTCAGCGATTTCACGTGGAAAAAATCACTCGACAGTGTTTTCTCTGCGATCACGTTTATTGCTCCTATAGCACTGAAACATGTTCGCCGGGAAATCGCCTGAAAAAGGTGCACGCTATGCGTTTGCGTTTCGCAATTTGGGGCAATTTACAGCAATTAGCGCAAATCGCCCAAGTAAGAATGGGCCCATAGGGTTTTATAACACTAGCACTTTCAAAAGCGCTAGCATTTGAGCGTTTTGCCGAAATCGCTGGCAAAACGTCCAAGTGTGAATGGGGCCTTACAGGCACAGCTGTCAGCTGGCATGCTTCCTCATGTATTTTGGCGCTCTATTGCCACCAGGAGTGCCTAGACCATGTTCCCCCTGAAGTCAGTACATGTGGTGGGGTAACATGGGACAAGTACCCAGCGGCAAGTGAGATATTTCCAGCATGCCAGATCGATTGAAAGGGCGATTGGGCAGCCACGTCATGGCTTCAATCTCTGCCTGATTTATTTATTATGATTGAATCTACAGGAGATCAATGGCGCAAATCGAGTAATCGGCATCTTTACTTACTGTATCCAAAACTGCTGTAAAATAAAACATTTGGCTGGAGTTGAACTTTAAGGCAGGAGGCACCCATATCAGAATTGTACTTCTGCACTGGCCATTGCATTCAATGATCCCTTCACTCACATGTTTGCGTTCTTTTACGTTTTACGCTCACTTCCTCAGGATTTTAAATCACAAAGCTGTTTGCGTTTTCCCATATGAAGCACGGGTTTCCCGATGTGATCACAAACACAGAATGAGCATAGAGCACCACAAACCCAAAAACGCCCACAAAATCACCAGCGCAAGTGTGCTCCCAGCCTAAAGGAAACTTGAAGTGATAGTTTGATGGAAGCTGTCAATTCTGTTGCTACGTATCTGGCTATCATGCCTTTCCTCTGCTTCTAGGTGGCCACCGTTGGCACGCACAATACTATAATATGATCCAATTTTACAGCAATTTGATTAACCACTTGATGACCATAGGCTTACACCCCCCTAAAGACCAGGCTATTTCTTACAATACAGGGCTATGCAGCTTGGTCAGGGTGCTGCATAACGCTGCAACTTAGCACACACCTGATTTTTTACCTCCTTTTGTTGTCCTTAATAGGACACTCTGCCAGAGGTATCTGATCGCTGCTGCAATATTTATTTTTTTTTATTAGAAAGGGGAGGCTTTTTACTCCCTCCTCCGCTCCGTGAACCGGCAGGGAGCGATCACGCGTGCGCGCACGCATTCCCTGCCAAACTGCAGCTCCAGGACTTGATGACAATCGGCGTAAGGCAGTCCTGGGGTTGCCACCGCGGTCATGCCCATTGGCGTGACGCGGTCGTTAGGTAGTTTAAAAAATCATTAATACAAAAAAAACAAAAACCCTAAGGTTTTTTTATTATTATTATTTGTTCCAGAAATCAAATTTCCCTTTTTTCGATAAAAGTAGATCAGAATTGGTGGATTTTTCTGGCCAATTGTTTGGCAAATTGAATGGTGCAGGACAGATTGTCAATTTCTTGATTTATATGCAGAGTAACCAAGCAGCTCGGGGTGACCCAAAATTACTAGGAATGTAAAGGGGACTAAAAGAGACTGAAAAGCCATCCTACTAAAAAGCAATGCTAAGTGTAATTTGCAAGGTACTTGCGATAATTCAGGTTTAAGTGAACATTTGTGGTTAACCAAAATGCACTGCTACTAAATATGCAAATGATCTCTTTATGCTCCTGTAGCTAGACTAGCATCCAGAACCGCTGGTGTATAGCAAGCCTATAGCTTTACATTTTACGGAATTACATCAACTCCGCATGCAGACAGCTTGTTTCAGACTTTTGGTCCTCCTCAGTGCATGGCAGGGATTGATATGGCTCTATGGGATAGGGCTTGGACAGTACAACATAACAGAGTAACTGAGCAGCTCGGGGTGAACTCTGTTGTACTGGTCCAAGCCCTATCCCATAGAGCATTATCAATTCCTGCCATGCACTGAGAAGGACCAAAAGTCTGAAGCAGGTTGTCTGCATGTGGGGTTGATGTGGCCCTGTAAAATGTAAAGCTATAGCCTTGCTATACACCAGCGGTTCTGGATGCTAGCCTGGCTTCAGGGGCATAAAGAGGTAATTTGCATATTCAGTAGCAGTGTATTGTGGGTACCACAGATGTTCACTTAAAGCTGAATTATCGCCTCAAAGCTGAATTATCGCAAGTACCTTCTGTTTTAAGAAGGCAAATCACACTAAGCATTGATTTATAGGCCAAAGTAATTTGTTCCGTTTTCAATCATTTTTTGTCATAATTGGGGAAAAAAATAAACACAGCTTTGTGGTACACTAGTCAGATTTTTCAAATGCTACAATTAATCCTAACAATTGATTGTAATTCTCAAACTGAACAGAAATATATAAAAAAATGGTATTGTGTATGGCCACCAGATAAGTCTGCTGTGACCATGTGACAACCAGTATATGAAGAACAATAGATACCAGGCCACATTCTCCAGTGTCCCTGCATTACAATAGACGTGTCTTCTACTTGAGGACACAGACTTGTAATTCACAGGAAGTGGGTGTTTATGAATAGATGCACAGTTGCAGAAAGAACCCATATACTTACAGTAATACTTATAATATACAGTCATTTACACTAATCAAAATGACTGCTTTGAGATTTTCTGTTATTGAGCTGGATGCAGAGACTGGATGTAGTGAATAAGAGCCCATTCACTGTCAGTTTTGTGATGATGAAAACTGACATTTTGTATGCATTTTCTGATCATCGCAACACTGACAGTGATGGCTCCTATTTTCTATATAGTATAGGAGCTGTTCACACCCAGCAGTCTGCAGCAGATCCTTTCCATCTGTTGTAGTAAGCATGTATTTTCCACATAGCCAGTGAGGGAGTGCATTCACCCTGGACAGCCAAAACGCAGCAGACCACTGGAGCGGACACTGCTTCCGTTGGCCGCATGTGGTCCGACGGCAGATGGGGAGCGGGCCTTATAATTATAAACACAGAGGAATGCTCGAAAACATACAGTGGTGAGGATTACGATCTTGATGACCGAGTCACTGATTATTTCTCTTTGTACAGTCTTATTGAATAAGCCTAATTCAAACTAGTACCATATGTTGGTCTATCTGACTTCTGTTATTAGGCTGTTTACAAGTATGTCAAAACAGTGTAAACATTTTCAAAAATCTGCCAGCCCAGCCCAGAGCCCAAAGTTTTTGGGCAGATAGATGGTTCGATAGATAATTTCCAACAGGCCCGATCTGATTTTGATCATTTTTCTGATTTTCTCTTGGAGGAGAGTGGAAATCGATCAAATAAACAATCAGAAAATCGATCGGAAAAAAAATCTGCCAAAAAAAACACCTCATCGTGTGTTCCCAGCATTTAGAGAGATACTGAAGGACAGAGGCTAATCTATACCATTCAGTTCACTTATCTCTATGCAGCATCAAACATAGGGTATGCTTACTCACTGAATCCATAGCAAATATTTTCATACCTTAGCATTTACTTTGTCAGCCCAGTAGACAAAATGTCCAATCCAATCAAATGACAAAGGGCCAGCTCTTCTTATTCCAGGTATGTACACAGGGGAAACGTTAGCTGTATTACTTATAGTCCACATGTGGACATGTCCTGTTTCATTGCTCCAGTAGAGGGTGCTGTTGTACCAGTCTAGATCTGGAAAGCAAAAAAATAAACCATAAAACACCTGCTGTAATATGCACAGAAAGCATTTCTCTTTTTAACAATAACTTTTATTGAAACCGTCAAGAGAAGGATGCAGACAGGGTACAGAAAGCATTTCTAGCATAAGAAATGATTGATTATTTATGGTGATTGTATTAAAATCAGTGATCTATTTTGTGTGTTTTTTCTTAGAAGAGTTTTTATATTTATGATTACCTTATTCTAATATTATTTAGAGTGCACATTAATGGTAAACATTAAAGTTTAAAGCATTTAGTATCATTATTTTCATGGTATGAACTAAAAGTTCCTGCATCAATTACTATTTTTAAAGGGTAAATGTATGCCAGTCAGAAATCTATACACTACCACTGCACAGTGGGCATGTCTGTTAACCACTTGAGGACCACAGGCTTACACCCCCCTAGTGACCAGGCGATTTTTTTACAATTCAGCACTCTGCAAATTTAACAGTTTATAGCACGGCCATACAACTTAGCAGCCAAATTAATCTTGCTTCCTTTTCTGGCCACCAACAGAGATCTCTGTTGGTGGGATCTGATTGCTGCTGTGATTTTTTTTTAATATTCATTTTATTGTATTTTTAAAAAATAAAAATGTGTATTTTTTTAAATTTATTCCACCCCCTTCCCTCCCTCCCCCCGAGATCCAATCCCTGTGATCACCTCTCATAGGCATCAGCCTATGATAGGGATCAGATTGTGAGCCTCTCCTGGGGACAGCTCAGTGACAGAGCTGTCCCCCGTACAGAGCTGCACTAGATCGCAGCACTGTACACGGAATTGTGTCTGTTCCTTGTTTATTTACAGTCTGCCAGTTCCGATTGTGGCTGGCAGGCTGTGCTCCATAACTAAGCAGGGATGCGCGCGCATCTGCGCATGTATTCCCCCGCTACTCTCCACCTACAAGACCTGACTCCAATCGGCGTTAGGCAGTCCTATTGGTGCCACCCTCTCACCGCCGATTGACGTTAGGCGGGAGGGAGGGGGTTAAACAAAGTTCCACCTGAAACTCAGGTACTTTTGCTGTCATCACCTCCACTGAGAATCTACCGTGTGTATGGCAACTCCTAATCTTCCGGTTGACTTCCAATCCCTGTTGATGGCAGTATTTACCTGTGTGTACACACCTTAAAGTGTACCCGGGGCGACATGTGACATAATGAGATAAACATGTGTATGTACAGTGCAAACCATATAAATAACGAGGCTGTTTTACTTGTTCTATTTTGCTGCCTGAAAGAGTTCATTTTAGGCATGGAAGTGAAAGCTTCTGTCTTGTTGGTACCTTTTCTGGAATATTGTAAACATCACTGATAAACAGATTACAGCCCTAAAAGTTTTCCTGGCAGAATACAACTTCCGAGAGCAGAAGGAGACAAAAAAAAAAGGTCAATAGTTCATATATTTTAAGTTTTATATTTTAATAGACAGCCACTTAGCAGAAGCAACAAAACATTAAATCTACTTTGTAAATGTTTAAATATAAAATAAATCCATGGGATATCGAAAAAAAAGTCATTTTTAGGAGTAGGACAATAAATACAATTGTTTTTGCAAGAAAGAGAGGGAGAGGGAATCAGCACTGCAAAACGCTGTATTATTCCAGAGTGTAGCAAAACACAATCGAATACATTTAGGAAAAATGTGACATACCGTTGCTTAAAAGGTGGTGAATATTTGTGCCCAGCACCCACCACCACTTCATCGCCTCTTAAAGGGAACCTTAACTGAGAGGGATATGGATGTTTTCTTTTAAACAATACCTGTTGCTTGGCAGTCCTGCTGCAGTAATGGTTGAATCACACACCTGAAACAAGCATGCAGCTAATCCAGTCTGACTTCAGTCAGAGCACCTGATCTGCATGCTTGTTGAGGGGCTGTGGCTAAAAGTATTAGAGACACAGGATCAGCAGGAGAGTCGGGCAACTGGTATTATTTTATAAGGAAAAATCCATCTCCTTCTCAGTTTAGGTTCCCTTAAGCAACGGTATGTCACATTTTTCCTGCATGTATTGGATTGTGTTTTGCTACACTCTGGAATAAATACAGCGATTTGCAGTGCGTGCCGATTCCCACTCCCTCTCTTCCTTGCAAAAACATTTGACTTTTTACATCAGAGCACGCTGGCTGTGCCAGAGTATTTAGAGGTGCGTGTATTTTGTCATACTCCATCATATCACAGACGTTCACTGTACTGCCGACTCCTTGCCTCCTCCATTGCTACATAAATACAATTGTTTATCTCATCAGTTTATTTTCACTTTGGGTTCACTTAAAGTCTCTTGCACACTGCCCTGGTTTTGCAGTAAACCAATTTACAATGGGGCAGATTTGTCAAAAATCAGATCAGTGCAAGCGGTCTAACATCTGAGTTTTTGCATGGATGAGTGGGATAGATGCCAAAAGTGCCGGGGAAAAATCTGGATTTGACACAAAGCAGCGTTTTAAGGGCAAAAGTCACATTGAATGCTAAATTGCAGGCCTAAAGTGCTTTAAACATCTTGCATGTGTATACATCAATCAGGGAGTGTAATTAGAGTTCTGCTTCACACTGATACACCAAACTCACCGTGTAACGCACCGCAAACAGCTGTTAGTGTAGTGACGGCCATGCTGGACTGGTGCGCACCATGGCCAGACTGCAGGCCGTGGCGATTTTCATGCCCATATGGTCCCCGGGCTCTGGTAGCTGATCAAATTTGGTCTGTCCACAATGAAGCAACAACCTTATTATCTTTGGTGTACCCCCCCCCATTTTAATCACGAATGACGACTCGTGATTTGTGATTACATGCAGTTATTCGACTCAAAACCGCACTCGAGTCGGATATCTGTTTCTATCTGGGATCATGATCATGACCGAATCTGGATTTGAGCATACTCAGATTTGAATTCACTCGAATCGTGATTGGGGGTATCCAAGCAACCATGTCCACCTTACAATGTGGTAAATGAATGAACAATGAAGCCCGCACCCTATATAAATATAAGATTGTAACTTAATTTTGCAGAAAAATATTTACCTGACACAAATCTAAGCTTGTCACTTAGAAGACTCCCAGATCCAAACTTGTCCAAACTTTGTTTCCATACTCCAGTACTGGCTGCTGCTATGAAGTACAGGTCTTCTTTCACTGAAAATGAATATGGAATTTTGGATTATTTATTTAACGGACACCTGTAGTGAGAGGGATATGGAGGCTGCCATAATTACTTGGGGCCCCCCCAAACAGATACCCCTGAGCAAAAATTGGCATTAAGGGACCTTTTTTGCAGCTGGTATAGTCAGGGTTTGAAGCCCCAATCGGTCAGAGCTCCACATTCTGGCTACCCCAGCCTGCATGGGGGACAAGGGGTTAAAAAGTTTCAGGAGGGGGACCCCACATAATTAAAAAAAAAAATTCCCACACTCTAAACATAAAAATTTTGGGGGGAAAATAGGAAAAAAATGCCAGGAATCTTCATACAGCCATATTGCGGCTGTATAGCGATCCCTGGCCAAAGCGCTGCGGCTGCGTATGGACCCCCTGGAAACCCCGTCAGGAAATTTATTGCTCTTTCTTTTGATGCATGTAAAATTACACCGCTGTTAGCTTTGCTACTAAAAGTGACATTTACCGCATTTAAAAGTATACTTTTTTCCTTCGAAACTTTAAAATCGATTTTCTCAAAAACTATAAGGTCTTTTTGAAAAATTGTTTTTTCCTCTTATTCCCAATGATCTCCTTAACATATCCATTTCTAGAATTTAAGGTGGATTTGCTATTAACCATTAAAGTCGGCTGGTTTTTAAATGTGTATTTTTTTTCCTTTGAAATTTTAAAATCGATTTTCTCAAAAACTATAAGGTCGATTTGAAAAAATGTTTTTCCTCTTGTTGCCACTGGGGGCCCCTACAAGCTCTGGGGCCCTGGGGCAGCTGCCTCCTTTGCCTCTATGGTAGCGCCGGCCCTGTATGAGTCACCCACCTGAAACAAGCATGCGGCAAATCCAGTCATACATCTGACCTGCATGCTTGTTCAGGGTCTATGACTAAATGAATTGAAGGTAGATGATCATCAGGACAGCCAGGGAATGTGCATTGTTTAAAAATAAATAAATATGGCAACCTCCATACCCCTCAAGTTCCAGGCATTGCAGGTCCATCTGTCTCCCCTGTAGTGTTGCCGCCCGGCATTTTCTGCTTCTCTGTTAGGGCTCTAGTGCTCAATGTGAGAAGCAAGAAGTGCAGAGCAATAACCACTACAGAGTCTACAGATAAATATATATAATAATGCTTTGCTTGTGCAGTACTAATGGAATCTTAGTAGCATAAGATCTGAATTTTGAAGACTGGATTCTAAACAGCAGCAAGACTGTCTGATGAAAAATCTGCTTCATTCCATTTGTACCAAACGGTTGCTGTTCTCCCCTGGGCCATATCACATTCTAGCAATTCATTTAATTGCAGTTACATGTACGCACCTGAAAACAAAACTTTTTGTGATAAATTCAGTAAAACCTGAAGTAATAAATGCCACTAGTCACATGTCACTAGCCTTTCACTGTTCCTTCCTGTGATCTAATATGACTCAGGTCAGGTTTCCAAACTTTTGTCACCTTTATTACAGAAAAGAAATCAAGTCATGCTAAAGGAAGTTAATAAATCACCTCAAAAGGCAGCCATACACTTGTCGATTGCCACCAGATCGACCAACAGATAGATCCCTTTCTGTTCTAATCTGATCAGAGAGGGATCTAATGGCTGCCCATACATTGCACACAGATTTTGAATCAATTTCAGCATGAAATCGATTCACAATCTGTGGAGCTGCTGCTGCCTCCTGCCTCAGGCAGGGCCGGATTTACCATAAGGCACTGTAGGCACGTGCCTACAGGCGCCTGATGATGAAAAAGGCGGCTTACTCCCCTCCCCAAGTGCCTCTCTCCTACCTTAACTATGCAGAGTTTCAAGTGAAGTGTAAATGAGAGGTTACTCACCTGGGTTTCAGCATTCCACTGACCAGGTCTCCCCTTAGTTGGGGGCACTGATAGCAACCTAATACTTTGGGAGCACCTCTAGCCACTTAATACTTTGGATAGCTCTGGCTACATAATACTAAGTGGCACCTGTAGCTACCTATGACGGGCAAGGGAAGTAATGGAGAAGTGACAGCTGGGCCAGGCAGCACATTTGGGGTGTGGTTTGGCTGGTGTTTGTAGGTTTATGGAGGGCAAAGTCTAGGGTGCCAGGACATCTGTGCCTATAGGCTCCTGTGATATAAATCCGGGCCTGGCCTCAGGTCACTCCTGCTCCCCCTGCCAGCAGCAATACATTACCTGTTCCGCTGGCATGAGTCCGCGGGTCTGTGCTGTCCCTTTCTTCGGCTGGTCTTCTTCATTTCCTCCTCACTCCCTGTCCCATCCTGGGAGAAGGGGAAGTTCAAATAGTAGAGCACACTCTACTGTTTGAATTTTCACTGGTCCACAGGACAGGACAGGAAGTGAAGAGAAGATGGAGAAGATTCAGCCAGCCAGAGAAAGGGATCGCACGAATGTGGGGACTCGCGCCGCTGGAACAGGTGAGATTATTGCTGCGGCGGTCATCGCTGAATCGAACGCTGCTAACAATGTGCTCCCGACCGGCCGGCGATCTAGCAAAATTTTCGCCCTGGACAGATCGACGGAATCGATCGATTTCGGATGGAAATCGGTTGATCGGTCCTCATTTGCGCTATTGATTTCACTGCAGATTCGATCACAGTGATCAAATCTGCTGTCTATCGGCGGGAAATCGAGTTAGTGTATGGGCACTTTAACTCACCAATTAAGATGGATAGCTCAAAACCTGATTCACCAGTAAATGAACCTGTGATGGCAGTGCCCTCAAATGTGCCCTGACTCTCATAGGACAAGGGAAAGAAGCCCAGCATGCCCAAATTTAGATCTTACTTGCACACACCTTTATAAACAATGCAATTCATTTGCTCTCCATTCACACTGCTGTAAGCAGCAAAACCTTGATGAAAGTATTTACAACTTTTTAAGCCAAAAGAACACTTAAAGTTTTAATAAGTTTAAGTTTTTAAGTTTTTAGTCTTGTCATGGGCTTTAAAGAAACCAAAATATATTGGAGCATTTAATTTCTAATTTACCTGAGTCTAGTGTGGTTCCTACCACAGGATTTGCCCAGTCACTTAGCCCAGCAGGAGATGATGCCCTTACAGTTATCTCATATCTGGTAGACATATTCAGACCTGTCAAAGTCATCTCTGTAGAACTAATATTAGAGAAGACTTGTATTTCATGCCTTGATGTGATTGAAACACTGTATGTCCACTTCTGCCAAGCAGCAGCACCTTTAAAGAGGCAGAAGATAAATTTAGACAGAGAACTTGAAAACAGATATAGATGTATTATACACAGTACATTAACGCATGCATTATGTTACCAGCACAGATCCTTGTTTATTGTGTTGGACTGTGTGATATACTGAAAACAAAGTGTTGTAGAACGTGAACAGAGGCGCCAAAAGGATAAAATATGCTAAAATTGTTAAAAATGTTAGGGAGGTAGTGGTGGACTCACCATCCCAAAACAGACATATCTGTGAAACGCGCTGCCTGTTATATTTGGAGTATGTAAATACATTTTTCTTCTTGATAATCGACAGCTTCATGTCTGTTTTGGGATAGTGAGTCCACCACTACCTCCCTAACATTTTTAACAATTTTAGCATATCTTATCCTTTTGGCGCCTCTGTTCACGTTCTACAATACCAGTGTCCACTCTGGATGGAGGGGTGTTTATACCCTTATTTCCTGATCTACAGAGAGTGACATATTAGTCCTGAGTGGGGACGGGCTTAATCTCCCCAACTGCATTTACAGTGGTTGCCTGCACGGTAACCCTGTTTTGTGAGTATATTTACCTACATTTATTCTCCCAATTCCAATACATACTACACTGTATTGAGCTCTCGGTTTTCTTTCTTCTTTGAAAACGAAGTGTGGATGAGCACCTACCAAGAATCAGAGGAGAATGTGTGTGCCAAGACCATAAGCCCATGGTACCTCTCTTGGGCTAAACAGCAAAACAGTCCAAGAAAGGGTTGGGACCACAGAGTACATAAGCTCTTTTCATTGTATCAAAATGGTGCTAACTACTGGTGTTTGATTTATTGGAGGAAAGATTATACCTGAAAAAGAAGGCTGTTGTATCAGTCTAGCAGCATATTGATACAATAAAAACAGCTAATTTACTCTGTGGTGCTGTTTAAAGGATCAGTATCGCGAAGGGATGGACTAGTCCAAAACTGCCAGATTTTTAATACCTACAATCTCACCAACATGAGAGTAAAGTAATATATAGCTCTTACTTGTTACTTGTATGTTTTTACATGCATTTTATATTTTACAGTTTTTTGTGACAGTGGCCCTTTAACCACTTCCTGCAAAATGGACATTTGTAAACGCCCTATTTGTGCACCTTTAGCACAAATCGGGCGTGTATAAAAGTGCAACTATTTTGCTAAAGCCCGTATTTTAACCCTTTAACTTGTCACTTAATTTAGTGGTTAAAATTATGTTATCTCTGAAAAGCAAATTTTATTGTTATTTGACCGTAATTACAGATTTAGTCAAAAATTTATAGAATTCATAAAGAGAAGCTCCACTATTGCTGAGAAAAAAAAGTAATTATTTTAGTTTGGCCCTATACGTTTCAGGAATTAACTGCAAGCCTTTTTTCTGTTTTGGAAGTCAGTTTTAAAAAAAATCCTCAGCAAAATGAATATGATATTACAAGAACCCTTGTGGATCACAGAGATACCTTTGTAGTGGGAGTGGGGTTATGTTTCTCCACCCACAGTTCTGCCCTACTTGTCAGTCAAGGTAGAACAACAGGATGCAAGTTACACTGCAAGTTTGTTAGAGGCTGTCAGGGAGGCCAGTGCGCCATCACTAGAGATGGCCCAAACAGTTCGCCGACATGCAGTATCCTGCGAACATCGGCTGTTCGCATTTGCAGTGAACAGCAAACATTTGGCGTGTCCGTCCGATTCACCCCCTATACATCATCATTGAGCTAAACTTTGACCCTTTACTTCACAATCAGCAGACACATGGCAGCCAATCAGCTAGCACCCCTTCCTGGACCCCCACCCCCTGTCAAAAAGCAGTTGTGGTGGCCATATTGGATCAATTCTCTGCTGGCTGCTGGCTGTTAGCGAGAGCAGGGTCAGACTTGCTGCAGACAGGTAGGGAAAGCATTAGCTAGGTCTGTTTTCTTGTTCCTTACTTGCTGTGAATGCACTCCATGCAGCCCTGCTGAGGGCTAGCAAATCGGTCTCCTGTGTTTTTTTGTGTGTGTGGCACTCCACAGTACACTGACACTCCGAGCTGTGTGCACACTGCTGCTGTTGCCTTCAGAGCTGGGACAAGATCCTCCAGCATCCAAGGCTGAGACACCAAAGTGCGCCCCTCCATCCCTCCCACCCCAGCTGTCACACACTGATTGCTATTAGACTAAGAGGTGCCTTAGGGCCCCCAACCCCCCAAATACCTTAATCTTTAGCAATCTGGCTTGCAGTCACTGCCATGTATGCCCTTTTCTATATCTCTCTGCTTCAAACACAATAGGGGAATAATAGCTCAGTGAGTTGGGCGCCTCCTCCTACACTGCGCCCTGAGGCTGGAGCCTCTCTTGCCTCTGCCTCGGCCCGGCCCTGGTTGCCTCATTAGGTTGCAGGCACAGAAGCACTCTAGTGCATTATTATTATTTCACTGTATTCTGATAGTACTATTGTATCTCTCTGTGTGAGACACTCCACAGCCCACTGACACCCAGAGCTGACCTGTGCATAGTGTGATTTCTGGCCATTAGGGTTTAACCACTTTACCCCCATGCGTACGAATTTCTCCGTCCCTTTTTCCATTCTTTCATCCCCAGGGACGGAGAAATCCGTACTTTCCGCGCTCCAGCCGCTGCCCGCGCTCCCGCTCGCTGTAGCGCGCACTCCCGCTCGTAAACACGCTGCCCGCCGCTCGCCCGGAGATCAATGAACGGGAAAATCCTTTCCAGTTCATTGATCTAAGCCCCGAAATGATCTGCTGCTCCTCCGCTAAGCAGCGTGATCATTGTGAGGAAAAAAAAAAACTTTCTCAGCCTCCTAGTACTTCCTCCAAGCGTCCGGAAGGACGCTTGGAGGTCGCATTAAACAAAAAGTTACTGTTGCCATCTTGTGGCCAAATAGTAAAACTACACCCTAAAGCATTTTTTACATACAAATAAATTAGTTTTACACTAAAAATTAACTCCTTACCTCCCACACTCCCCATTTTTTTTTGTAATAAAAAAAAAATTACAATTAAAAAAATACATAAATAGTTACCTTAGGGACTGAACTTTTTAAATATTTATGTCAAGAGGGTATAACACTGTTACTTTATAAACTATGGGCTTGTAATTAGGGATGGACGCAAAACTGAAAAAAAATGCACCTTTATTTCCAATTAAAATATTGGCGCCAAACATTGTGATAGGGACATAATTTAAACGGTTTTATAACCGGGACAAATGGGAAAATACATTTCATGGGTTTTAATTACAGTAGCATGCATTATTTGAAAACTATAAAGGCCGAAAACTGAAAAATAATTATTTTTTTCCCACATTTTTTCCTATTTTCCCATTAAAACACATTTAGAATAAAATAATTCTTGGCATAATGTCCCACCTAAAGAAAGCCTAATTGGTGGTGAAAAAAACAAGAGATAGTTCATTTCATTGTGATAAGTAATGATAAAGTTATAGACGAATGAATGGAAGGAGCGCTGAAAGGTGAAAATTGCTCTGGTGGTCAAGGCGTAAAAGCCCTCAGTTGGGAAGTAGTTAAAACCCGACTTTGCGTCAACTCCATAATGTTTGGTGAGACTTTTGGCATGGATACCCCTCTGGCATGCCCCTGTCCAGGTGTTAGACCCCTTGGAAAAACTTTTTCATTACAGTCTTTGTAGTTTTAAAATTCGCGCGCCCATTGAAGTGTATGGCTGTTCGCCAGATTCGCCTGTTCGCAAACATTTTGCGGGAGTTCGTGTTCGCAAACAGAAAATTCTATGTTCACGACATCTCTAGCCATCACTTTACATTTTTACAATTCAGTGTTTTATTCTAAAAAAATATATTATAATAGTCATTCTTGGGGAGCAAATGAGGATTTTTTTTCTGCCATCAGATTCCCCCATCTACATGTAAGAGAACGCAGATATTAAGGTACCCGTATATATGACATTTTGCGTTCTGGACCAGCTGATAGCATTTATCCAGTTCAGTCACGCATCAGTATTGTGTTCCTCACTTGGTGCTCCTGCTGAACTTTTAAAAATGGCCAACTGAATTTTGTATGTATTTATGAGAGCACCTGGTCAGCTATGCACACCTAGGATTTTCTTCATTCACAACCAAGGCCGGTTCAAACCACAATGGGGCCTAGGGCAAGATTAACCTGGTGGGTCCCCCTGCCCTTTCCTCCAGCATATTCAACCCACAAGGCACATGAGCCATCTGCCATGCCCCCCAGATCTCCCCCTTCAACCTTACTGTATTCTCCAGGGCCCCTGCACTGTTGTTGTCAGAATAGCAACTCACCCATCCTGATTTGCTGCTCCATCCATGCTCCATGTCTTCATCCCTACTGGCTGCCTCTTCTCCGTGCTTGGGAGGGGAGCATGAATGGAGCAGCGTGCCGGGATAGGTGAGTTGCTATTCTGATGAAATAGAACAGGGGCCCCAAAGGGCACAAGCCAGGGAGAGACTCTATGGTATCGCTGGCCCTGTTCACAACTGCATCAAACACACTGGCCCAAAATTCCTCTTCTGAAACAATAGTCTTCAATGTTTATGGCAGGTCAGCTAAAATTATTTTACTGCCCTGCTGTCTGCAGACTAAAAAATACATATGTATTGATGTATTGTACGGTATTTACACTTAGTTGCCTATCAGACATTTAATTTTTTTAGTGAACATAAAAAAGCTGATTATTATAGGCAACACTCCTATTTTCCTTTATACATGAAGTCAACTACACTTTATCATGTAAGCAAACTTACTGGCTCCAACAGTCAGTTTTGGTGGCTTCCATAGAATTGCAGCAGAATGTGTGCCAAACATTACCATCAGGAGCTCGGGCTGCCCAGGCAGAGGAGTAGGTTGAGTAGACTCTCCATATAAGATCATGTTATCAAATCCTACTGATGGCAGAGCAGCAAAGTCACAGGTTACTATGTATTCATTAAACCAGTATTGGTCATATAAGAACTCTTCATACCACACAGTATTCCCATCTGTGAGCATTAGAAGGTGATTGAAATAAAGGAAACTCTTAATTTCCTTAATTGATGGATCTGCTATTTTCCTTAATAGCTGGTCGTTAGTCCCATCTAGAAAAACAGACACTAGGTAGAAAGTCCCGGGATTAATAGCAGCCTTCAGGAAAACAAGCCTCTTGGACTGAAAATTGATGGTGAAGTCCAGGATGTCAGTGCTCTCCACAATATGTTCTGTGAAATTGTTATGCAGAGGAGATTCAGGGAGGATCATTCTGTGAATGCCATCATCCAGGAGAAAAAATAAATACCTTAGACAAAAAACAAATATGTAAAAATGAGTATTACTGAGCTAAAGTGAGACATTTTAAATCAGGATGATACCATTTATGTAACGATTGAGGGATTCTCTACGTGATCAGCGCACAAGACGTGCGCTGACACTGCGGAAATCCTCCACAAGCGTGTAATTTGAGGGAACCCAGCAAAAGGTGCAATGCACCTGTAGAGGGAAATTCCTGTCGGCAGGTGGCGCTGTGGAGTGCAGAGGAACAGCTCCTCTGCCCTACCACACACGCCAGACAGGAATTGCACGAAGGGAAGAAACGCAGGGCAAGATAGCCCTGAAAGAGGGAGATCAAAGCGAAAGAGGGTATGTGTGTCCACCAAACTAGTCGCCACCCTGCGACGATGAACACACAACCATGAAGACAAAGCGAGAAGGCAATCGCCAGAGATGGCGATTGCTAACAGCGACACAAGACCGAATAAGCACAGATGAGGAATGTATGTATGTCCACCAATTTAGCCGCCACCCTGCGACGGCGGACACACAACAAAGGAAATCAAGTGAGAACGCAATCGCAAGAGGAGCGATTGCGAAAGAGAATGAGCACAGGGACAGATTGAATGTGTGTGCACCAAACTAGTCGCCAACCCGCGATGGTGCATACACAACAGCAGATATGAAGTAGGAACGCAATCGCGAGAGATGCGATTGCCCGAGGTGACACAAGTCTACAGCAAGGCAGAGCACGAGAGTAGCAAAGGCACAGCAAAACATACAATGGGAAGATAAGGAAAATAACAAACGCTACTAAACGCGAACACCGCACTCATTCGCAACAGTGTACGCGTTTATGCGCGGTCTCCGCGTGATAAGCACAACAGAGACAAGCACACCTAACTAACCACGGACAGACAAACATGAAACAGAGGACGCGAGCGCTTGCTTAACGGTTACCTCACCGAGCCTCCAGCAAGCGTTCGTAGCAGACAAGACAGACACACGAAAACATGAACAAGTGAGAGATAGGATCCACAGCACTAGCGAAAGAGGCTAGTGCGATCCAGGAAGACAGAACAGAAGGATCCACAGCACTAGCGCAAGAGGCTAGTGCGATCCAGGAAAACAGATCAGAAGGGGCTACCAGTAACAACCGCTGTTCCGGTTAGCACCCAGACACACAGAACGATTTCCTGTCGACCACCACTGGGACAGGACAATTGCAACAGACAAACAAAACAGATATGCAATCCTAACTGCACTAGGGAAACTGCCTAGTGCAGTTCCAGGAATAACTCTAGGCTAATCTTCAAACAAAGAGCAAGGCTGACACTCCAGGTGTTACACAGGAACTAACCCTTATGACCAGCAAAGGACTCTGGGAAACATAGCTCTTTATACTGCCAGTCATCAAAGGAGGCAGGTAAGGGATTTGCATAACGAGTGTATGCAAACTCCTCAGCAGCAAGCTGCAATACTGACAAAAAGTCTCTCTTCCAGAGACCTGCAGAATGCAGACCTGAACAGTGGTCAAAAGGCTGCCAGCGGATCCTCACAATTTATTGGCTAACTAAAAATGAATCTGTTCGGAAGTGAGTTATGCCTAAGAAATATAGGCCTACAATATAAAACAAAACATTTCCTTGCAAAACAATGTACCACTCTGACTTTTAAAAGTAGCAGTAGGGTATTGTACCGTGTTAGCCATCAGTAAAAGGAAGAAGTTGTAAACCAGGATGATACCATTTATTGGCTAACTAAAAATGAATAAAAATAGGCAAGCTTTCGGCCTTTCAGCCTTCGTCTGGCTTATATCCTGTTAGTTTGCAGGCTGGTGGTACAGACAGCTTATATACATGCAACATCAAAAGGGAAAACAGATATTTTTTTCAAGCATAAATACATGTCATTAAAGGAGAACTGTAGTGAGAGGCATATGGAGGCTGCCATATTGACTTCCTTTTAAGCAATACCAGTTGCCTGGCGGCCCTCCTGAGCTATCTGCCTGCGCAGAATAACACCAGAAACAAGCATGCAGCTAATCTTGTCAGATCTGACAAAAATGTCAAACACCTGATCTGCTGCATGCTTGTTCAGGGTCTAGGGCGAAAAGTATTATAGGCTGAGGATCAGCAGGATAGCCAGGCAACTGGTATTGCTTAAAGGGAAAGAAATATGGCAGCCTCCATATGCCTCTCACTACAGTTCTCCTTTAAAGGGGAACTGAAGAGAGAGTCTGTCATGTTTATTTCCTTTTAATCAATACCAGTTGCCTGGCAGCCCTGCTGGTCTATTTCTCTGCAGTAGTATCTGATTAAAACCAGAAACAAGCATGCAGCTAGTCTTGTCAGATCAGACTTATAAGTCTGAACCACTGAAACACCTGATCTGCTGCATGCTTGTTCAGGGGCTATGGCTAATAGTATTAGAGGCAGAGGATCAGCAGGGCTGCCAGGCAACTGGTATTGTCTAAAAAGAAATAAACATGACAGCCTCCATATACCTCTCTTTTCAGTTCCCCTTTAAGATGCCTTAAAGGGAACTGAGCACATTACATTCTCTTTCACTGGAATCTCTCCTGACATAGAAGCTGCCATGTTCCCCCCTCCCCTTCTCACTTTCCTTATTTACAGAAGTCAGAGATGCTATCTTGACACATTGACACACACCATGGCTTTGAAGACACACTCCTAATTACTAACCCCCTTTGCTGATGAAAGGCATTGTTTACCTCTTGGTAATTAGCTCAATAAAACAATTAGAGGTTCCTGAAGTCTCTGCGGATGGGGACGGTCGGCAGGCCTGCTAAAACAGTAGTAATTTAACTACTTTGAATGTAAAATACAAGGTAAAATTAAAGTTTATTTTAATAATGAAACAGATAGTCGGCATGCATTTTTCATGTGCTATAGAAATGTCCTGAGTGAAAAAAAGGTGCTCAGTTCACTTTAATTCAAACAGACCATCTAAATGGGGTTAAAGGTTGTTAGCTAAGATAAGCATCCTTGTTTACGCCATGCTCTCAGACCTGGATTAGGATTGACCCAGAGGTATCGTAAATTCTTAGTTCACAAATTTACGATACCTCTGGGTCAATCCTAATCCAGGTCTGAGAGCATGGCGTAAACAAGGATGCTTATCTTAGCTAACAACCTTTAACCCCATTTAGATGGTCTGTTTGAATAAAGGCATCTTAATGACATGTATTTATGCTTGAAAAAAATATCTGTTTTCCCTTTTGATGTTGCATGTATATAAGCTGTCTGTACCACCAGCCTGCAAACTAACAGGATATAAGCCAGACGAAGGCTGAAAGGCCGAAAGCTTGCTTATTTTTATTCATTTTTAGTTAGCCAATAAATGGTATCATCCTGATTTAAAATGTCTTGCTTTTACTAATGGCTAACACGGTACAATACCCTACTGCTACTACTGAGCTAAAGTGGACAGATCATTTTTATACTCTGTGGTATATGGTATGGCTGTATTTGATTTGAATATGGCTTATAGACACATTTCAATCTGATAACCCAATCATTTCATTATTTTTTTGTGGATATATGGAACAGTGAAACATTAGATGGTCATTTTCAAATACTGTTTTATGGGCTATGAGCCCTTTTATGTTGTATTCAGGCTAAAACTCATTTTGACTTGAAAAAACAGGAATCACAATACCTGTGGTGTTTCCCCCCAAAATTGTCATTTTCAGCTTCTTCTGGCAGTTGACTTGCTTAGGGTCCTTTTACACTTAATAAGTTGGTATGCGGTGCGTTAGTATGTGTTAGTACGCGTTGGTGCGCGTTTTTTTCCATAGCAGTGCATTGGGAAGAAGATTTCAGTTAAAACGCGTTAAGTGTAAAATAGGCCATAGGAAAACATGGGCATTACTTTGAAAATCAGTTTTCTTTCAGGGATAACTGAGAGCAACCGATTAAGTGTAAAAGGACCCTTAGGGTAAGCCAACCTTTACATTTGTAACTGATTTTAGAGTTTTTGTATCCCATCTGGGGCACCTCCTCTGAGTCCTCTCACCCCTTTATGTCATCACCCTCTAGGTTGCCAAATTTATAACTAGCCCAGAGCATCTATTTGGTCACTTTTTTTGTTTTCTGGAGAGCGATCACTGAGATCTTAGGATCATGTACGTTCCAAGTGGAAACGAACTAGAAATCTCTGATGTACTGTACATTACCACAGTTGCCACTGTTGCCACCATTTGTTCAACGTATTTCAACATACTTCAGCATAGAGTGCTGCTCTTCCTGTTCAGTAAGCCTTCACCTATTCAGTAGGAGACCTTGGGCAAGACTTCCTAACACTGCTACTGCCTATAGAGCGTTCCCTGGTGGCTTTAGCTCTGGTGCTTTGAGTCCGCCAGGAGAAAAGTGTGACATACATGTTCTGTATCTTGTCTTGTCTAGAAGGCTCCTGGGCCAGTTTGCAATTAACTTTTTCTCCTGAGTTTTTACCTAGGAGATCATTTTCATATTCTCTTTAAAATAACTTTTAAGCATTTTAGAATTGAAAAAGTATGTAAAAGTTGGTCCAAAAGTACTCAAAATAGTTTTGAGTATTTTCTTGTTTGTTGGTAGTTTAAAATGCATTTCATGATAAGGCGTGAAAATATCACCTAGGAGAAATCTCAGGAGAAAAAAGTTAATTGCATGTGGGCCCAGGTGTGTTTCTGTGTTTTGCTTCCTTTCTGGAAAGTACTTTGTGACCTCTCTCTCTTCCTAAACAAATTCATAAATTGCTATTCTGCAAGTCTATAAAAATCAATGTAAAACTGATATATTTCAAGCAAGCACCTATCAGACATTAACTGAGCATTTCATGGAAGATCTTGCACTGACAACTACTCTTTCCAAGCATTAATAAACTGTGAAACATTTCTTTTTGAAATCTTAAAATTACTAGAGAGATCAGTGATTTGTAAAACAAAGTACTAAATTCATTATGTTTTTTCTCAGTCTCAGCAGAGTGATGCATTAAAGGTATAAAAGAATGCAATATTAGATGAAGATATTTTTGCTTGGAATAATTATTCAGGCTAGGTTCACAGTGGTAAGTTGCATAGCACACACATTAAAATGTGTGCATTAAACTGTGTAAAAACTGCAATGAAGACTGGACATAAACCCGCAGCTGATCGACTGGACATAAACCCTTTCGTGTCCCTACCTCTCTGTCTAGATTGTAAGCCTTCGGCAAGGTCCTCCTCCTTGTGTCTCCTATCTGTTCATGCACCTCCATCACTGTACACCCATCCTATGGATCCGAGTGAACTCGACTTGCATAATCTCCATGCTCCCTTCCAGTAGCTGACTAAGCATTTCTTGTACTCATACTGTGCTGCATGATCTGGTTTGCATGTATTCCTGTATTGACTTGCTGTATGTCACCCCTAAACAGAGCAGTTTCTAGGCTAAATTGCACCCAGGGCGAGGGTGTAAAAATTGCACTCTCCCCCCCCCCCCCCCCCACCCCGTGGACTCACAAACCCTTACTCTTTAGGGACAGCCACACAGCCAAAGGTCTCAAGTAGATCTGCCTACTTAGTAGTGACCAGCCGCTCATCCAGGCGGAAGCAGGGAACAGGAAAACACACAGATGAAAAAAGCCTGGAAAGCCGGCTCCTCCATGGGCGCCGTGCACTGACAGCCTGCAGTACCGCTACAGGACATCGGGTGTCATTACGTGGTGGTGACGTGATGATGAATTGACATTGGACGCAGGCAGCCCAGGAGGAGTCAAGGAATGTGATAATGTTTGTAATCTTCTTTCTCCTTCCATTTGGCTCCACTGCACGTCACCAGCTCCCTAGTGGTTACGTCCTTCTGCCTGAACCCCCCTTCTATTACTTGTTGGTCTGCACTGCCCAAGAAACTGCCCTGCCCCTAAATATTGTCTGTAACCGTAACTAATGCCCATAGCTGAATAATATGTTGGCGCTTTATAAATACAATACAATAACTATATAATAATTCATAGACTTTAATGCAAAGCCACCATGTAGCGAGTTAGAATAATGCGATCCATTACTGTGAACAGGCACATAGAATAAAACTGCAATGCAACTGAGTACTGTGAACAGGGCCTCATAGGTGAGAGCTTTATCACTTGAATCTAGATGCAGAAACTGTCAGCTGTGCCTCAACACATAACACAAATGTAAAACAGATGCAACTTTAACGACCAAGATTGTAAAATGAAAAACCCTTCACATAAAGCTTTTACAGCTCTCCTACAATGTGTCAGGGGCAGAAACTCACCTGCTTGCTTGAAAACCATTCTTTTTTTGAAACTCCACCCCTCCTCGGTAAAATTGCTGTGGTGTTTTTTTTTCTAAAGTGTTCCAAGGCTCTGTGGCCACCCCCACTTTTGTCACCTCTACCCACCTACATTTTGATTAGTATTATTACTAATAATTCTAATAATAAAGCTACTGATACCAGTAATAGTAATACAAAATAACAATAGCAATATAATTCTCACTAGATGGTTAGACATATATTATTTATATAATATTCATTTATTTTTAATTATTTCTGTTTTTTTTGTTGCTTTTCAGTGCTGGGCCGAAATTACGCATGAGCGTAATTACGCATCATAATTCAATGCAAAATTACGCGTAACTTACAGTCTTACGTGTAATTATGTACGCGTAAGCCATAAAGCGGTATCGTAATTACGCGGTCTACCGTAATTGCTAGGTATGCGTAATTTGATGATGACTTACGCGTAATTTTACGCGTAATTACTAACGTACAACTCCTCTTTTCTAAGAGTAGCCAATCAGTCAACATCCTAAGCAACCAATAGTATGTTCTCCCGCCCTTCAGTATATAAGCGTACGTTTTGACGCATACAAATGATGTGTACGCAATAGCTGTCACATTGACGGCTATTGCGTACACATCGTCCGTATGCGTCAAAAAGTACTAATTAATGGGTATTACGGCACTACACGTAACATCGTAGCGTAAGCGCCTACATTACGGTATACTTACGCCTAACTGCGTAAGTTAACGCGTAATTACAGTGATGAACCGTAGATAATTCCCTACGTCGTAACCGTAATTGCGTAATACGTAATATCGTAAAATTACGCGTAATGATCAGTAAGCGTAGATTTTTCCATTACGACCAGCACTGTTGCTTTTTAATAAATATATATTTTACTTTATTATTTTAGATTTTTAACAAAAAGTTAATCTATTTCATTTTTATTTATTTATTTTCAGCAAAGGGACACACATGCTGTTGCTAACAGTCCTTTTTTCACATTTTTGGGGGAATGGAGAAATTGGCAGCGCTCCTAATCAGGCTGCATCTGAAATGATTACCAGCAGAGTCCCCTAGAGACTAGATACACACCTTGTATTCAAAACAGATGCAAACTATGCACTAAACTCTAAACTCAGATTAAAATGGAATGCAAACTGAAATAGCACATAAATGCAACTAGCCATATGTAAATTTACATTTCTTTACAGCAGGGGGAGGTGGCAGCTCTTCACATGCTAGGCTGCATCTGAAGGACCAACTACATTTTTTTTTTCAACTCATACTGCAAAGTGCAAAATGTTGAGAAGAGAACAGACCTTAAGGGCCCATTCCCACTAGGGTAAGTAGCGGGGGATTCCCGCTAATCACCAAGCGCTTTTTAAAGTGCTAGCACAATTGTAATCATATGGCAGTGATCTCACTGCCGCAATTGCCACCGATCACGGGTGTGTTGCCTGCAGCATTATCTCACGATTCTGGAGAGGTCGTGATACAGTGCTTATAAAAAGGTTGATTGCAATCGTTGGGAATCGGGAGAGTGTACATTGATTTTACCGGGCTAATCGCAGTAAAATCACCCATGCAAAAGGGTAGCGCTATGCACTGCAGTTTTACCACTTTCAAGTGTGAATGGGCCCTTAATAGCGTATGCTTTTTTTTTGCCCATACAATTATTAATGTAATAATGTGATCATACTAATTACGTGACTTGCAGAGTGCTGATTGGCTGCTCTCCTTACAAGTTTGAAACTGCTATAAAAGGAGTGGCAAAACCCAAAGCCAATAAAAGGAGGGGTGGGATGCAGCAGCAGACTCAGAACTATACCATACTAGCTGGACGCCCGGCGTTGCCCTGGTATGTATTTGGCTGGTGCTGGCTCTGCCCACTTTTCCTAACCCTAACACACAATTACTTAATGACCAAGTATGTGAGCTTTGCGGTCTTTGGCATCAATAATTTGCATTAGGATTAAACGAATCTGATTTGCTGTTTGTGGCTCCACCCCTTTGTCTGAATTTTGAGCCCCAGTCACCCAATGACCAACTGTACCAGGTTTAAGGCTTGTGCCATTAACAGTGCAAGAATGGTAGTAATTACATATTCCCCTTGAAAATCAATAGGTGACTTTTAATTGGCTTTTGTAGGCTCCACCCACTTCTCTGAATATTAATCCCAGTCACCCAGTGACCAATTGTGCAAAGTTGGGGAACCCTACCATTAACAGTGTAAGAATGACTGCAGTTTACATTTGCGCAATGAAATTTGTATTTTTCTCCACCTACTGATGACTCGGCATTGCCCGATTATGTATTTTGCGGGTGCTGGCTGTGCCCATTTTTCCTAACCCTAACACACAATTAATCAATTACTCAATGGCCAAGTTTGTGAGCTTTGCGGTCTTTGGCATCAATAACCTGCATTAAAATGAAACAAATCATATTGGCTGTTTGTGGCTCCACCCCCTTTTATAAATGGCATTAACAGTGCAAGAATAGCAGCAATGAAATATTCCCCTGAAAAATCAATAGGTAATTTTTGATTTCCTTTTGTAGGCTCCACCTACTTTTCTGAATATTAACCCCAGTCACCCAGTAACCAACTGTGCAAAGTTTGAGAACCCTGCCATTAACAGTGTAAGAATGGCTGCTGTTTACATTTTCCAGTGAAATTTGTATTTGTCTCCGACCCCTTTTTGGTTATGGGAATAAAAAGTATCCTATACTTTATTCCAGGTAATGTACTATGTGTGTGCCAAATTTCATTCAAATCCGTTCAGCCATTTTTGCGTGATCGAATAATAAACATCCAAACATCCGAACTTTCCCATTTATTATATTAGTAGGATATGAACAACACTGTGGCTGAAAATTGGCAGTCAAGCTCTTATAGCCACAGGTGTTAAAGTGTATCTATAGCACTTATTTAAATTTTTTATTTGTTTGGGACCAGAAACTATAGTGGTAGTATTTCCATGGATTTTTTTTCTTAAACCATTCCCCACCACCCTATTTAACCTAACACTGTACCCCCATAAAGTCCCTATATACCCACTTGTGGGGACCTGGGGACCTCCATTGTTGGGGTCATTTGACTGACCGATTTAGCAGTGTTTGTTATTCTAGCCACAGCATACTGATTGTGCTGTCCAGGAACACCCAAGACACTCCATTATAGTACACAATTTGAAGGAACCTGTGGAATGGGCTAGCAGTAGTGATGGGCGAACACCTGGATGTTCGGGTTCGGGAAAGTTCGCCGAACATGGCCGAGATGTTCGGCATGTTCGGGCCGAACCCCGAACTTCCCGAACATCCCTATTTTGGGGGCCCTATGGGGTCGCAGGCATAAGGGGGGAGCATGCCCCGATCGCGGGGGGGGTCGGAAATTCCCCCCACCCCCTCCGCTAGCGCTCCCCCCTCTGCCCGCTTCCCCATTCAAAAGTTTCAAGAAGTACCTGTATAGCGGATGGCCTGGCAGTGGGCGGCACTGTGGAGTGAGGAGGAGGAGGAGTCCGGAGAGTGACGAGTTGAGGGAGGCCGGGCAGCGGGCGTGAGGTCAGCGAAAGGGCGGAACTTCCGCCCTTTCTCTGACCTCACGCCCGCTGCCCGGCCTCCCTCAACTCGTCACTCTCCGGACTCCTCCTCCTCCTCACTCCACAGTGCCGCCCACTGCCAGGCCATCCGCTATACAGGTACTTCTTGAAACTTTTGAATGGGGAAGCGGGCAGAGGGGGGAGCGCTAGCGGAGGGGGTGGGGGGAATTTCCGACCCCCCCCGCGATCGGGGCATGCTCCCCCCTTATGCCTGCGACCCCATAGGGGGGCCGTATTGCGGCCTGTTCGGCCGAACAGGGCCCTGTTCGCCCGAACAGGGGCCCTGTTCGGCCCTGTTCGGGGGCATACAGAAGTTCGGGGCGAACCCGAACTTAAAAGGCCGAACACCATGAGGTGTTCGGCCGAACGCGAACATCACCCGAACAGGGTGATGTTCTGCAGAACCCGAACAGTGGCGAACACTGTTCGCCCAACACTAGCTAGCAGCACCCACTCCACAGCTTTCTACAGAACAATAAAAGAGTCCAATATCATGTGCAAAATAATGTATACCCATTGTATGGATCAACTCCAATCTTTTGGGGATTTAAATTGCCTTGTAAAGGAATGTTAGCTGGAGCTGAGCAGTTCCTTAAATCACACATATAGATCTAATGAAAAAAGAAGAAAAATGTAATTAGTACACAATCATTCATAATATAAGTTTTATAGATACTGCAGTAAAACACTATTATATTTTTGCAATACTGTAAAACTATTATGCTTAAAGGAATGCACAGCATTTGTTATAATGTCTCTGTCAATTTAGCTATTTTTGCAAAACTTTTTTCTTTTTTTTTACATTTTCTAATCAAGTACTGTGTATCACTGTGGATAAGCCTACTTTTCTATACCAAAATTTTGGGCTTATTTTGCAAGATCCCCCTATGCAGAGAATGCATTGCAGGTGTACCCATAAACAGAGCTACCCGCCCTTACATCTCCTCTGCAGCTTTGTTGCTCCTCACCAGAGCTCCAGGCTCACTGCAGTCACATGACAGGAAATCTGGAGCTCTAGCGGCGAGTTATGAAGTTGCAGGGAAAACATGAGGACTGAAACTGGAGTGCTCATAAATGGCTGTGATTTATGAGGGATTGCAGAGTGCAGGGGGACCTTAGGGGGGGTTTGGGATAGCAACAAAGGCTGGGCTGTATAGGCAGATCCAGCCTCTGTATGCAGATAATATTCTTCAAACCCACCTCGGGTTCTTTTTAAGGACTTTGCTGACCTCATTTTACCTCACCATGTTAATTAGCACCAAATTATGCTTATAAAATTAACACATATGCAAGCATTATGCATAATTTATCTCAATCTGACTTCCAGGGGATTTGATGAAAATTTTCAACCTGTCTCCCATGGTTGACTTAAGTACTATTTGAAGACTTGCATATACTAGGTGTTCACTAATAATGAGTTACTAAGCTGTGCTTTTATTATTCAGAAATATTGTTGTAGGTGAGACAATATTTTTTTTAAAATGGCCCCTTTCTTTTGAGGCTATACCATACCAACACCCAGTGTACAGAAGGTGGTAAACACTCTGACAGCTATAGGCATCCCTCAACAGCAGCAGCCTACCCAGCAACCCCAACCATGATCCACCAAGCTAGCTTGTTATTGTAGTTCCTCCTGGAAGTTACAGCAGATAATCTCCTGCTTATTCCTCTACCCCTCCCCCCTCCCCCCCTCCCCTTTCTCCATAGAAAAGCTGAGAGAGAAACAACAGATTGTCTGTATACTTATTGCAGATACAGTATCACCAGCAGTGATCATCACAAACCATTGTTTTGGCTTATAGTCCTGGCCAAAAGTTTTGAGTCAAGAATATTAGTTTTCACAAAGTTTGCTGCTAAACTGCTTTTACATCTTTGCTTTAGTTGTTTATGTGATGTACTGAAATATAATTATAAGCACTTCATACGTTTCAAAGGCTTTTATTGACAATTATATGAGATTTATTCAAAGAGTCAGTATTTGCAGTGTTGGCCCTTCTTTTTCAGGACCTCTGCAATTCCACTGGGCATGCTCTCAATCAACTTCTGGGCCAAATCCTGACTGATAGCAACCCATTCTTTCACAATCACTTCTTTGAGTTTCTCAAAATCAGTTGGTTTTTGTTTGTCCACCCGCCTCTTGAGGAATGACCACAAGTTCTCAATGGGATTAAGATCTGGGGAGTTTCCAGGCCATGGACCCAAAATTTCAACGTTTTGGTCCCCGAGCCACTTAGTTATCACTTTTGCCTTATGACACGGTGCTCCATCGTGCTGGAAAATGCATTGTTCTTTCACCAAACTGTTGTTGGATTGTTGGTAGAAGTTGCTGTTGGAGGGTGTTTTGGTACTATTCTTTATTCATGGCTGTGTTTTTTGGCAAAATTGTGAGTGAGCCCACTCCCTTGGATGAGAAGCAACCCCACACATGAATGGGCTCAGGATGCTTTACTGTTGGCATGACACAGGACTGATGGTAGCGTTCACCTTTTCTTCTCATGACAAGCCTTTTTCCAGATGCCCCAAACAATCGGAAAGGGGCTTCATCGGAGAATATGACTTTGCCCCAGTTCTCAGCAGTCCATTCACCATACATTCTGCAGAAAATCAATCTGTCTCTGATGTTTTTTTGGGGAGAGAAGCGGCTTATTTGCTGCCCTTCTTGACACCAGGCCATCTTCCAAAAGTCTTAGCCTCACTGTGCGTGCAGATGCGCTCACACCCGCCTGCTGCCATTCCTGCGCAACCTCTGCACTGGTTGCATTCCGATCCGACAGCTGAATCCTCTTTAGGAGATGATCCTGGTGCTTGCTGGACTGTCTTGGATGACCTGAAGCCTTCTTAACAAGAATTAAATCTTTTTCCTTGAAGTTCTTGATGATCCTATAAATTGTTGATTTAGGTGCGATCTTAGTAGCTACAATATCCTTGCCTGTGAAGCCATTTTTATGCAACGCAATGATGGCTGCATGCGTTTCTTTGCTAGACCCAAGGTTAACAACGGAAGATCAATGATTTCAAGCATCACCCTCCTTTTAACATGTCAAGTCTGCCATTCTAACCCAATCAGCCTGACATAATGATCTCCAGGCTTGTGCTCGTCAACATTCTCAACAAGAGTTAACAAGACGATTACTGAAATGATCTCAGCAGGTCCTTTAAAGAGACTCTGAAGTCTCGTAAAAATCATGTTTAACATTATTGCCCTACCTAAACCGTCGCATCCCCGCTGCTGTAATCTAACTAAATCCCCCCTAACTCCCCGGGGGTAATCTGGGCAGCGCTTCCGTGAGAGGCAGAGCTATGAGCCGCAGCTCTGCCTCTCAGCGCCTCTATCAGCCAGGATTGCAGCCTCTCCCCATCCCTTTCAGTCTTCCTTCACTGAGAGGGGCTGGGGAGAGGCGGGGATACGCGGCTGATAGACACGTAAAGAGGCAGAGCTGCAGCTGAAAGCTCTGCCTCCAACAGCAGCAAAATCCACAACCAAGAAAGTCTTGGATTTTGCGGGGGAGAGGGAGGGGAGAGTTAGGGGAGATTTAGTTAGAGTTCAGTGGCAGGGATTAGGTAGGGCTATGATGATAAACACATTTTTTTTAAATAAAAACATGATTTTTACAAGACTTCAGTGTCTCTTTGATGACAGCAATTAAATGCAGAGGAAAGTTTTTTTTGGGATTCAATTAATTTTTATGGCAAAGAAGGACTATGCAATTAATCTGAACACTCTTTATAACATTCTGGAGTATAAGCAAATTGCTATTATAAAAACTTAAGCACCAACTTTTCTCATTTCCAATATTTTTGCCAGTCTCAAAACTTTTGGTCAGGACTGTATATGTTTCAGACATCTGCATGTGGGTTGACATAAAGCAAACACATTGGATCTTTTGCTGAAGTATCAGAGGTTTATTCAGGATACATATGCAGGTCATGTTGAATCCATAGGATGTCTTTTCTGCCATGAAGGACATGTATCCCGAATAAAACTACACACAGCATATTCTGCAGAGTGTGAATGTATTTTTGTTTAGACAGGTCCTAGTGTGGCAGGTAGAGGTCAGAACATAGGATTGTCTTGGAAATGAATGTGTGTCAGCTGTTGATCAGTTGGAGTGAGTAAATCCTGTCTTAACAATTAGCACTGACAAATCCCCTTTTCTCCACTAAACAGATTTAGTACTTCATAGTGGGTTGTTGCTGACTGCCAACATTCAGAGAATAAAAAGGTTCCTACTTGACTGTTGATGAGTAAAAACATCTTGTGATATAGCCAGTCTACACGTATAGAAGTTATGGTGTCATAGCCAGTAAAGAAAATTCCAAGATTAGATGTATTTGACATGTTAAGTGCTCCTTTCATCCAAATACGATTACTCTCTGAGAAATAGATCATCTGGGAATATATATCAGCAAATACACCTAGGAATACAAGTTGGAAATTACATAAATTATAAAAGTTAAATTAATTACAAACATATGGCAAATAATCACACACCCTGAACACAAAAAGGAGCAGCCTTAACAAAACAGCTTACAGCCTAAAGTCTGCTATACACAAAATGTTTTGTTTTTGTCCTTATCAATAAAACTGTCTAAACTTTGAATGTTTGTCATCACTGAAGGTAAGCTTATTGTTACCTTCCTTTTAAACAGTTTTTCATTTTGCTATAGTATTACTGGGCCCCTTCAGTTATTAGCTAGATGAAACTCGTCCGAAGCGGCTAATGGCGTTTCTGTACAGTGTTGGCCCTGTACTGCCGCCCGAGGGATCGGGTAATGATCCCTTGCTGGTGAATTTCCTTGTGCATGTGTACAGGGCTTTACTTGGAGACTGGGAGCATGCTGCTATGAATTGCATGTGCTTTGCCATATAGCGGAAAACACATGCAAAATAAAATACAATGCTTTCCTATGGGTAATAAAACACATGCATTTTGCATGCATTTTTACATTCAAGATATGACATTGTCTTTTTCCCCCATCAAAAAAGGTAGAATATTTAATAAACGCAAAATACAAATCGTAACTGCAATTACATACTAAAACACAAAACCACAGCACCGATAAAAATGCAAAAATGTGCATGGCAAAAAACAAAGCACTTGTTAGTCCATTGCTGCTCCTAAATATGAGCTTTGGGTCCTATGGGAGAAAAGCCCTTTACAAATGTTTAATTATTGTTGTTGTCCATCTAAGGCTGGGAGCATACTTCCTATATGAGATATTTGCTGCACTGAACTGCACTGTTGCTCTGTTTGCACATATAAAACTAAAAAAGCCGATGGCAGTTGAACTGGAAACACCCCCTGGCAATTTCTCCGGGGAACACTTTGGAATAGTTGTGTTTTACATGCCCATAAATACACATAAAAAGAAGAAAAAAAAATCTGAAGTAATGTTTTATCCATGCAACATACCCTCAGCAACAGGGCCCCGGTGTGGTCGCAACCTATGCATCCCCTATTGCTACATCACTGTTGTTTAAAAAGTAAATAACTATAGCAACCTCCACATCACTCTCACCTTGGAATTTTGCTGCCTAGGGAGGCAGTGCTTAGGGCTGTAGCTCTGCCTCCATTCGTGTCAATCTGCCCGTGGATCTCCACCTCTCCCCACCCCTCTCAGAGAAAGAAGACTGAGAGGGGCAGGGAGGGGCGGCGATCAGTGGGGATTGATGCGATGAGAGGCAGAGCTACAGTCCTAAGCTCTGCCTCAATCTGGAAGCGTTCCCCGATATTTTCCCCGGGGATTTGGTGGGTAAGGGCCTGTACACACTGAAAAACGCAGGCAAAAACGCAAGCGCATGCGTTTTTAAAGTGCCTGTAGTTTTAAAAACGCATGCGCTTTTGCCTGCGTTTTTTGTGCGTTTGCGTTTTTCTTGTAATTGCTGATTGGCTAAAGAATCCTTTGTTTTTTTTCTAGTTTACATTTCAACAGGAATCAGGACATTGCAGAGTCTTCTGGGATACTGACTTCTGAAAAACGCAGGCAAAAACGCAAGCGCATTTAAAAAAGCGCAGCAGGCACTGCGTTTGCGTTTTTTTAAAAACGCATCGCACCAGTGTGTACAAGTCATCACGATTTTCATTCTTTTTCAAAAGACCTTGCGTTTTTAAAAACGCATGCGTTTTTAAAAACGCAACGCAAGCGCAGCAGTGTGTACAGGCCCTAAAAAACCTTTGTTTGGCCGTGGGAATGTGGCATTTTAGCAGTCACCATCCTCCTTCAGCAGAATAAAAGGTAAAACTATTTTTAAACTGGCTCCAGACTCTCTTTAACTATCTAATTTGTTAGTAAAGTGATGTGTCTTTATTTTAGTATCTTAAGATTTTTTTAAAGGTCTATTCTCAAGCAGCAAATACCATTCAGTTTCATGCTCGCCATTACAAATCACCATACTACCTTCTTTCTCATCTATTAGCAAAGGAAGAATAGGGATAGCTGATATCTTTATTATGTATTCAGCATATAAACTAAATAATGTTGTGACAATACAACAACTTGCTGCAGTGTTTTCCTGAACCAGTTAATTGCTCCACATTCGATTCCAACCGTTGCTTTTTGGTTTATGGTCACCTTAGGCTTCTGAATCTTTTCCATGGGTGGCTGAACTGCATGCTTGTCGAGCAGTTCAGCCTGCCAGCCACAAGTGCTTTTTGGCTGCAATTTCATGCAGCCGAATGGTAGTAATGTAGCATGAGTGACTTGTGCCATCATTAGACACGTGGTGGCATTACCCAGTGCCAAAAAAAAGCAACTTGTCAGGTGTGAGGACAGCAACCACCATGCTCAGATGTAACTCCATTGGAGGGTGCTTGTTTACTGCCCATGCCAAGTGATAGTAAGCTCCCGGCCAGTGAACAGGAAAAGCTTGATAGATGGTAAATTCAGAGCGTTCAGTCTCTCATGGAAAAGAGGCCTTACTCAATATATGACTGTGTGAATTTTTCTTCAACTTTCATTATGTACTGTACTCAGTGAAAGTAAGAAATGGCCTGGTCACTAGGGGGGTGTAAGCCTGTGGTCCTCAACTGGTTAAAAGGAAATGAACATGGCAGCCTTCATATTCTTCTCACATCAGTTGTCCTTTAACCATAGACAAGTATTATGGAAGAGAAGTAGGGAATAGAATCATCACTTACTGTTTATCCTGCTCTGCACTGAAAGACATTGAGCTTCTTCCAGATCCTTCAGATTATCCCTCCTTTTAAGAGTGTCATTTCTGGACAGAAATAGCAACAGTGACTTATCTGGATCTAAACCGATGAGAAGATTGTGCATATTAGCATTGTCTGCCGAGTTTTGATGAATATTGGCCTGGACTTAAAAGAGCATTGCAGTATCCAATCAAGATTCAGAAATACAGTGGTATCACCAAAGCTATTCTTATGTTCATTTTATTTTTAGAGGATGTGGGAAGTGGCTATCTACGTGAGTTTTATATGGTAGCTTTAATATTCAGTTATCAAATTCATTTTTGCTTTAGCCCTAACTGCTCATCTACATGAAGACACCGTGCATTTTGTTGTCCTTACAAATCATCCTAATTACTGTATATGTGTATACAAAAATACCAGTAGCTTTAACCACTTCCCAACTGAGGGGTTTTACCCCTTGACCACCAGAGCAATTTTCACCTTTCAGCGCTCCTTCCATTCATTCGTCTATAATTTTATCATTACTTATCGCAATGAAATGAACTATATCTTGTTTTTTTCGCCACCAATTAGGCTTTCTTTAGGTGGGACATTATGCCAAGAATAATTTTATTCTAAATGTGTTTTAATGGGAAAATAGGAAAAAATGTGGGAAACCAATTATTATTTTTCAGTTTTCGCCCTTTATAGTTTTTAAATAATGCATGCTACTGTAATTAAAACCCATTAAATGTATATGCCTATTTATCCCGGTTATAAAACCGTTTAAATTATGTCCCTATCACAATGTTTGCCGCCAATATTTTAGTTGGAAATAAAGGTGCATTTTTTTCAGTTTTGCGTCCATCCCTAATTATAAGCCCATAGTTTATAAAGTAACAGTGTTATACCCTCTTGACATAAATATTTAAAAAGTTCAGTCCCTAAGGTAACTATTTATGTTTTTTTTTTTTATTGTAAATTTTTTATTTTTTTTTTAATTACAAAAAAAAAAAAATTGGGGAGTGTGGGAGGTAAGGAGTTAATTTTTTGTGTAAAACAAGTTTATTTGTGTGTAGAAAATGGTTAGGGTGTAGTTTTACTATTTGGCCACAAGATGGCAACATTACTAATTTGTTTCATGCTACCTGCAAGCGTCCTTCCGGACTCTTGCAGGAAGTAGAAAGAGGCTGGGACTTTGTTATTTTTTCACAATGATCGCGCTGCTCAGCCGAGCGGCAGCAGGTCATTGCGGGGCTTAGATCAACGAACGGGAATGGATTTTCCCGTTCGTTGATCTCTGGGCGAGCGGGCGGCGGTGTGTTTACTAGCGGCGGGCGGCGTGTTTACGAGCGGGAACGCGGACAGCGGCGGGAGTGCGCAGAGTACGGATTTCTCCGTCCCTGGGGGTGAAAGGATGGAAAAAGGGGCGGAGAAATCCGTACGCGCGGGGGTAAAGTGGTTAAATGACTGTTGTGCTTAGTACACCACATTTAAAATCATTGTAATATAGGAAAGCACAGTAATGGAAACATATAGTCTATTATTCAATTAAACTACAGTATAAAGAAATATGAAAATAAATACTATGTACACTGAAGGTCCATGTGCTCATGCTTCTTCCTATATATTCACAGATTTATTAAATGAAGTCCTAAAGACTTACCTGCTGACACTGGAGTGGTAACATTGGCTTCTGCCGCAGGTCCTTCTCCGTGCTCATTCACAGCAGTGATAGAAAACCTGTGGAAAGGCAGAAGGATAATTACATAGTAAATCAAACTATTATAATGTATTTTAAAGAGTAACTGTTGGGCATAAAATCAAAAATCAATTCTTTATTTTTATCTGGTAAACAAATAAGGATGCCAACCAGGCAATCCAAAAGTTAAAAATCACTCTTATTTTTCTTCTCCAAAAAACATCATTCCCCAGTTTCCCTGACGCTTATTTGGTACATCTGCCGCACAAAGGAAGTTGCAGGGCATGCTGGGTTTTCTTTTTTTGTTCTTTACTATTTTCTTTTTTCTTCTTTACTTTCCCCTCAGACTTAAAGAGGAACTCCAGTAAAAATAATGTAGTAAAAAAAGTGCTTCATTTTTACAATAATTATGTATAAATGATTTAGTCATTGTTTGCTGATTGTAAAATCTTTCCTCTCCCCAATTTACATTCTGACATTTATTACGTGGTGACATTTTTGCGTACGTTAAAAAAGGGCGCCGGGAAAAAAGGGCGCAGGGTTTTAAAAGATAATCATGAATAACGTTTAAAAAAAAAATGTGTTATATTTCGTTTAAAAATAATGTTTTATAAAGTTATAAATCATTAAATAATGTGTATAAAATCGGCAATTTTAAAAACGTTAATCTTCCCTGTTTAAAAATTGAAATTTATAATAACGTTTTATAAAACATTAATACGAATTTTCCTAAAGCTATACCTAACCCTACTCTCACACAGAACCCTCCCTGTACCTATCCCTAACCCCTAGACCCCCCTGTTGGTGCCTAACCCTAAGACCCCCCTGGTGGTGCCTAACCCTAAGACCCCCCTGTTGGTGCCTAAACCTAAGACCCCCCTGGTGGTGCCTAACCCTAAGACCCCCCTGTTGGTGCCTAACCCTAAGACCCCCCTGTTGGTGCCTAACCCTAAGACCCCCTGGTGGTGCCTAACCCTAAGACCCCCCTGTTGGTGCCTAAACCTAAGACCCCCCTGGTGGTGCCTAACCCTAAGACCCCCCTGTTGGTGCCTAAACCTAAGACCCCCCTGTTGGTGCCTAAACCTAAGACCCCCCTGTTGGTGCCTAAACCTAAGACCCCCCTGTTGGTGCCTAAACCTAAGACCCCCCTGTTGGTGCCTAAACCTAAGACCCCCCTGTTGGTGCCTAAACCTAAGACCCCCCTGTGATAAGCATTAATAACGTTTTAAAAAAATATGGTGCGGTTTTTCGTTTAAAAATGTAAATAAAAAAAAATTGTACGGTTTTTCGTTTAAAAGTAATGTACAGCGCCCCCTGATGGTCTGTTTGTGAAAAGCATCATATTTCTCATGTAAAACAGGGTATCAGCTACTGATTGGGATAAAGTTCAATTCTAGGTTGGAGTTTCTCTTTAACTAATGCAGCCTGACTGGCTGAAGCCTCATTTCCTCCTGTTTTTACCTCCCACACCTCTGTTCCTTTCTGATTGGCTCATATTTCTCAATGCACTTTCTACTTCAGAGCTGGGTGGGAGTGTCTGAAGACTGGGAAGGGGGCGGGCAACGATATACAGACAAGGGAGGAAATTATGTCAGGATTGGCTTCAAGATAGACACAGACAAAATGTAAAGGATTTTCTCTTTTTTTTACTATAGAAAAATCACTAAAATAAAAATGTGGACAGTGCAATACATATGTTATGTAAGTAGAGCAATAGCAAGTTTTTATCTACTTATATACCGTATGTGTTTTTTAGTATGGCTGACAGCTCTACTTTAAAGGAAACCAGAGATGAAAAAAAAAGTTTTATACATACCTGGGGCTTCCTCCAGCCCCATGTGCACAGATCGCTCCCACGCCGCTGTCCTCTGCTGCCTGCAGCTCCGGTACTGGGTCCCGTACCTTCCTCCAGTCACGGCCAGTCTGCGCAAGATGAAGTGCGCTCTCTACGAATCTCTCGGGCGGCTGCCAGAGAGATATGTATAGGGATCTCTACGAATACGACACCTAAGTGAGAAGGATATGGAGGCTGCCATATTTATTTCCGTTTAAATAATACCAGTTGCCTGGTAAAACAATCTATACAAGTCACCCATTATATGTGTGTATAGACTTTTTGATAGTCAATTTGACATAAGGTACCTATTACCTGTAGGTTGTTGCTGCTTTTGTAGCATAAAACTGTACGTCCTTTCTCCCAGTCACTGATATGTGTTGCTGGTCATTATTACTTGCATAAAGTTTCAAATTATATCCAATGATAAGTCCATTTGGGAATAGTGGTGGAAGCCAGCTGACCTCAATTGTATCACTTAAATAACTGTGAAGGCTTTCAATCCTTGGTGCAGTTGAAGGAACTAATAAGAAAATAAGAATGAACATGTACAGTAACTCATTCTTGGTAGGAAATAAAAACTCAAGACCCTAGACCTGCATACAGATATGAATGCATGAACATGCAACACACACTCTGACTACCATTTTCTATCAAGTCAGCGACTGCAATGCAGAAATCTAGGCTCAGCTAAAGCAAGCAATCATGTTATTTTCTATGAAGGCTGGTGTTGCAAAGAAATAATGAGATACTAATATGCCTGCAACATTAAACTGGACCAACCCTAGTCATCAGGAAGTGCAGTAGACTGGCCCAAGTTGTATACAATTTAAAGAAATGTACTTGCAAACCAAAATTATTAACATGTCACTGACTTTTTTAAGTGGTGAGAATATATCAGGAAGCCCATCTGAATGGTCTTGTAATTGAGGAATACACTGCCTCAGGTCAATTTCTCAAAAATTACGGTACATCTGAACTGGTGTCACCTATTGGACTAGCATTTTTTAAATTACTCCTTGAGCTACAACTTGTTATGGACCTCATAGGCAGGAAGCAGATGACCACTCTTTGCAGCAATACAGTGAAGACAACATAACATAACAAAATACAGGAAAGAAACAAGAACATGAGGAACATGCTTGGCCTGCAATCAGAAACACACGGAAGCTAGTCATTGAAATAAGTTTAGTAAAAACCAGGCACATACTACCACCAGCAGGTGAAACTAGGCATTGTGTAATTCTTGACACCGCTATAGGCATATTTATCCTATATAATAATTGGCAAGTGTCTCTGCATCCAATGTCCCTGTGTCAGTGCCTTTGCACTACTGCGCATGTGCTGCACTGACAGCCTTTGGGACAGGACAGGACGAGCCGGTGGGCCGGGCGGGTGGGCGTGCATGCGCCGCATGCCTGCTGACATGCGGCGGTGACAGACCTAGAGCCCGTTTTTAAACAGGCTTAGGTCGACTAGTACATAATAATCACCAGGAAAACCATAAAAAAATTGGGTGGCCAGTGTTTTATAAGTAGCACCACTCTTTACACAAAGAGGAAAGATGTTGGTACCATAGAGAACTATAGACAACATACAGAAACCTCCATCTCTTCATGTGCTTGTACAAAAAACTTTATTAGTGGCATGCAAAAATAGCCAGCAGTAGAACAATATTTACCTTCCCTTTAAAACCAATTAAAAACCCTGGTCTTACATCAAAAGCGTTGTATATATTATCCCCACTGTCACCGCGATGGTAATAACCAGTCCGATCGCCCAGCACAAGCCTATGCCAATCAATCCAATCCACCAATCGCACACGCTGACAATTATGTGGGCCCACCACCGGCGCACACCACGAGGCCTCCACTCACACACAGTTCAATGTATGGCCATACGTCACAGCGCTGTATTGCTGCTTCTAAACTATGCCATCCCTGGATCAGCACTGATGTACCAAAATGTCCCAGTATCAGCTCTATTAGGTGTATTCAGGTGTATCAGGTGACTCACTGATTGTAATTCAAATCCCTGCAGAGCAGAACCTGTACAGGACAATTGTACCATAGTAATCTTCCAGCACTTTTTCACACACAGCGGCTCAGCAGCTGCTATACGTCACCATCCATGCTGCGGTGAGTGGGGGCACCATCTCCGGTGATCAAAACGGCAATCGTCTGCTTCCAGCAAGGGAGCTCCGCTCAGGGCTGCGTAATCTCCGCCTCAGTCCGACACATTCTGTGTCACCTCGCCTCCAATCCACTGCCGTCTACCTCCAGGAGATTCCGCAGGCGCCGCTCGGCGTTCCGGAAATGTGAGCGATCACATGTGTAGACCAGGCCCTCCCGCTGACGCGTTTCGCCCCACCCACGGGGCTTTCTCAAAGCGTATTGGGTAAGGGCTACGTCCATTCTTTTCCCTTAAATCCTCCTTTGTCACAACTCCGCCCCCCGTTTTCTTCTATATACACACAATGTTAAGGGAGTATTTGGGGAGGGATTCTGTTACATATCCGCCTCCCTACTTGAAAACGTCACATTCACTTCATCTTAAAGGGCCGCTGTTCCATGGTCCATCAAACAAACACAGAGCGATAAGATAATAATCACCAACCTCCCAGACACATATAATCTTGAATGCATTCAAGTTTACTATGCACTTGTGCAATCATACCAATGTTCTTTCAGTCCTTCCTGTGAGCTGAGCCTGTGTGGAGTGGACATCTTGCTCACAGACTCACACTCACTTTCCATATTTGATAAATCTACTTCTACTTCCTCACAAATTTTACAGCCTACTTCAATAATATTTATAGTTACAGAAAGACAGACCCACCATAAACCGTTAGTGAACCATTTGTAAAATAAAGAAATTGATCACATCTACTGGCATTACAATTGCTCTGCTGTGAATTGCGAATAAGGACTACAAGGACAAGTTTTGTGGACATTGAGAAGAACTGAGAAAAGTCGTCTTGGTACTTACCTACAGCCAGACAAACCTCTTACCCGGCTCCCTGATGTTGAGATCATTTCTTAACACAAAACACTTCTGTAGTGGTACAATGCTGTAGATTTACCATGAGGCTACAAAAATATAAAGTCGGTTGGATGATACAAATCTAACAAAAAATACAAATCGGAATATACCATGGGTTCAACCATTTTCTGTATTAAAAAGTGGTAATTATATGATTTAAAAGCTACTTTTTTAAACTACTAATTGAGTAAGGTCTTGTACGAATGTAATAGTTTTCCTGAATGTTGATATCTTAACCCAAAGATTATTTAGTTTTCGGTACAGATTATATTTAATTTCTTACCTCCATCTGCAAGTGTCCTATAGGCAGGGCTGGATGAAGAGTAATAGTGCAGCTGACAAATTATCCATATAACTCTGAACCAATACTCAGTGTAGGGTTGCAGATTTGTCACAGTATAGGATGTTTCTGTTACTACCTGCATTTCAATGACATGGATCAGCACAGAACCAAAAAACACAAATGTTAATATATCTAGGCCTACCAAAAGTAAATAGAAATTGTACTGGGTTAAGAAAAAAAGAAAAGTAAGTAAATAAAAAGGGCATGTTCATCCTTTGCATGTTGTGGTGTGTTATAGCAAGGTATAACCACATAGCAAAGTGCTCCAATGTTCCCACAATGGGCCCATACACATCTGTATGTTGCCTCCACAAGTGCAATTGGATTCCAATGTAACACTGCGAGCCAAGCTATGCACTTTAAGAAACTATGTTACGCCTGCATTACAAATAAATGTCGACTAAAGCGCAAGTTTCTAAATCCACTGCTATGAGCCGAATGTGCATTGTATTTCTTATATTTCTATGCTCCATTTTCTATGCTCAAATTTGACCATTTAGAATATCACTGTTATGATGTATCTTTTTGAATATCATCAATAAAAACTTTTGAAATGAAAGAGGAGCCTTGCCATAATTGAATGAAGACTACAATTGCTTATGGTTACTATATTCATTTATAAATTATTTAGTCAGAGTTTGCCTATTGTAAAATCTTTCCTCACTCTGATTTACATTCCTAAATTTATGAGAGTTTTGGAGTAGCACCGTGAAATGTTTATTCTCTACATTAAAATTAAAAAAAGTAATTGCACTGAAAAAAGTTTGATAGCAACATTTGTAATATGCTGGTAGAGCAAAACTAAAAACATCAAGGTTTTCTCAGCATCATGGAATTTCTCTCTGAGAGCTGCACTACTGGAAACGCAAACCTGTTTCTGTCTGCACTACTGTTGCTTGAATAAATTAGTATGGACCTACTGTGGCTTCCTGCAGACTTACTTAAGCTGTGTCAATAGTGTAATTCTATACGGGACATTTGGGTTATATTCACCTGGGTATATTCCCATTCTCCTGGTATGTTGACATATTTGCTCTGAACCATATAGGTTACTTGTGATATATTTGCTGCTTTCCATCCTAATGTTATATTATGTGACCCAACATAGGACACAAAAGGAGGCGTTGGTGTAATATCACAATCTGCAAAAGATAAAATTGTTTAATGAACTTGTCAAAATGACGACTTGTTTGTTTAAAATTATTAAGCTACGTACAAACGATGGATTAAACTTGGTTAGCCTATAAAAACTGCCTTAGCCGAGCATCTAGCGTGCATCTATCATAAGCACAGTGACCGCCAAGCAGCCCCCAATCGCATTCTCTTTCCACTGCAAGTCACTCAATCATGCACTTCTTGAGGTCCCACCACCCTCCTCCATAGGAATAGATATGTCGCTAGCCAGCAGGCTAGTGATGCATCTGTACAGAAAGAGACCCCAAAATTGCCACCCAAGGGATTGTTCCTGATCCTTGCCGGGTGAAACTCCTTGTAAAAATAGTCTCTGCACACATATTCTGTAAACACTTCTGATCTGTGAGCCAGCGCAGCAACTGGCCAAAATCGGGTACCCAGCACCCAACTTACACTCCCTGGCACCACCATAGCTGATAATTACATATTTTTGTTAAGCTCTGATTAAGCCTCTCCACTTCTCCAGAACCTCAAGCACAAACAGGCACACAATGCTTTCTTTTTAAACGATTAGCCCCAAGGTGCACAGACTAAGTAGAGCCTAGGTCTTTGCCAGAGCACCTCAGAGATGATGGGAAAGTAACTCTAGCAGCCACCAGAATGCTTTCCTGTTAGAAACTGCCAGGTCAGGGTCTTTGTGCCCCAAAGGCGTCAACAGTAACAGTAATAGGTAGGCTATGATAAGGAGATAGTATGTAATGATTAGTCAGTGCCCAAGCAATAGGTTGTGGCAGGAAGCAGAAAAGATATGATTATTATAATCAGTGTCTGCAACAGGAACCTAACAAGGAATAGTGGGTATCAGGGGCGTAGCAATAGGGGGTGCAGAGGTAGCGACCGCATCGGGGCCCTTGGGCCAGAGGGGCCCCGAAGGGCTCTCCCTCAACTACATTATTAGCTCTCTATTGGTCCTGTGCTCATAATAATCACTTCTATAGATACTTTGAATAGTAGTAATCACTAGCACACTGTTCCCCATCCCCTTCTTGCATCTCTGACACTGTAGTTGCCATTGGCAGGTTTTGGTGCGCTGTATCAATTGTTACATATAGAGTGCTTGGGGGGGCCCCAATGTAAGACTTGCATCGGGGCCCACAGCTCCTTAGCTACGCCACTGGTGGGTATCCAGACAAAACTTTACAGCAGGCAGCAGGCAAGATAATGTTGGTATCCGGGCAGATATTGAAAAACATTTATCTTGAGATGCAAAAGAAAACACCAGAAATACTGATTAAAGGTTTAGTTGGTCCTCTTAGTCTGATTGTTGGTTTAGTGATGGTAACAGGAGGGTATTGAAATGTAAATTTGAAGATTCCAATATAGTAATTGCCTTAATCTTGATGTGAACTGGATAATACTTAAAGTGGGCCTTAAAGGGACACTGAATACATATCAAATATTTTGTGGATTAATTCTTGTAACCTCGTGAATGAATTAAAAGTGTGTTGGAATTGCTGCCTGTTTTATTTCAGACACCCACATGCCACCAGTGGCATAGCTGAGGAGCTATGGGTCCCAGTTTTACATTAGGCCTTCTGAAGCACTCTTTACATCACTATTAAAATGGAGCACCAAAACCTGCCAATAACATCAGAGTCAGAAAGGTTTAAATGGGAGATGGATGAACTTTGTTAATGTTTACCACTATTCAAAGCACATGCAGATATTATCATTACCAACATAGCAATGAGGAGCTGATACAGTGGTTGAAGAAGGAACCTGGCTGGGCCTCAATGCAGTTGCAACCTCTGCACCTCCATTGCTATGCCAACCATGTTCAGGTACTGTGTGAAGGGCTGTGGAATCTGCTAAGAGGCCAATGAGCAGAAAGCTTGCCTTCAGCTAGTCTCAGGAAATCCCTGCGCTCTGATCTTTGTTCATTGTTAAGCTCTGATTAAGCCTCTCCACTTCTCCAGAACCTCAAGCACATACTCACATAAGTGTAGCTATTAGGATAGTAGAGATGAGCAACAAAGTCTACTACAATGCAATCTGTCACTGACCTGAGATTGAGACAATCAAACCCAATAGGTGTTGATAAACTGGTTTGGTGGTGGTCAATTAAGCAGCAGTTAGAGGGTTTAATTGGATGGGTTTATTCCTATCCCTGAATTTGGCTATGACCATGCTACATGACAGCCAGAACACAGACAGTCACAGCAGACCATTTTAACAGACATGTCATAGGAAAGATACCTTTGCTATCTATGAAATGTTTGATTTCCATGCAGTGTCCAGAAAATACAATACAATAAAAATGAGCACAAGTATGGTATGTACAGAAAAGTCATGCAAGACAGAAATTTGTGTTCTGCTACCACAATAATGACATTGGCCATGTTCAAAATGGACATATCTGAAGGGATCCTACAGATAACATAGGGCATGTCTGTTCAACTATTAGTCTCCATTACAGAAAATTGTCTGATGTTAGCTCAATTGAGCGCCTAACCTTAATGCACTTTGCGTGCTAGTAGAATGTATTGCTCATCTTTATTGGCTAGCTGCAGAGTTTTCAGGGATCACCGATCACACAATTCATCTATACTTATTTCACAAACTTTACAAACAGGCAAACATTGAATGAGAATATTATTTTTATTATAGACTACGTATGTTTTCTTTTAGCACAACTACTCTATGACAGTTTTTGTAAAGTGTGTTCATTAATATTATAAGAGAACATCTGGCTTGTCTGTAATATACTTGCTTTACTCATTAAACTATTTACATTGTATTATTGGTCAAGGAGTACATTTGCTCAGTGGAGTACAAGGAAATGGATGATGTCAGCAGACAAGAGACAACATATATGAGAATCCAATATAGAACTGATAAAACTTCCATCCATGACCATTATACACACCTCCTGTGTAGACTTGGATGTCACTGGACGGTGCAAAGCATGGGGAATCACAGGTTATAATCTGTAGGGATGAAGTAAAGAAATCACGCCATCAAGGATTTGTTCTTTTTTAATATAAAACTTTTATAAAAAAAAAAAAAAAAAACAAGCAGAAAGGAATACAGTAGTTCATGAGCTTAGTGCAAGAACTTGAAATGATAACATGCTCCATTTAAAATAAGCCAACAAAGGAAAAGTACATACAAAAGTCCATACATAAGGGCCCATTTCAGGGGCATAATTAGACTTAACAGGGCCCCCCTGCAAAAATAGTAGCATAGGGCCCCCTTGGTCCCCAAACCCCATGCAGGTCAAGTGATTGGGAGCCAGCAAATGGCATCAGAGAGTGTTCTGCTTAAAAAAAAAACAACGTCTGGAAGCAGGAATAAATTACACACGCTCCTGCGCACGGTTTTTGCTAAAAAAAACGGAGTTTTTTTTGTTTTTTGGTTTTTTTTTGCTAATTGGCTGCACTAGCGGTTGGGAAAAAGTCAGAGGTTTGGCCCCCAAAGCCTCTGGTCCCCCCTGCCATGGCTGGGGTCGCAGGGGTCATTGTTACGCCCATACAGCACATCACTTCACTGCAAATATACAGTCATGGGAAGCTCAGCAAATATACTCTGTACAATGAATGCATATGTATGAAAAGTGGATCTGGTCTTGCTATAAAATAAAAAGAAGATTCAGGTATATTTTCATGAGCCAAACAAGATAGTCTGGGTAAGCAAACAAAAAATTCATAAACGTGTTGAAATGCGAGCATGGTAGTCTGATATTTCCAGGGACACCGACACAATAATCCAGCAACAAAGACAGCAAGATTTCAAGGGACACTGGCCCGCTCATCTAGAACTGCAGAGATATGAAGAGTTCATGGTCACAACAGTTGTACTAATATGTTCACCAGCAAAGCCTAACACCACAAGAACATTTATACACATTTTATTAACAAAAGGCAGCATATTTTATAACTGTATGTCCTCCTGTATAGTATAAGTGAAATATACATAGTTCAGAACAGAAAAGGGTTAAATATACAGTAATTCTACAAGGCCATCATGTGCTTAGCAGTGACAAATTTGTAAAAGAGCCGTTTCACACAAAGAGCACTTTTCAGCAATTTTCCACTCGCTAATGTTTTAAAAAGAGCATGGTTAATTTAATTAAATCAAATATTTCACACTGGAGCGATTTGCTTAAAAAAAAAATCACTTAAGAGCCGCATTTAGCATTTTTGGAGCAATTTGGATTCTGTAAAAAATATAGAAAGCAAAAGTGCTAATCGCAAAGCGCTTTGTGGTGTGAAATAACCCCAAAGCATAAGTAACAAGACACAAAGATTTTTCGGGGCGTAACTACAGGGGAGCAGTCCCTGCAAATGCAGGTGGGCCCCAATGCTTTAGGAGGGGGACCAACTGCTATTTCCCTCCCTCCCGATCGAGTGTTTTTTTTTTTGCTATACTTGTTATAGGTGTGAGAATCACGATGTCCACAACTGTTTTATGACCATTGCAAAATGGGCACCAGGCTGTGAGGGCCACCAGAATTAGGCAAGGAAAAAGGAGTGAACACTGAAAGGTTTTGCTGAGGTGTCCCATGATTTCTAGCTTTGCCACTGCACAGAATGTTACATACATTTCCTGTTTTAGCCCTAACAAGGTTGAATGTGGAAATTTTCCGTTTCAAATAAAATTGTTGACAGGCAAGGAGACACATATAGAGGGCTCATATAAAACTTATGTGAAAGAGTAAGCATAGGCAGTTATTGTATATTACATCACTTCTGTTTAGAAGGGTTCTGGTTTCTAGGTATATATGATGAGTTTTCTTACATAAAGTTTATACGCATGCTAAGTATATGGTTCTATGTCTGCTACCGGATTACTAAAAATAAACAAAGAGGCTGACTTACCTGAGCAGAGGCTTGTAAAGGCAGGACGTTGTAGGTTGATAAGAAGATGACAACCATACAAATAATACTGTACATAATTGCTTCACAGTATCAGTCTTAGTTGTAGAGATAGAAAACATTCCAGGAACAAATAACATCTCAAAACCTAGAAAAAAATTCCATCCGACTGACCACCAACAGGCAAGGCCACAAAACTCTGCATCTGTAGATATGGCCTCCTTGTGGATGCCTGTGATTCCTAGCTATATGAGATTTCCTCCAATTCCTATAAATGTTTAGGCATTCATGGAGTTAAGCATTTCTCTGATCAGGATGTGAATAAGAGGTCTATACATGAACCACACTTCACTGATGTGTCTAACAATAAATCCAAGGACTGTGCATGTCATGTGTTGTAATCTAACTGTACACAGTCACACTGTACACAGTCACACCCACTCCTGACTAAAGTTCTTCAGGCAGCGTGACATAAAACTATATTATTACTGGCCTTCTTAGTTACTCATCAGTCCATCAAGTTAATTTGTTCTTTCTTCAGAAATGTTCAGCAACTGGAAACATGCCAAGGTAATATCCTACAGTGGACAGGAAATACAGACTATGGCCTCGATTCATCAACACTTAGCAAATTTGTTAACAACAGTTTGGTAAAATACCGAATTTGTTAACTTCATTTCAGGATTCATCAAAGTTATCTACAGCTGTTAGCGAACATTCGTTAACGATTCGGTAACGATTCGCTAAAACGGAAGAAAGTGCAATTCATGAAAAAGAAAGTGGGCATGGTTTAGCGTTACATTTAGGCCTCGTTCACATCATTTAGCGCAGATGGCTGTGCGATTGGAACGCAACGCGTCCGATCGCACGCCATCTGCGATCCTATGCGCTGCGCTGCAGATCCCATTCATTACAATGAATGGGATCTGCGCTGCGATTCCCAAAAATGCGTGCAGCACGCGATAGCGCAATCGCGCTGCCACGCAGCGCATATGATGGGAACGGTAGAAGGGCTGTCTATGCCCTTCTACCGTTCTTGCGTGTCGCACACTATACGCGCTGCCAAAATGCGGACGGCAGCGCGTATAGTCTGAACGAGGCCTCAGGATTAGTTATCTCCTTCACTGCTCTGTCGTTATTCCTGTCAGATCATAGCTGACAGAGAAGATGGAGCCATTTGAAGTGGTTATGTATCAGCTGAGAGTGATTCAAAGGTGCAGAAGGGCAAGAATAAGGTCTGCAACCATATAAATTTGTAAGAGAATAGATTTATTTGCTATAACACGACATCTGCATTTCTCTTGAATCATCTTGTAAGAGAACACAGGCAGTGCCAGGGTTAACTAATTTTGCTAGCTGCACTATAATTTTTTAGAAAAGGCTCCTATCAAATTGTGGGATTGTCCCAACCACTTCCAGAATCCTGGTCCAGGTGTAAAGCCCTATTCAGAATGTTGCTACGTAGTGTTCAAAGGACTGCCTTTTACCCACAATTCCATGGGAATCTTATGGCCTTGTGTTAAATTACCGCTGTAAAATGGAAATATCGACACGTTACCGAATGTTTACCGAATTGTTATCGAATTCACACCGAATGCCGAAAAACCTTGATGAATACAACTAGAAATCGCTAAACTTCGAATTCGGTAATTTAACAAACTGGAAAAAGTTATCTCAAAGACAATGATGAATCGAGGCCATTTCCTTTACCTACGGTGTACTTACTTTAACATTAACAATAGTGACTAAAACACTCCTTAAAGTGGACCTATGCTGCATTAGGTAAACGTATTTGCTCCCCCTGTATACTGGTAAGGCCACATCCGAAATTTAGAATAGAGTTTTGGGCACTATATTACAGGAAGGACATTGAAATATTAGATAAAGTATAAAAAGGCAACTAAACTGAGGCCCGTATGCTTGCAATTTATATCAAGATCATTTCAGGTGCTGTTTCCAAATGTGTATACGTGTCCTAGGACACCCACTGATAGCTAATTAGTAAATCGGGCATGCTGAGAAACAATGCGTAATTGCCATTGGTATGCAATTCCGCAGTTGCTGACAGCTTGTCTCCCCCTCTCCATTGAGATGAACAACAAGTTTGTACTGGGAAAGGCCATCTAAAATGGTCAAGAATGATTGTTTAAGATGACTGTTATTGTCAGATCTGAAAGGTCCAAACTGATTTTCGATCGTTATTCTGATCGATTTCTCATTAAAGTGAATGGAAATCAATCAGAAAAACGATCAGAAAATCAGGAAATCAATCGGACAGTAAATCTCCTGAAAACTCTCATTGTGTATTCCCAGCATTAGAGGCAGGGCATCAGCATACAAGTAAGGCAACTAGTATTGTTTATTAGAGAATCAAGATGGCAGTCTCCATATTGCTTTCACATTTAAGATAAGATAAGTTAGACAAATGTGGCCAATGAGGTCTGTACAAAGGAAAATGTGAAAGAACAACGCCCACGCACACGTTTATAATTCCATGTAGCAGAAGACTGCCCCATAATGCTCCAGTGCAGGGGCGTCTCTAGCCATATTGGCCTCGATTCATCATTCTCTTTGAGATAACTTTTTCCAGTTTGTTAAATTACCGAATTCGAAGTTTAGCGATTTCTAGTTGTATTCATCAAGGTTTTTCCGCATTCGGTGTGAATTCGATAACAATTCGGTAACCATTCGGTAATGTGTCGATTATTTCCATTTTACAGTGGTACTTTAACACAAGGCCATAAGATTCCCATGGAATTGTGGGTAAAAGGCAGTCCTTTGAGCACTACGTAGCAACATTCTGAATAGGGCTTTACACCTGGACCAGGATTCTGAAAGTGGCTGGGACAATCCCACAATTTGATAGGAGCCTTTTCTAAAAAATTATAGTGCAGCTAGCAAATTAGTTAACCCTGGCACTGCCTGTGTTCTCTTACAAGATGATTCAAGAGAAATGCAGATGTCGTGTTATAGCAAATAAATCTATTCTCTTACAAATTTATATGGTTGCAGACCTTATTCTTGCCCTTCTGCGCCTTTGAATCACTCTCAGCTGATACATAACCACTTCAAATGGCTCCATCTTCTCTGTCAGCAATGATCTGACAGGAATAACGACAGAGCAGTGAAGGAGATAACTAATCCTAAATGTAACGCTAAACCACGCCCACTTTCTTTTTCATGAATTGCACTTTATTCCGTTTTAGCGAATCGTTACCGAATAGTTACCGAATGTTCGCTAACAGCTGTAGATAACTTTGATGAATCCTGAAATGAAGTTAACAAATTCGGTATTTTACCAAACTGTTGTTAACAAATTTGCTAAGTGTTGATGAATCGAAGCCTTTGTCACTCCAGGCAAGAAATCCTGTGGCGCCCCCCCCCCCCCGTGATTGCCCCCAGTCCCATACCCTCCACCCCTTGTAGTGAACCCCACCTCCAAGACCCCCGAAAATCATAATGCGGCATGGGTTCACCATAAAATAGTTGTAATGCAGCAGAGCGTTTCACCATGAAATATACTTATTGCGGCATGCACTCACACACACCACACACAGTACACACACACACACAGTACACACACACACTATACACGCACACACATCGCACACAACATACACACTATACACGTACACACACTTTAGACACGCACAGTACACACACTATACACACACATACACACACACACACACACACACACAGTACACACACACACACTATACACGCACACACACCGAACACAACATACACACTATACACAGTACACACACTTTAGACACGCACAGTACACACACTATACACACACATACACACACACACACACACACAAACACACACACACACACACACTACACTATACACCCACACAGAGCACACTATACACGGCACACAGTAGACATACACTATACACAGCACACAGTAAACATACACTATACACACACACACACACACACACACACACATACTACACACTATGCTGCTACCAGGGGAGGACTGGGACCTTCTGGCCTGGGGGAAACACAGACTAGAGGCCCGTTATCATGGCAGCCTCAGCCCAAATTATGTCACACACTCACCCCATGTCGTATATGCCAGTAATCACGTGGAGCGCCAATGCGGAAATACAGCAAGGACACACTGTGAACAGTGTGACAGGAAAAGTACAGGCATCAGGGGGGCACAATACATTTTGAGGGACAATGCCCGGGGTTTCTTAGCCCAAGATTTCCCAACATCTCAGATTGATACATTCAACCAATTTCCACCCAAAATGTTTTATCCGATTTGCTAATATCAAAACGGTTGGTCAATCGGCTGTCAGGTCAACAGAAGTATGGCCACTGTAATTCCCTCAAGGCCAATCCCCCCACGCCCCCCCCCCCCCACACACACACACACATACACCTACCTATGTCCTCCCCTTCACCACCATCTCTACCATCTCTACTAATCCCGGTTTCCACTACCTTATAGTGTGTCTGAGCCCTTATGCAGAGAAATAATGAGGAGAGAAAAGTTGAAAGAGAGGGAAGAAGATATTTGCCTCACCAGGATTGCACTTTTATGTAGCTTTCCTGTATGACAAGAAGACATAGGCCTCGATTCATCAACACTTAGCAAATTTGTTAACAACAGTTTGGTAAAATACCGAATTTGTTAACTTCATTTCAGGATTCATCAAAGTTATCTACAGCTGTTAGCGAACATTCGGTAACGATTCGGTAACGATTCGCTAAAACGGAATAAAGTGCAATTCATGAAAAAGAAAGTGGGCGTGGTTTAGCATTACATTTAGGATTAGTTATCTCCTTCACTGCTCTGTCGTTATTCCTGTCAGATCATTGCTGACAGAGAAGATGGAGCCATTTGAAGTGGTTATGCATCAGCTGAGAGTGATTCAAAGGCGCAGAAGGGCAAGAATAAGGTCTGCAACCATATAAATTTGCAAGAGAATAGATTTATTTGCTATAACACGACATCTGCATTTCTCTTGAATCATCTTGTAAGAGAACACAGGCAGTGTCAGGGTTAACTAATTTGCTAGCTGCACTATAATTTTTTTAGAAAAGGCTCCTATCAAATTGTGGGATTGTCCCAACCAGGGGCGTATGTAGACTTAATAGGGCCCCCCTGCAAATACGATAGCAGGGGTCCCCCTTGGTCTCCGAACCCCATGCAGGTCACATGATCTGGAGCCGGCGAATGGCAGCAGGAAGCATTCTGCTGTGAAGAAGCATGGAAAAATTACACTCTCGGGCACACTGTTTTTGTGAGCAAACAGGGAGGTTGTTTGCTAACAACCACACTTACGGTTGGGGAGAGGGAGGAGGAGGGGCCCCCTGCGATGGCAGGGGTCGCAGGGGTGATTGCTACGCCCATGGTCCCAACCACTTCCAGAATCCTGGTCCAGGTGTAAAGCCCTATTCAGAATGTTGCTACGTAGTGCTCAAAGGACTGCCTTTTACCCACAATTCCATGGGAATCTTATGGCCTTGTGTTAAAGTACCACTGTAATATGGAAATATCGACACGTTACCGAATGGTTACCGAATTGTTATCGAATTCACACTGAATGAGGAAAAACCTTGATGAATACAACTAGAAATCGCTAAACTTCGAATTCGGTAATTTAACAAACTGGAAAAAGTTATCTCAAAGAGAATGATGAATCGAGGCCATAGACACTCAGCACTAAGGAAAGAGGGAAACAAAGGTGAATGAAGGAGGCTGGTGCACACCAATAGTGCTTCAGAGCGCTTTTCAAATTTACAGCGATTTGAAAAGCGCTGGGCTAATGTTACCCTATGAGGGTGTTCCCACAGCAGTGTTGTGATTTTTTAAAATCGCAAACATGCTGCAGGTAGCATTTATTGGAGCGATTCTTTCAAAAATCGCTTCATAAAGTCGCATTCGCGAATTGCTAGTGACTGCTATTGCGATTTTGTCGTGCACTAGCCCAGAGATAGGAGGAGTGGAGTGAGACTGAGAATAGCCTGAGATGGAGCAGAGAGCTTATTTGTATTGCAGTCCCACATTACACAGAGATTAGTTGCTGGTAATAGGACTGCTGTCCCTGCCAGTCTCCCACACAAGTCAGCAAGCAGCCCTCCTGGAGTCTAGGGACTGTCAAAACTTTTCAACCTGTTTAACACCTTATCTGCACATGCAGTGATTTTAACAATGGGGAGAGACCAGACAGATTTTTTCCCACGGACCCTCCTCTGCATCATGCTGTGTATATTTACCAGCTTGCCTGCCCTCTAATTGCACTTTTATCAGCTAGCCAAGTGTTTTATATTGCCTTACAACAACAAACCTGAATACAGCAGACACAGGACCAACCCTAAATCACTGAATGAAAGGCGACCTGGGGGGCAGTCAATGCCTGGCTGCTACAGTCTCTGCATCCACGCAGTTACCAGTAGCAGAGAGAGAGGGACTGAATGACTCAGGGGCTGATGCTGTACTTGGATCCCTGACTAGGTAGAGGGCCTTCTCTCACTGACTCATTCATTGCTGTGGTTCTTTGAATCATTGAGCTGAAGGAAATGAATGAATCAGTCAGTGAATTAGTTATGAGTCGAGTCAGGTGCTGCTGCTGTTGCTGCTGCTGCTGCTGCTGCTGTGTAACCTGATACCTGAGTGATCTGAGAGGCATTTCTTCTCTCACTACTCAGTGCAGAAGCGCCCTTCCCTCCTCCTGTCGCCCCAGGCAAGAATTTATAGCTGCCTAATGGCTCAGACGCCTCTGCTCCAGTGAGGCTGACCTTGAGATTTTTGCATAGGCAAAGCCTCCTGGTAAAGTTTTACTAAAGATATGCATAGGTATTTAGCAAAGAATATGTTAGCATATTGTATAGAAATATACACAAGTACACCTGGAATGTAGGTTTTAGGTTCATTTGAAAACTTCACACAATGGTATACACGATCCTTTCCACAGATTTTACCTTATAGTTCTCTGGGTGTTATTCGCTAAGGTTTGTCAAGGCTGGAGAAGAGTGGAGCAGACCTCGGAAATGTTCCTCCAGCACCCAAGCAAGCAGCACCCAAGACATTATTTTCACCCTGAAGTGAAAGATCTACACACTTCAGTGGCTTCTGTTACTTAGCTGATTTGACTGATGTTTTCCTTTTTCCTCTATGTACAGGAGCTCCCACCATTCTGGTTATGTTAGCTCTATACACAAGAGATGGAAAATTCACATTTTTTTTTAGCTTGCTGAGCGCAGGCTACAGGAGCACGATCACAAGCGGCACGGTCGGCATCTGCAATGGAGGGGACCCCAGAGCTGCGGTGAAGGACATATAGGCTGCCAGGGGCTGGAGGAAGCCCCAGATAAGTAGATATTTTTTATTATTATTTTTCTCAGACCTTTCCTTTAACGACAATTTGAATGGTTATGGTGCTTGTTTACTGGGGTTACCCTTTATAAAAACCACAGCCTTCAAATGCCAATATTGTGTGTGTATTTGTGTAGGTAATATATGGCTCCTAATGTTCCATCCCACCTGGTGGACATCCGGTAGGAGATAACTGAGAGGCAGGAGGAGATCTTTCCCATGGTGGTGTTGGAGAGATCTGGGTTTGAAGGTAAATCTGGGTGTAAACTTCATACAGATATTTAAAGCTTAGGAAGGAAATGATCTTGCCAATTGAGGAGGTGTATAGGGAGAACAGTAAGGGGCCAAGGATAGAGCCTTAGGGACAACAACCGAGAATGGGGGTGGCGATGAAGGTGGTGTTGAAGGAGGTCTTGAAGCAGGTGGGGAGGTAAGAGGAGAACCTGGCCAGGGTGAGGTTGTAAATGCCAATGGACTGCAGGGATAAGAGGAGCAAGGGATGGTCCACTGTGTTGAATGCTGAGGAGGGGTCAATGAGGAGGAGTATGAAGTATTTTCCTTCAGCTTTAGCTACGGTAAGGTCATTAATTCTGCACTTCTCCTTACACAGCACAGCTGGAAGACATCTTTTTCACAGAAATAATAAATGGATTAATGTTGTAAAAAGACTCCTAATCCCTGATGATGCACTTGCTGGGACCAGGGGGACTGAGTTTACTACAGCCAGAAGTTTGCTATATCAGAGTTTACTCTAACAAGATTCTACTGTATGGATTCTGATACCAAGTGGCTGCAACTTAGGAATGTTGTGACAAGACCTTCCAAAAGAATTGGTTAGGTAAAGATCTTGAGGGAAAAAAAAACACTCAAGCAGGAAACTTCACCACTGCCCTTCTATAGAGATGTCGCGAACCTCCGATTTCCGGTTCGCGAACTTTCGCGGAAGGTTCGGTTCGCGCGAACTTTCGCGAACCGCAATAGACTTCAATGGGGAGGCAAAATTTCTGCTGACTGGAAAAGTGATAGAAAAGATGTTTCAAGGGGTCTAATAACTGTAGGAAGACATGGTTGAGTGAAATACACATCAAAAGTGCCAGAAAAAAATCTGGATTTAATACAAAGCAGTGTTTTAAGGTCAGAAATCTCATTGAACGTTCAATTGCAGGCCTACACTGCTTTATGACATCAGGAATCCCTCCTCCCTCTCTCCCTCCTCCCGGAGGGAGGAGGGTCTTGTCTTCCAGGGAATTGTAGTATTTCAAAAGCCAACTCACATTGGCTGGGAATAGAACCCAGGTCTGAGTGTGTGATAGGTAACTCACTTAACCACTATACCACCACCAACACTACATGCTGAAGCCAGCCTAGCATGTACCATTATGATATATCCAAGAGAAAAATTAGCTTGCTTAAGGATTTGTAGCATGTCAAAAGCCAACTCGCATTGGCTGGGAATCGAACCCAGGCCTACCACTCTGTAGGCTGCTATCCTAACCATAATACCACCAACACAACACACTACAATGCTACATGCTGAAGCCAGCCTAGCATGTACTATTGTGATATACCCAAGAGAAAAATGAGCTCTCTCTCTGTCTAGGAATTGATGCCATTGAAGTGAATTTTCAGCTTAAAACCATCAACGGATACCCGCAGAATTTCACAGGCAATTTCGGAATTCCGCCAGATTGAAAAAGCAATTCCGTTCCGACCAAACGGAACGGGATGACCAATTTCCGCCTAAAATTGCAGAAAATACAATTCCACAGAAAGCGGTGACCATCCCTACTAGAGAGAGAGAGAGAGAGAGAGAAATAAATCTACCTGGCTATCTGGGGTTCTCTTCGGACAACTGTTGAACACAAAAGGCAAGGCCATGCCTGGGTGGGCTTGAACCACCAACCTTGCAGTTAACAGCCAAACGCACTGGCGTGACAATAGGGGATGCGACCCCTGCTGTCGCGGGGGGGGGGGGCTGGGGCCCCCCTAGGGCCCGCTAGGGGACTTTTTGGGGGCAGGAGGGGTCGCAGCATAAGAGGAGAGCTGTGGCCGCAGATCGGTGGGGAGGGGGAAAATTCCCCCCCCCTCCCTCACCTCGGGCTCTCCTCTTAGCGCTCCCCCTCCTGCAATCATTGGTGTTGCTCGTGGCAGCAATGGCGGCGGCGGCGGCAGGCAAGCTGAGCACATACCTCCTTCTGGCCGGAGGTCTCAGATCATTAAGAGCTTCATAGAACTTCCTGTTTACACAGGAAGTTCCATAAAGCACTTAGTGATCGGAGACCGGCCCGAAGGAGGTATGTGCTCAGCTTGCCTGCCACCACCGCCGTTGCTGCCACGAGCACCACCAATGATTGCAGGAGGGGGAGCGCTAAGAGGAGAGCCCGAGGTGAGGGAGGGGGGGGGGAATTTCCCCCCTCCCCACCGATCTGCGGCCACAGCTCTCCTCTTATGCTGCGACCCCTCCTGCCCCCAAAAAGTCCCCGAGCGGGCCCTGGGGGGGGGGGGGCCGAATTTTTTTTTGCAGGGGGGCCCGGGGCTTTCTGGGTACGCCCCTGGCCAAACGCACTAACCAATTGTGCCAAACAGACTGTGTACCACAAAGACTGTGCATGCAGTTGCTGTTGAATGATTTTATGGGGATGTATGTGTGTCTTTTGGAGGGAGGAAGTAAGTCTGCTCCAAGAAGTGTCAACATGTAGTGTTGGTGGTATAATGGTTAGGATAGCAGCCTACAGAGTGGTAGGCCTGGGTTCTATTCCCAGCCAATGTGAGTTGGCTTTTGACATGCTACACATCCTTAAGCAAGCTAATTTTTCTCTTGGATTCATAATGGTACATGCTAGGCTGGCTTCAGCATGTAGTGTTGGTGGTGGTATAGTGGTTAACCCATTCGCGTTCCGTCGTTTTCACTTGAGAAATGTTCACCTCCCATTCATTAGCCTATAACTTTATCACTACTTATCACAATGAACTGATCTATATCTTGTTTTTTCCGTCACCAATTAGGCTTTCTTTGGGGGGAAGGGGGTACATTTTGCTATGAGCCACTTTACTGTAAATGCATTTTAACAGGAAGAATAAGAAAAAAACGGAAAAAATTCATTATTTCTCAGTTTTCAGCCATTATAGTTTTAAAATAATACATGCCTCCATAATTAAAACTCACGTATTGTATTTGCCCATATGTTACGGTTATTACACCGTTAAAATTATGTCCCTATCACAATGTATGGCGACAATATTTTATTTGGAAATAAAGGTGCATTTTTTCCGTTTTGCATCCTTCACTATTTACAAGTTTAAAATAAAAAAAATATAGAAATATTTCATCTTTACATTGATATTTAAAAAGTTTAGACCCTTAGGTAAATATTTACATGTTTTGTTTTTTTTATTGTAATGTTTTGTTTTTGTTTTTTTATATTAAACATTTTATTTGGGTAGTTTTGGGAGGGTGGAAGGTAAACAATAGGTTTATAATGTAAATGTGTGTTGATTTTTATTTTTTTTTTTACTTTTAGTTGTAGTATTGTTTGTTTGTTTGTTTACATGACGTCACTCTAAGCGTAACACGCGCTTAGAGCGACGTATGGGTGAGGTAACAGCCAGAAAAGGCGCAGCTTCCGAGAGAAGCTGTCGCTTTTTCAGCGGGGGAGAGGGATCAGTGAACCTTGCCTTTTATAAGGGGGGTGGGGCTCCAAGAGTGAGTGTAGTCTGATTGGTGACAATGTGCCTGCGGACTGTGATGTAGAGGGTCAAAGTTCTGCTCAATGGAGCATTATGGGGCGAATCGAACTTTCGCAAAAGTTCGCCTTCGCCGGCGAACGCGAACCACCTAAAGTTCGTCTGGAACCTTTCGGGCCATCTTTACCCTTCTACACTAGTTGGCCATACGCAAGTAAGCCAGATTATATTGGAGTACCAGCCAGGTATTCAGACTTACACTTTGTTGCCAGAACTACCATTAACAACTATCATAAGCAATTCTCATAAGCAATTATGTATTGATCAGCCTGTTCCTGCACTATTATCACCCTTGAATCCTAAACCTTGTATGCATGCTAGGTGGTTCTTGGCTGAGGCAGCTGGTCGGGGACACCTTTGCCAAGACCCTAACACAGAGATGTCAGACTCACAGGCTGAATGAATCTAGCCCTCCTCACCATCGTATGTGGCCCTTTAGAGCTTCAAATGTGCATGATTGTATGAAGTTAAAAAAAAAGGAGAGGAAAAGCACCAACCTGTGCTTTGTATGTACGCACATGTATTATTATTATTTTTTGCCTTGTGTACATACGTGCGTTCGTGAGCCCTTCCCATCTCCTGTTGTCATTGGTCATATACATTTAGGAGAGTTGTTCTGTATGAACGTCATGCATTTAAAAGTATTTTTTCCCTTCACATCCGTACCACTGAAAAGTGTAAGCAACTTTTTTATGTAAAAGAGCTGTTTGGAGCTGCTACTCCTATTACCCACCTGCCTGGGCATCTTGCAATACAAATGTAACTCCAAGTTTGCTGTGTGCACATTCATGGGACAAAGTATCCAGCACTGGTTGGTGCTCTGTCTTTCCTGCTTTCTTTTCCTGCAGATGACAGCATAATGATTTACAATGTATTCTCTGCACTCAACCAGTAGAGAGTGTGCTTCGGGCATGAAATGTCCACTGTCCATTGTTGATTGTCCATTGTCTATTGATGATTAGAGATGGGCCGAACGGTTCGCCCGCGAACGGTTCCAGGCGAACTTTGGGTGGTCCGCGTTCGCCGGCGAAGGCAAACTTTTGCGGAGGTTCGGTTTGCCCCCATAATGCTCCATTACGTTTAACTTTGACCCTCCACATCCCAGTCAGCAGGCACATTGTCGCCAATCAGACTACACTCACTCCTGGAGCCCCACCCCCCCTTATAAAAGGCAGGCAGCGCCGGCCATTACAGTCACTCATCTGCCTACAGTAATTAGTGAAGGATCAGCTGCTGACAGACTCTGCTAGGGAAAGCTTAGTTAGGCTCTTGTAGGCTTGTTAGCTTGCTCCTGGCTGATTGTTATTCCTCAAATAGCACCCCACAACAGCCTCCTTCCCTCCTTCTCCTACTCCGGAGGAGGATCTTGTCTTCCAGGGATTTGTAGGATGTCAAAAGCACTCTCACATACATTGGCCAGGAATCAAACCCAGGTCAACTGCTTGGAGAGCAGCTATGCTCAACACTATACCACCAACTCTACAGGCAGAAGCCAGCCTAGCTGGCCTGGGAAGGATGAAAAGCTAGGTCGCCATGCAACCATTCCTGCTAATCTAAAGCTTACTTGTGTCTTAAAACACATTGGCTTAAGACTTTACCAAATCCAATGCTCCAATATGGGGAAGCTTCTCTGTTTTCTGTTTTTTTGTTTTGTTTTGTTTTTAAATGTGGTGTCACAGTTCACTCATCTCTTCAACTACAAGAAAGGCCCAGGAGTAGTCTTAGCTACCGTAATATCCATGTTATGGCAGGGCCCTTATTACACTTTCTCTTACAGGGCTATACCGTTTTGCCCATGCGATAAAGTGAGTGTAACGATTGTGGAATTATTCCCGTGGTCAGCGCACAGGATGCGCGCTGACACTGCGGAAATCCTCCACAAGCGTATAATCTGAAGGAACCCAGCAAGGGTGCTAAGCACCTGTAGAGGGGAATTCCCGCCGGCAGATGGAGCCGTGGAGTGCAGAGGAACAGATCCTCTGCACAGCCACAGATGCCAGAAAGGAATTGTACGATGGGAAGCAAGGCAGGGCAAGATAGCCCTTAAAGAGAGAGAGAGCACAGAGACAGACTAAATGTTCAAATTCCCCAATCTAGTCACCACCCGGCGACATTGAACACACATCCGCAGAAACAAAGCGGGAACGCAATCGTAGGAGAGAGGCGATTGCCAGAAGTGACACAAGGCAGAACAGAACAAAGCACGAGAATAGCAAAGGCACAGCAAACAACAATCAGAAGGTGAAGAAAATAACAAACGCTAGCTAAACGCGAACACCGCACTCATTCGCAGCAGCGAAGGCGTTTACGGCACGGTCTCCGCACGTTAAGCGCAACAGAGACAAGCACGCCACCCTGACTAACAAATCAACACAAATGAACAAATAACTGGAACGCTTGCTAAACGGCTGCCTTACCGCAGACAACCGCAAGCGTTTGCTCCAGACAGACAAAGGAACGGAAAACAGGAATAGGTCAGATAAGATCCACCGCTCTTCCGCCAGAGCGAGTGCGATCTGGTTCAGGTATAGGACAGGAAGGTAGCAGGATCCACTGCTCTTTTCCACTAGAGCAAGTGTGATCCAAGTACAGAAACAGAGTTAGCAGGATCCACTGCTCTTTTCCACAAGAGCAAGTGTGATCCAAGTATAGGAATATGCCTAGCAGGATCCACTGCTCTTTCCGCCAGAGCAAGTGCGATCCAGGCACTGGACCAAACGATTCACCATCGCCTACCGCTGGTGACAGTGCAATCACAAGGACAAGGCAAACAGGCAATACAGATAATACAACCTTACTGCACTAGAAGGATTGCCTAGTGCAGTCCCCAGGAATTACTCTAAGATAATATTTAGCAAACAATAGCAAGGCTGACACTCCAGGAGTGTATGAACAAACCATCATGACCAGCAAAGGATTGTGGGATCAGATGGTATTTATGCTGCAAGCCTTCAAAGGAGGCGGCTAGATAATTTGCATGACAAATGTATGCAAATTCCTCAGCAGCAGAGTATGTCTGAAACTTGCAAAGTGAAGACAAGTCTCTCTTCCAGAGACCTGCAGCCCACAGACTTGAGGAATGGTCAAACAGCTGTCTGCCTGTGCAGCCAGCTGAGCGGATCATTACAGCGAGGTGCAAAAATGAAATCATGCCTAGAAGAGGATGGTTTCAATCTATCAACCTCTGGGTTATGGGCCCAGCACACTTCCGCTGCGCCACTCTGCTTACATTTGTATACAATCTTCAAGTTTAAGAAGGGTACATTAGTTGAAATAGTTACACTACAATCTATGTTACAGCAAGGCCCTAATGACACTCTCTCTTAAGGGGCTAGCCCTCCAAGCAGTTGACCTGGGTTTGATTCCTGGCCAATGTATGTGAGCGTGCTTTTGACATCTTACAAATCCCTGGAAGAAAAGACCCTCCTCCGGAGGAGGAGAGGAGGGAGGAGGAGATTACACTTCCTGATTGATGTATATACATGCAAGATGTTGTAAAGCAGTTTAGGCCTGCAATTCAACATTCAATGTGATATTTGACCTTAAAAAGTGGTTATTATTATTATTATTAATTGTATTTATAAAGCGCCAACATATTACGCAGCGCTGCACAATAGATAAATGGGTTAACATACAGGTAGAACATACGGAAACTCACAACAAAACAAGATCATGCAAATTATTTGATAACAATACAGTATCATAGGTCAAAATAGAGACTGTTTGAGTCTACAAGAGGGGTGGTTGTGAGTAAGATTGCATAATCAAGCTGGATACATTAGGGAGGAGGGCCCTGCCAGAGGCTTACAATCTAAAGGGTGGGGTGGAGACAATAGGTGCATCTTTTAAAAGGGTGTCTAACAGAACATATTATGGTGCTGGTGTAGGGGGGTATGTGAGCGTGAAGAGGGGAGTCTTAAGAGCTTGTTTGAAGGTATTAAAGGTGGGGGCGAGTCTGATGGCTGGTGGGAGCGAGTTTCAGAGAGTAGGGGCAGCCCTGGTGAAGTCCTGCAATCGTGCATGTGACTGAGTTATGCGTGGTGCGACTAGGCGCAGGTCATTGGAGGATTGGAGGGGGCGGGCTGGTATGTGCCTGTGGACCAGATCAGAGATGTAGGTTGGGCAGGTCTTGTGCACTGATTTGTAGGCCAAGCACATGAATTTGAAATTGATCCTAAAGCTGATGGGGAGCCAGTATAGTGCTTTGCAGAGCGGAGTTGTAGAGGCGCTGCGGTGAGAAGAATGTATCAGTCTGGCTGCCGCATTCATTACCAATTGAAGTGGGGCAGTATGGTTAGAGGGGAGGCCAGACAAAAGAGAAATGCAGTAGTCTAGGCGGGCGATGACAAGGGCGTGGATAAGGAGTTTAGTGGTGTCAGGGGACAGGTAGGAGCGGATCTTGGAGATGTTGCGGAGGTGGAAGTTGCAGGATCTGGCAATACCTTGGATGTGGGGTTTAAAGGAAAGTTCAGAGTCTAGAGTAACGCCTAGACAGCGGGCTTGGGAGGTAGGGCGGATGATAGTATTTTCGATAGTGACTTGCAAATCAGGGAGGGGTGCAGCTGTGTGGGGTGGGAATATTAGAAGCTCAGTCTTGTCCAAATTAAGCTTCAGGTACCTGGCAGCCATCCAGAAAGAAATGGATGTGAGGCAGGCAGAGACTTTGTCCATGGTAGAGGAGGAGAGATCTGGGGTGTGGAGATATATCTGGGTGTCCATCGGCATACAGGTGGTAATTGAAACCCATGGAGGAGATGATTTTGCCAATTGAGGCAGTATAGAGTGAGAACAGTAGTGGTCAAATCTAGGTTCTTTTATAGAGACCTTTGACGTGTATCCCACTCAACCATGTCTCCATCCAGGTATTAGATCCCTTGAAACATCTCTTCCATCATTTTTCTGGCTAGCATAATTTTTTCTACATTTCCAAGTTCGCCTCCCCATTGAAGTCTATTGCGGTTTGCGAAAGTTTGCACGAACCAAAAATCGGAGGTTCGGCCCATCTCTATTGATGATGACCCATTGTTGATTGTCTATTGTCCATTAATGATTGTCCATTGTTCATTGATGATTATCCATTGATGATTGTCTATTGTCGACTGTCCATTGTCCATTGTAAATTTTCCATTGTCCATTGTCATTTGATGATTGTCTATTGTCAACTGTCCATTGCCCATTGATGATTATTCATTGTCCATTGATGATTGTCTATTGTCCATTGATGATTGTCCATTGTCCATTAATGATTGTCCATTGTGCAGTATCGGTTGTCCATTGTCCATTGATCATTGTCCATTAATGATTGTCCATTGTGCATCACATATAACATATGTAGCAATGTTGGTAGCAATAGCATGTATGGGGGCTTTGCTAGTCACTTCCAAAGTCAGCACAAAATTAGGCATAAATTACGCATAAAATCATGCATAATTACGAATGCTTATACAAAGTAAATTGAATTAACAATTCATAATTACGTATAGGCGTAAATGTAAAAATGTATGCAGAATTTCGCGTAATCGTAATTAGCTGATTACGAACATCACTGTTGTAAACTGTCCATTGCTGATTGTCCATTGTTCATTGAGGATTGTCCATTGTTCATTGAGGATTGTCCATTGTCCATTGTTCACTGATGATTGTCCATTGTCCATTGATTATTGTCCATTGATGATTGTCCATTGATTATTGTCCATTGCTTATTGTCCATTATCCATTGATTATTGTCCATTGTCAGTTGTCCATTGATGAGTGTCTATTGTCCATTTTTGATTGTCCTTTGATGATTGTCCATTGTCCATTGATGATTGTCCATTGATTATTGTTCATTCTCCATTGATGATTGTCTATTGTCTATTAACCACTTAAGCCCAACTGGACGAGATTTCTCGTCCAGTTGGGCTGCGCGCACTCCCGTGGGTCGCGTGCGCGCCCGCGGGCCCCCCCGTGCGCGCCCCCGCTGCTGGCCGCTAGCCCACCGATCAGTGAAAGGGATTATAAATCACTTTCGCTGATCGGACCCCCCCGGAGAAAAGCCGACAGCGTCTCTTCAGGCGCTGCGGCTTTTCTGAGCTCTGGTCTCCTTTCTTCTGCCTGGGAGCGAGATCGATCGCTCCCAGGACTTTTTGATTCTGGCCATCTTGTGGCCAAATAGCAAATTACACCTAAAAAAAAAAGTTTTAAGAATAAACCTATAAATATATTAAAAAAAACCCTGTTTACCTCCCACACCAACAAATACCCACATACAAGTTTAAATTAAAAAAAAAAAAAATTACAATAATAAAAAAAAAAAAAAAAACATAAATAGTTACCTAAGGGTCTGAACTTTTTAAATATTCATGTCAAAGGAGTATATCAATATGATTTAATAAATTATGGGCTTCTAAACAGTGATGGACGCAAAATGGAAAAAATGCACCTTTATTTCCAAATAAAATATTGTCGCCATACATTGTGATAGGAACATAATTTTAACGGTGAAATACCCGGGGCATATGGGCAAATACAATACGTGAGTTTTAATTATGGAGGCATGTATTATTTTAAAACTATAATGGCTGAAGTGAAAACTGAGAAATAATGAATTTTTTCCATTTTTTTCTTATTCTTCCTGTTAAAATGCATTTACAGTAAAGTGGCTCTTAGCAAAATATACCACCCACAGAAAGCTTAATTGGTGGCGGAAAAAACAAGATATAGATCAATTAATTGTGATGAGTAGTGATAAAGTTATTGGCAAATGAATGGGGGGTGAAAGTTGCTCGGATGTAAAAAAAATTTCAACCCTTCGGGCTTAAGTGGTTAAAGACTGTCCATTATCCATTGTCCATTGCCCATTGGTGATTGTTGATTGTCCATTAATGATTGTCCCTTGTCCATTGCGGATTGTCCATTATTCATTGTCCATTGATGATTGTTCATTGATGAATGTCCATTGTCCATTGATGATTGTCCATTCCCAATGATGATTGTCCATTGTCCATTGTTTATTTATGAGTGTCCATCGATGATTGTCCATTGTTCATTGTCAATTGTCCATTGTCCATTGATGATGATTAACTGTTGTCCATTGATGATTGTCTATTGTCCATTGATGATTGTCCATTGTCCATTGATGATTGTTCATTGTTCATTGTTGATTGTCCATTGATGATTGTCCATTGATGATTGTCCATTGTCTGTCTATTGATGAATTGTCCAATGTCCATTGATGATTGTCCATTTATAATTGTCCATTAATGATTGTCCATTGTCAATTGTGCATTGTAGATTGCCCATTGATGATTGTCCATTGTTCATTGTCAATTGTCCATTGATGATTGTTCATTGTCCATTGATTATTGTCCATTGATCATTGTCCATTGTTTTTTGTTGATTGTCCATTGTCTATTGATTAATTTTCCATTGATGACTCTCCACTGTCCATTGTTAATTGTCCATTGTCTATTGATGATTGTCCATTGTCCATTGATGAACCATTGTCCATTGATGATTGTCCATTGTCCATTGATGATTTTCTACTGTCCATGGATGATTGTCCATTGTCCATTCATGATTGTCCATTGTCCAATGATCATTGTCCATTGCTGAGTGTCCATTGATGATGGTCCATCGATTATTGTTCATTGTCCATTGATGATTGTTGATTGTCCATTGATGATTTTTGATTGTCCATTGATTATTGTCCATTGTCAATTGTCCATTGATGATTGTCTATTGCCCATTGGTGATTGTCCATTGTCCATTGATGATTGTCCATTGTCCATTGATGATTGTCTATTAAAGATTGTCCATTATCCATTGTCAATTGTCCATTGCCCATTGTGATTGTTGATTGTCCATTGCTGATTGTCCGTTGTCCATTGCTGATTGTCCATTATTCATTGTCCATTGATGATTGTTCATTAATGATTGTCCATTGTTTATTGATGAATGTCCATTGTACATTGATGATTGTCTATTCCAAATGATGATTGTCCATTGTCCATTGTTTATTTATGAGTGTCCATTGATCAGTGTCCATTGATGATTGTCCATTGCCCATTAATGATTGGCCATTGATGATTGTCCATTCCCAATGATGGTTGTCTATTTTCCATTTATGATTGTCCATTGTACTTTGATGATTGTCCATTGTCTATTGATGATTGTCCATTGTCGATTGTCCATTTTCCATTGATGATTGTCCATTCCCAATGATGATTGTCCATTTTTGTCATACTTACCGCCATTCTGCTTGTGTTCCGGGTCGTAGGGGCACGCGCGGGTGACATCATACACTTTTGTTGTTGCCGCGGCGCGTCACACCGTATGGCGTCCTCCCGGGCGGGCGCATGCGTACTTTCATTGCGGCCTTCCGCAATGGTTGTACGCGTGTATGTGGAAGTTGGTCCGCATCTGCGCAGAAGTGGATTAGGGGACGGAGGTCCATCACTGCGCATGCAGAAGTGGTCCAATTGGCATCAGGTGCCTCCCAGCCACTATATAAGCCTATGTCTTCAAGCAGCAAGTGCTGTTAGTTCGCTTCAGCTTGGTTAGCCTGCTACCTTGTGTTCTGGCCCACCGTTTCCTGACTGATTCCTGTGTTTGACCCCGGCTTGCTATTGGACTCTCTCCTGATCATCTCCTGTGTTTGGACCTCGGCTAGTTTCTGGATTACGCTCTGAACTCTGCCTGCCCTGACCCTCGGCCTGTTTTTTGGATTACGATTGAACTCTGCCTGCCCTGACCCTCGGCCTGTCTTTTGGATTACGATTGAACTCTGCCTGCATTGACCTCTGAACTGTCTTCTGATTACGGCTGAACTCTACATTGCAGTGTTCCCTGTTCTCCAACCCACTGTTAGGGTGACTTGGAGTGCAACCTGGTGGGCACTAGACAGCTACAAGTCCATCGGCCCTTGCGGGACACTCTGGTGAAGACCCGTGGTCACTTAGACTCTGCACCATGGGAATCCCTCACCTCAGTGGGAAGGTCAACAATACACGTGAAGACTTAACAATTTTCCATTGATGTTTGTCCATTTTCCATTGATGATTGTCCATTGTCCACTGATGATTGTCTAGTTAGACAGTGTGTCAGTATATGAACCCAGGTTCAGTACTGTGTGAGACAAAAGAAGCTGTGTACAAAATAAAGTGCCAAATGTACAATAATAAATATTCAAAAAACGTGAAGTAGTATCAACAGGGCCGGATTTACCATAAGGCACTGTAGGCACGTGCCTACAGGCGCCAGATAATGGAAAGGTGGCTCACTCCTCTCCCCAAGTGCCTCTCTCGCTCCTTCCCTATGCAGAGTTCTGAGCAGAGTGTAAATGAGAGGTTACTCACTCGGCTCTCTGTATTTCACTAACGTGATCTCCCTTCAGTCGGGGGCAACTTACGGTAATACTGAGGGCACCTCTGGCTACCTTATACTAAGGGGCAACTTTAGTTACCTATGACGGTCAAGGGAAATAAGGGAGAAGTGACAGCTGGGACAGCCAGCACATTTGCAGTGTGGTTCTGTGGGGGTTTGTAGGCTCATGGAGGGTGAAGTCTAGGGTGCCAGGACATCTGTGCCTATAGGCTCCTGTGACGTAAATCCGGGCCTGAGTATCAACCTAATAATACAACGTGCAAAACAAGATAGGTATACAGCAATAATTATGATGATAAAGTGCTAAACAGTGCTATGGCTATCATAGATACAGTAGCAAGAAAAAGTATGTGAACCCTTTAGAATTATATGGATTTCTGCACAAATTGGTCATAAAATGTGATCTGATCTTCATCTAAGTTGCAACAATAGATAATCACAGTTTGCTTAAACTAATACCACACAAATAATTGAGGGTGCGTTTCCACTAACGCGAATTCGCATGCGTTCCCCGCATGCAAATTCGCATAACCAATAAAAGTGAATGAGCCTGTGTCCACTTGTCAGGAAAACGGAGCATTTTCTTGTGCAGGAAAAATCTGCTCAGCAGAGCCATCCGAATTCGGACACCGCACACACGCATGCGATTCGCATACAATGTATTTAATAGGGAATTCGCATGGTGTTTTTTCATGCGAATTTTCATGCGAATTCGCATACGATTTCGCATGGAATCAATGAAAAAGCACACAGGCACTTACATGGTTAAATTCGCACACAGCGTCATCCATGCAAAATCGTATGCGAATTCGCGGTAAAATTCGCATACAACCGCATGCGATTTCGCTCCTGCATGGGAATTCGTCCGTGGAGAATCCGCGGCGATTTCCCACTGCACTAGTGGAAACGCACCCTAAAGATTTCCATGTTTTAATTGAACACCCCATGTAAACATTCACTGTGCAGGTGAAAAAAGTATGTGAACCCCTAGACTAATGACATATCCAAGAGCTAATTAGAGTGAAGTGTCCACACCAGCTGGGGTCCAAACGATGAGATGAGATTGGACGTGTTGGTTACAGCTGCCCTGTCCTATAAAAAGCACACACCAGTTTTGGGGTTGCTTTTCCCAAGAAGCATTGCCTGATGTGAATGATGCCTCACACAGAAGAGCTCTCAGAAGACCTACGATTAAGAATTGTTGACTTGCATAAAGCTAGAAAGGGTTCTAAAATTATCTCCGAAAAGCCTTGCAGTTCATCAGTCCACAGTAAGACAAATTGTCTATAAATGGAGAAAGTTCACTACTGCTGCTACTCTTCCTAGAAGTGGCCATCCTGAAAAGATGACTGCATGTGCACAGCGCAGAATGTTCAATGAGGTGAAGAAGAATCCTAGAGCATCAGCTTAAAAGGAAGATCCGCGGTAAACTAAAATAAAAAAATAAAAATTAAAATCCACTTACCTGGGGCTTCCTCCAGCCCGTGGCAGGCAGGACGTGCCCTCGGCGCCGCTCCTCAGGCTCCCACTGGTCTCTGGTGGCGCGCCCGACCTGGCCAGGCCGGCTGCCAGGTCGGGCTCTTCTGCGCTCCAACGTGCGCCTTAAGAGGGCGCTCTGACGTCATCGGACGTCCTCTGGGCTGTACTGCACAGGCGCAGTAGTTCTGCGCCTGCGGAGTACAGCCCAGAGGACGTCCAATGACGTCAGCACGCCCCCGTGAGGCGCATTTTGGAGCGCAGAAGAGCCCGACCTGGCAGCCGGCCTGGCCAGGTCGGGTCGGCCACCGAAGAACACCGGGAGCCTGCAGAGCGGCGCCGAGGGCACGTCCTGCCTGCCACGGGCTGGAGGAAGCCCCAGGTAAGTGGATTTGGATTTTTTTAACTGCGTGAACCTTCCCTTTAAGACTTGCAAAAGACTCTGGCAGACTTGCAAAAGACTCTGGCATATGCCAACATCCATGTTAGCGAATCTACGATACATAAAACACTAAGGGCCTGATTCACAAAGCGGTGCAAACACTTTGCACGCCTGTGAAAAGCCCTTTATCACGCCTAAACTTAGTTTAGGCGTGATCTGAAGGAATTCGCGCAAACTCCCACGCGCAAAGTTTTGCGCGCAGCGCACCGTGCTTCGCGCGAAGTGCCCATTAAGCCCTATGGGACTTTGCGCGCGCGCATACGAGCGGAAACTTCACGCGAGTTAGAGCACAAAGCGGTGATAACTTTGCTGGTGCAAAGGTTATCACGCCTAAAGTCTTTTAGGCGTGATAACTGAGTTATCACCGCTTTGTGAATCGAGCCCTAAATAAGAATGGAGTTCATGAGAGGATACCACAGAGGAAGCCACTGCTGTCCAAAAAAACATTTCTGTGGGTTTAAAGTTTGCAAAGAGCACTGTGATGTTCCACAGCACCACTGGCAAAATATTATGTGCACAGATGAAACCAAAGTTGAGTTATTTGGAAGAAACACACAACACTATGGGCTTGATTCACTAAATTGGTGCTAACACAGTTAGCATGCCTAAAAGCTTTGCACGTGCAAACTAGGGTGCTAAGTAGTTTGCACGGCAAAGCTGTTACTGTTCACGTGCTATTTTAGTGCGTATTTTATGAACACTACTTCGCGTGCAAAATCAGCTGCTTCGCGTGCAAAGTATGCTTATCACACTACTTAGCATGCGAAGTGGCTGATTTTGCACATGCAGTAGTGCGCATAAAACTTTACGCGCCCTAAAGTTTATGCACACTCTTACGCGCGCATTAGCGTGCGAAGAGGCAGTTTGCACGTGATAAGCAGCTTTTCACTGGCGTACTAACACTTAGCACAATTTTGTGAATCAAGCCCTATGTGTGGAGAAAAAGAGGCACAGCACAGCATCAAAATCTCATCCTAACTGTGAAGAGTGGTGGTGGGGGCATCATGGTTTGGGGCTGCTTTGCTGCATGAGGGCCTGGACGGATTGCTATCATGGAAGGAAAAATGAATTTCAAAGTTTATCGAGACATTTTGCAGGAGAACTTAAGGCCATCTGTCCACCAGCTAAAACTCAGCAGAAGATGGGTGTTGCAACAGGACAACAACCCAAAGCATAGAAGTAAACCAACAACAGAATGTCTTAAACAGAAGAAAATACGCCTTCTGAAGTGGCCCAGATAGGTCCTGACCTCAACCCGATTGAGATGCTGTGGCATGACCTCAATAAAGCGATTTACACCAGACATACCAACTGAACTGAAACAGTTCTGTAAAGAGGAATGGTCAATAATTACTCCTGACCATTGTGCACGTCTGATCTGCAACTACAGGAAACATTTGGTTGAAGTTATTGCCGCCAAAGGAAGTTCAACCAGTTATTAAATCCAAGGTTTTGCATACCGTGATAACTCAAATATCACACCTTAGCAAAGATATCACACCTTATCAAAGATATCACACCTTATCAAAGTTAACACGCCTTATCAGAGTAGCATAGCGAGCGCTATGAACTTATGCCTGCTAATTGGCAATGGCACTCGTCCTGCCCTGAGCCCATGCGAGTTCGTAGTGCTCACTATGCTATTCTGATAAGGAGTGTTAGTTTTGATAAGGTGTGATATCTTTGATGAGGTGTGATATTTGAGTTATCACGGTTTAGTGAATCAAGCCCATGGTGTGTTCAATAAAAACATGGAAACATTTAATTATTTTTGTGGTATTAGTTTTGGCAGACTGCGATTGTCTATTGTTGTGACTTAGATGAAGATCAGATGCAGATCACATTTTATTTGTGTAGAAAACTACATAATTCCAAAGGGTTCACATACTTTTTCTTGCTACTGTATGGTGCTGGCAGGTATCTAAAAGTGCAATAAAGGGTTATACATCACCCAGGAAGACAGTATAAACAGGTACGGATCAGACTGAGGTGGGTATCGGTAGTATCAGGATGCATAATAATGAATAATAATAATAATGATGCAATGGACACCTTCAGGAAGGTATTGTCCCCAAAGTGACCACTGGAGACCCACGCCCTGCTACATTTTAGCTTACATTGTGTTTTGAATTTTGACCCCTTATGTGATTGAGTTTGACACCCCTGATGTAGTATGTGTACAGTGGCTCCTGATACTCCTCAGTGCCTTGGCAGATCATATCAGCTGAGCGCAGACCGAGGGCATTGTTCTCCTGCTCACCTCACCTGCTACATCATGCACCAAGCTGGCGGCCCCCTCCCACCTGCATAGCAGCACAATGCATCACTAGTCTGCTTGCTAGCAATGCATCTGTACAGACTCAGCCCCACACTGTTGTCCATGTGACTGAGTCCCAATCCCTGCCAGGGCAACAGTCCCCATGTGTATATTAGATTTTAGTTGCTGGCATCAGTGTAAAGCTCTGTGTGCAGGAAACGGGCTGTAGAAAGCTTGCAAAAGGCTGTGATAATGTTCTCTTTTAGCAATGCATGGGCCTGTTTGCGCTGCTCCTACCACAATAGGCCATGATTGCCTTGTATTTTGTCAGTCCTCTACAACTGAAACATAATAATAAGCCAAGGTGTGTGAGGCAGCAGAGTCACAGTCAGTAACAGTCCAAAAGACAAGGCAAAGTAATCTGAAGTGTTATCACACACCACAATCAATTTCTAGGTGGGCTCTGGACCATGGAAAGTCACAACTAAAATCAAATCACTCCAGATACCTGAAAGAGTAATCAGCAGTGGAATTTATTCCATGACAACGACATGTACAACCATCCGACCACCAAAAATCATTTTTGGGGCCAGAGTAGGTCCCCTTTGTGAAAGCACACAAAAGACAGACTGGTGTGCAGGCCAATTTGGCTTATTGGTTTCAAAAGACAAGGCAGGTGACAAGACAGCACAGTGATACGACAGCTCAGTCCACTGAATATTTTTTTTCATATGGCATCCTATAAAAATTGTAAAAAAAAAATTCTACATCTGTAGTACCTGATTTAGCCAGCAGAGGGTGCATGTGTATCGCTATAGCTATGTACACACAGGAGAATTTCATCCATCATTCATGGAAAGATCGTACAGAAATTAAGTGGGAGTACTGAGGTCCCCAGACTCTGCTGACCATGTTGTTATTGATTCACCATGTTGTATCACAAACAAGTGACCTAAATTTGTCTCTTTAAATCAGAAGGAATTTGTAATTATCCAGCTCTATGTGAGCAAGAAGGATCTTGCAGGATGCATTGCTGCTGAATGTGCAAATCAGTCTTTTACGTCCCTGAAAAGCCAGACACATATCAGATATGCTGGTTTACAGCAAACTTATAGCCTCTTAACTTTA